>NC_141906.1:48593065-48896095 GCF_057802395.1 Ceratotherium simum simum
GCACAAGACATGAGGATTGAGGGGGACACAGAGCCCCACAATGTCCCCAAAGAGAAAAAAGGCAACTAGTGGGAAAATAATAGAAGCTTGCAAAGTACATGAAGTCAGCTATGTAAATAGTGAAACATAAATCACAGTGCTGTGTGTTTTGGGGCTGCAATCACAAAGATCAAGATAGAAAATAAAAATTTGTACTTCCATGTCTGAGTTGTCTGTGCTCCTCACTCCCTCATTCCCTCCTCCAACATTTCAGTCTCCCAAGCCTTTGTTGAAGGATTCTCTGTCTCAGTTAAATATAAGGATGGGCGAGGGAGTATTGTTTTTGCCTGAGCAAACCAGATGTGGTGGGCTCCATGGAGTAACTCCACGGTTTTTTGCTCTGCTTATGGAAATATAACTTAGGGAAGCTGACATATTTCAAATGTGTATTAAAAGTGGAAGAGAGGAAGAGTTTAGAGTAATGAATGAGATGAAAGAGAAATCTGTGCCAGGCAAGATGAAAGCCAAGCAAAGGGCGGTTCATCATCCCAGCTGGAGATCAACAGGAGAAATCCAGTGTCTCCTCAGAGATGAGGAGGAGCCCCACTCTCCACGGCAGAAATGTCTCTGACATCTAAGTTACTGAGCTGGGTATAAGAATGCTATTTCTGCTCTGTCAAAGTCATTCCATTAAAACTTAAAATAAGCCTGCAACTAGAGACTCTTACCCCTTATAGAAGTCTTATGTAATGTATGCAAATATGCAACTGAATTATTAGGTTTCTATTTTTTTCTCAAAGCTGCACTTAATAAGTAAAAGCTTGTGAAGCCTAGAGATTTCTGAAATAAATGTGTATCTAAGAACATCTCTAAAGGAAACCTGAAGAATGATGTCTTGAGAGCTAGCAAGAGCTTTAGAAGAAAAGACTCTGTATAGAGAAGGAGGATTACTGGGTCCTGGCACTGGTGTAGCTACTCACTTTGGACTGCCCTCTGCAAGCACTCATCCTCCCAGCACTGAAAGATGCTGTGTTCGAGTGGGAAGAGCTCAGAAACAAGGCTCAGAAAGCCTTGGTTTGAGTCCCCGACTTGTCATTTATGAGCTGTGTGGCTGGCAAGGAATTTAATATTTGGGGGTTTGTTTCCTTATCTATAAAATGGGGGAGGTAATATTCCTCGTGCATAGGATTGTTGTGAGGGACAAATGAGACAAGGGACATAAAAAGTGCTTTGCAAACAGTACAGGGTAATAAACAAGTTGGCCTTTGCCATCTCTTCCCCAGTTTATCTATGCTTCACAGAATACTGGGGGAAGAAATGAGAGCTAGAAAGGCATTTATTACAGAGAGTTTGAAGAATTACTTCACAATTCACTGTGGCAAGTAAGGACATACTTCAATCCTGTTGATAAAGGCAAATATAAACTAATCAGAAAGCCAGCCTCATCTGAGATGTATAAAACCTCTTCCATCTACGCTCAAAGAAACACGGTATTCTAGAGGGTGTTGGGGGTTGGGTGGCTTGGAGGAGAGAGTGTCACACAAAAGCGTTTGCTAGATGCCGGTGTGTGGGGAGGCACGCTATAATTTAAAGAGGCATAAAATGACTGAAACTATCACACAAAAAGGAGATCTTCTAATTCCATTTGAGCTATAATCTGATTTTGCTGTTGAGTACAATGTCCCTTTCACAAGCATCTGAAGTCAGTATCGAGGGCTGCGCAGCAGCAGCAGTTTTCCGCCCAGCAACAGGATGATGTCAGCAGCCAGGAGAACAACCAATCAGCAGGCAGAAGGAATCAGAGCGTGCTGGGATTTCGTTCAACGGTCTCCTAGCAAAGCAAGCTGAGCTCCGAAGAGCAAGGGCTATTTGCACTTCCTCTGCACTTGAAGCTGAGCCTGAAGGGCTTCTTAGCTGAAAGAGTAGCAATGCGTGTGCAAGCAGTTAAGGTTATTTGCATCCAAACAGCCAGTCCTATGGGTAATAAGAGTCATATCTCTGCTTTTCTGCAAGTATTTTTTTGCAATAAAAAATTCAGCATTAATAAAGATTTGTATGTTGTGCCTTAAAATTGTTTGAAACCTGTTTGGTTCCATGCATTATGTGCTGCTGGGCAGCTCTTGGCACATGAGCTACACATAAAGTTCAACACTGTACCGTATAGATTTTGAACTTGCGTTTGATGTTTCCAGTCTTCTCTCTAATGACGAACAGTCTGGAAGCCAACAGCTGTTTCATTTCTGGGTCAAAAGCTCCAGTTCTCCAATTCCACTAAAATGTGTTCTGTGTATGCTTTAAAAACAAGTCTCAGTGGGAAGGTTATGATGTGACTTGTAGATATCACCTCATGATGGGGGAGGGTAGAGCTTTGTAGTACTTCTGAGAACATGTAGCTATGCCCTGACATCTTGTCAGTTTTTCTGACCTTAGTAGTCAGTGGCAGCAGTACTGGAAAAAGGGGCAAAGGGTTAAACCTACCTACCCAGCATCCCAGTCGATTACCCTTCCAGGCAGGTTGCTCACCTACCCAGCCTGCATGCACCCGGAGAGGACAATCTGCACCAAGGCCAGAGGCAGTCCCTGCTGCGAGTGGTGAAAACACATCTTTCCAAAAGAAAAAAAAATAATAAAGAGGGAGTGATTTTCCATCTTGTCTTCTTCAAGAGTCGTTGGTAGGTCTCAGGAAGCACCATGGATTGTGATTGATTAGCCCAGACCTGCCACAACCTCTCTCTCCTTCGACAGCTTGCTTTTTGGCTGAATGCATCATTTTCCTCATTACAGAAATGAAAACAGTTTACAAAAGCTAGTTAACTTGGGCTAGTAAGGGACAGGCCATTCTGAAATATTGAGAAGACTAAATTCAGGAATATACTTTAGAGAAAAGCAGACTTAATACCTTCAAAGGTTGATAAAGTGCTGGAGGAGGGCACATAGGTTCTGGAGTTCAGGCTTGTCTGGGTTTGAATCCCAGCTCCAGCACTTACCAGCTCTGCATCCCAGGCCAAACCTCCACTCCACAGGTGCAGACTGGGGCAAAGCTTAGCTCCAAAGATGGCTGTGAAGACAAAGATAAACAATCTCTCACTGAGCACAGCAAAACGCGTTGTAGCTGCTCAATAATTCATAGACCCTCCACCAGCTTTAAACTGGAAATAAACAACTTGTTGGCAAATAGAAATCCCAGAGGGCCCCGCTTTCACAAATAGCAGGGTTTGTAATTAGCATGTAAAAGGATTGCTTCCAAGCCTTGAAAGCAGGTTGTCCTTTGCAGGCTCTTAGGTATACTTGGGAAGCCTTGTTTACACTGTAGCATTAATTTGCTCAGCAAATCCTAACTGCTAGGGAAAAATTAAATTTCAGTTCAGGCTCTGTTTGAATGACCCCAAACTCCAAACGAAGGTGGCTTTAGTGGGATCGAAGTTTCATTTTTCTGGGAGCCTTGAGATGAATGCGGTGGGCCTTCAAATACTTCTATAAAGCCATGACACTCTTTACAAGAAAGATGTGACTGTGAAGTATCTGAACTCATCCTGTTATCACCATTCCCCCTCTGCACCTGAACGTCCCTCAAAGGGATGTGCTTGTGGTGCCCAGAGGAGTTTAGAAAAGCTTTCTGCAAACTGGGGCAGACCAGGACATGTGGGGATGTGAAAGCCCCAGGGCAGGTTAGAGGTCAGAGCAGCTGTGATGCCCAGAGGAGAAGACAGGAGGAAGTGGGGTGGGGGACGCACTTCCTGGGTGAGACCGAATCAGCTATTTTAGACTCTTTGGTTCCTCATTAGTCAGCAGTCAAGAAGACTGCAGAAATGGTAACATTCTACTGTTTCCACGGGGCCTTTCTCCTGGAAAATGAGTTTGCTGTCTAAGATCTCATGTCCTAGATTCTCTGTTCACTCAAGGCTTATTGCACCACCGAGAGGGGAATGAGAAGCCGCCTTCTTCCCACTTTACAGAGAGATAAACTGATGGCTTGTCAGCAAGCTCAGGGGTTTGTGAAAGGTCACTTCACATTAGGACAGCAGGCTGGAGATGCTGAATAGGGAAACAATGAAACAGAAATGAGATTTTCTGACAGTACCTCTATTATTCCAATCACTTCAAGCCCAAGTAAAGTTAGATATGGGTAAAATTGCAACTACAGCTTTAACCAAGAGTCAAGATCTGCCTATTTTTGAATGACTGGACCTCCGTATACAGGTCCTAACAGATCTTTACCTGTATTTAGGCAAGGGGAAGCCAGTTTATTCCAAGAGTGCCATTTCGTGTGAGAACAACTAGATATGATGTTTTGGGTTGAATTGTGTTCCCCCCCTTCGCCTGCCACCCCCACCATAAAAAAAAAAAGATGGGCCGGCCAGGTGGTGCAAGTGGTTAAGTGCGCACGCTCAGCTTTGGCGGCCCGGGGTTCACAGGTTCAGATCCTGGGTGCGCACCGACGCACCGCTTGTCAAAGTCATGCTGTGGCGGCGTCCCATATAAAGTGGAGGAAGACGGGCATGGATGTTAGCTCAGGGCCAACCTTCCCCAGCCAAAAAAAAAAAAAAGAGAAGGATTGGCATTGGATGTTAGCTCAGGGCTGATCTTCCTCACACACACAAAAAAAACCCCAAAAAACAAAAAATAAAACAAAACAAAAAAAAGATGTACTGAAGTCCTAACCCCCAGTACCTCAGAATGTGACCTTATTTGGGAATAGGTTTGTTGCAGATGTAATTAGTTAAGATGAGGTCATAACGGAGTAGTGTGGGTCCCTTATGAAATATAACTTGTGTCCTTATAAGAAGATGACAGTGTGAAGACAGACACAGAGAGGGAGAATGCCATGTGAAGACGGGGTATTGGAGTGATGCATCCACAAGCCAAGGAACACCAAAGACTGCCAGCACACTACCAGAAGGCAGGCAAGTAGGAGACAAGGAAGGGTTCCCCTAGAGATTTCAGAGGGAGCATGCCCCTGCTGACACCTTGATTTCAGACTTTAGTCTCCAGAACTGTGAGGCAATAAATTTCTGTTGGTTTAAGCCACCTAATTTGTGGTACATTGTTATAGCAGCCCTAACAAACTAATGTGTATGGCAATAACCAAAATCACCGATGTCACTCCAGATGGGGTAAAGCTGGCAGCTGTGTGATCTTGGGTAGGTTGCTTGACCTCTCTGGAACAAAGTTTTCTTATCTGTGAAATAGGGGTGGAGTAGGTGACTCAAAAAGACTCTAATCCTTGGAAACTACGCAGATATCTTCCAATATTTTATAGCTTTTCTCCCTCTGATCTAGTTCTTGAATCCTTCCCCATTTCTCCATCTGCACTTGCCCATAACGTTCAGGGCCCAGTTATTTCTTGCCTGGAAAATTGCAAAACTGTTCTCCCCTTCAACCTATATATAACACGAGTGCCTGAAGGATCTTTACAGACACAGGTCTGATAACATCGTTCCCCTACACACCCCTTCCACAGCCTGACTTTGCCTGCAGAATACTGTGGACACCTCCTTAACTTGGCATGAGGCTCTAAACCTCTCCCTCAGGCTTGTCTCCCATCACCCCCTGCCAAGTTCCCCTCACCCCCACACTTCATATATTCTAGACACGCTAAAATACTGTCTCCTAAACAAGCCATGAACTTCCCTTTCCTAAAATCCTGTACCCATCTACTCCCCAGAGACTAACCCCCGACAAGACCATGAGCAATTTGAAGGTGGGAACTATGTCTTATTCACTGTTTTTCTCCACCACCTAGCACTTTCCTAAGCATAGAGTAAGAGGTTGATAAGTATGAATTGAAGGAAGGAATTTTTTATTCTTCAAGACCCATTTCTGAGAGGTTTTTTCCCGCTATGCATGCCTGAATTAGGTGTTCCTGTGCAGTTCCCATTGCACTGTCACGATTTTATTATATCAGTCCTCCCATCTATGAGTCCTCTAGCTCTGTGCACATTGCTTTGCACGTAAGTACTCAAAAAATGCTTGTGGAGTAGATGGACAAATAAATAATGGGCATATTATTACTCTAAGTGTGTGCATTTTTGGTTTAGTGTGAAACTCTTTGAATCGTCTGTGGTAAGCGGAAAACTTTAACCCCAATTTGATGGACTTCTCTTATTTCATCAGATTATGGCTGTGGCAGTTTAGTTCAGTTGATCAGGATGTATGCTAAGGGTTGCCTTCCTATAGAGTCCTGCCCTTATTTAGGGTCGGGCACAGCTAGCTCCCAAACCCCAGATGGCACTGGGAAACTCTGCAGGGCAGGGCCTTCTCCTCGGTTACTAGGGGGACAGAGTGAAAGAGTGTGGAGGGGTCAGCACAAACTCACCATGAGGGTCAGCAGCTCGGCCTGAGGGCGGTGGACAGGCGCTGGAGAGTAACTAGCAATAAGCTCTAAGCAATGTGGGTCTTTCATGTGGTATGCCCCCCCTTCTCCTTCTCCATGGCTAAGTTTGGCCAAACAAGGCCTTGGGTGGGCAGGGAGGAAGTAAAACCTCCTGGGAAGTGCCACACATACTCCTCTCCAGGCAGGTCTTCATGGCAAATGGGTCCACTGCAAGGCATGCAAGGCATCAGCTGCCAGGCTTAGTGTTACCCACAGGTCAGGAGAATCATCTTTTGAATTGTAATAATTGTAGTGATAATGACCGTGTGTTGGACATTTACTATATGCCGAGTTCTCTGTGTGTGTGTGTGTGTATATATATATGATATAAAGTGAATATATATGATATAATAGCTCTCTCTCTCTCTCTCTCTATATATATATATATATGATTAAAGTGAATTCTAACAACTCTGCAAGGTAGATATTATTATCCCCTTTTTCCAGATATGGACATTGAACTATGTGCCCAAGGTTACACAGCTGGTGAGGAGCAAGGACAGGAGTTTAAGCCAGGTCTGTTTGACCTAACAGACTTTGCTCTTGACCACTAAACACACTGCTTTCCCAGTCCATTGTAGTCTATCAGATTAACAAATAAATTAATTAACTAAACGATATTTGTTTAAAACCTACTATATGCCAGTTACAGTTGAGGTTCTTGGGGTAATGTGGCAAACGAGACAGATAAAGTCCTGCTCTCCTGGATCTTATGGTTTAGAGAAGGGAGATAGACAATAAAAACATAAGCAAATAATTTTACCTAATGATAAGTGCTATGGAGAAAATAAAATATGGTAAATGATAGAGAGTGTGATTGGCAGCCTCTGAGATGGTCTCCAACAATCTCCACCTTCTGATGTTCACCCTCTTGTATGATCACTTGAGCATGAACTGGACTTAGTGACTTACTTCTAACTAATAGAATATGGCAAAGGCGGAAGGATGTCATTTCCAAATATAGGTTGCAAAAACACTTTTTAAAGTACTTTGAAATACTTTATGCATGTAGGATTCTGTGAGATGCACGCATTACATTAAGTAACATTACTGCATTAATTTATGTTAAGTTATGTTAACCAACAATTAGCTCTAGAGACAAACCTGGGATTTTAAGAATATTTGGTAAAGAGAAGAACTCTAACTATTGATACAGCACTTGTTTAACTTCCTTGAGCCAGGAGACCAACAAATTTTATACTTTTTGCCCAATTTTGTTCAATGTCCCTGCCTAGATCATTCCAAGCCCTCAATTCATATAGTGAGCCCATTATGATTTTCTCCAATAACCCAGATTTCTGAAAGCTGGACATATTAAAAGCCTGATCTTGACTTTTATGGGTACTAAAAGTCAACATTAAGGCTTTTAGGGAGTATTTTTGCATTTTCTCAAGCTATAAAGACATATGAAATGAGAAATTTCTTCAATTAGACTAGGCCTGAACAAGAATTTAAAAATTAAACATTTATGAATAATAAATGTACAAAAAAGGTGTAACCTCACTAGAAATTGAAGAAATACAAAGGCAATAATGAAATATAATTTTTTGCCTTTCAAATTGGAAAATATGATTCTTAATCCATATAGGATTCAGTGAAATGCCAAGTCTCAAACAGCTCATGTGGGATAAATTACCGGAACATCTTTCAAGTGAAGCAGTTGGCCACATGCATCAAGATTCTTAACTATATTCCTCCCCTTTACCCAGTAACACTGAAGTATCTTCAGCCCCTCAACTGTAGCTGGTGCATTGTAGATATTTAGTAAGTATTTGTGGAATTAATTAATTAAATCTGGTACAAGCCTAACAAAGTCTGAGAAAGTAATATCAGTCATAAAATGTACAAAGATGTTTATCGAAGCATTCGTGGTTTTTTTCCTGTTTTTCTTTTTTTTTTTTTTCCTGGGAAAGATTCTCCCTGAGCTACAATCTTCTTCTCGCTTTTGTTTTTCCTTCCTCAGAGCCCCAGTACGTAGTTGTATATTCTAGTTGTAAGTCCTTCTAGTTCTTCTATGTGAGCTGCTGCCACAGCGTGGCTACTGACAGACAGGTGATGTGGTTTCATACCCAGAATGGAACCTGGGCCGCTGAAGGGGAGTGCCCTGGACTTTAACCATTAGGCCATCAGGGCTGGCTTGAAGCATTTGTTTTAATAAAGGAAATGAAAACAACCTGAATGCCTAAAACAGAGGTTTGACTAAATAAATTATAGAATATCCATTTGTTGGAATCTTTTTCTGCCCTTAAAATGAGGCTTTAGAAGAATTTTTAGTAAGAAGGTACAACATGGACAAAGATCCAGATACTAAACTCAGTGTATACCATCATCCTCAAAATGCATATCTAGAAGGCATTTTGAAGAACATACAAGCTATACATAAGAAAAAATAATTGACAAGACATAGTCTAAAATGTAAATAGTGGTTATCTCGTGAGTTATTTTCTTCATCTATTCTGTATTTTAAAATTTTTCTACAATGACTTTGATTTACCTTTATAGTTAGGAAAACAGCAATGCAAATAATTTAATAGTAATTTTCTAATCTAAGCCTGCAAAATTTAGACCACTAAACTATGACTTTGTATTGAACCAAAAGTTTACAGTAAAACAAACAGAAAAACCACTTTTGGTTGTCCCCAAATATTAGGATCATGCTAGTTTTTCTCCTTTTATTCCTTTTAAATCAGCCAGATCAATCTGGGTAAGCACAGAAGGAGGCCATATGGAACACTGGTGATGAGCATATTCTCTAGAACCAGGCTTGGTTAGTTTACACCTAGGCTCTGACACTTACTAGCTGGGTGACGTTCGGCAAATTATCTAACCTCTTGGAATCTTAGTTTCTTCATCTGTAAAATGAGAAGATTAATAGTATCTATCTCATAGGATGATCGCATGTGTTAAGTGAGAATAGTATATGTAAAGCACTTAGAACCATGCCTGGCAGGTGGTGAGTAGCACTTGTGTTTGCTGTTGGCATTGTGTGATTTCTGCCAAGAAGAGCTCTGTTTAGTGTCAAAGGTGTGAAATCCAAACTCTTCTCCTGTCCTCCACAAACCAAGACGACAAGCTTGGCAGTAAGGCTTCTGTGTTATTTGGATGTCCACGTGTGCATGATTTACAGAAGAAATGACTAAGATGATAAATTGAAAGAATTTAGATGAACCGAATCTTAAATGTCATGGCCTTTTAAAGTAAGCACTTTGAAATGTACTTTATTATGGGCACTTTGAGTTCTCTTGCCTTGAAATTGTCCAGAATAATATCAAGCTCTCAATTCACAGAGGGATTCTTTCAACCTTAATGGAGAAGCAGCAAAATCTCGGGAGTTTTGGCCCCCGGGAAATAGAAGGGTCTGTTGAGCTGAGCACTGAGTGGACATCTGAGGTCCAGATCACGTTCTTCCTCCACCAGGAGGTCTCTCTTTGCCTGCTCAGCAAAACCAATTCCTCTCTCTTCTGAATCCCTGAGTCTTTTTTCTAGAGCCCCTTGGTGACTATTCCTACTTC
This sequence comes from Ceratotherium simum simum, assembly GCF_057802395.1. Lineage (NCBI taxonomy): Eukaryota > Metazoa > Chordata > Mammalia > Perissodactyla > Rhinocerotidae > Ceratotherium > Ceratotherium simum. The sequence goes on from NC_141906.1 coordinate 48,602,930, forward strand.
TGTCTTGTATTGTGATTATTGTATGTGTGTCAACATAGATCTTAAATTTCAAGTTTCCTGATATCATCTACCTACATCCAGCATAGTAGAACCTAAAATTTTTGGAATGAATTTCAATAAATAAATCCTGTAGATATTTAGAGCTGGGAAAATATCTTAAAGATGCCACTTTAGATCCGGAGATCTGGAAGTATGGAGAGAAGAACCATAATCTGCAGTCAGAGAGAAGTCGAGTTTTAATTGGGCTCTAACATTCACATGCTGTGCGATCTTGGGGAACTTTCTAACCTTTCTGATAATCTTCGTCCTTATCTGTAACCATGAGGATGGCAATACCTATCTCACAGAACTAATAGCAGGATAGGATCGGATAAGAGGATAACTTGCTAGCGGTTGTCACTCAATAACACAAGTGAAAACAACATTGCTCAAGACTGCAATTTAGCTTGGTAGCTGCTAAAGCTATTGCGCTGTACTCTCTTGTTTCTCTTTCTTTGATCACCTTTTAGGTTTTACCCAAATACCATGGCTGTGATATGAGGGTCTCTTTTAGGAGAAGAGTGAGGAGAGGAAGTAACATTTGTTGAGAGTCTGCTATGTCCCAGGCAACTGAACCCTGAGCGTTACCTATAGCTTTGGAAGCTACTCTTGGTGATAAAACCTACGGAAGTGGGTGAAACAGTCAAATGAACTGACATTACATTTTCATGTTTCAAGCACTCTTGAATGTTTTCTTAAGATCTTGCCCACTTTATTCCCCTTTATTTGGACTCCAAGATATCTGGAGATAGCAGATCAGGTCACCAGACTGAAAACCTCTGGGAAATGAGAGTAACATTCACCTATGTGGGATAATTGGAACTTCTGGTTACTTGAAACTCCCTCCATTATGGAGTTCTCAGAGCTAAAGGGCTAAGCTGACTTACTCACAGTCTTTCTGTGAATCCTGCAAGAGACCTTTCAGCAGCACAATAAGCTGGCCTGTGTGAGATAATGTACCACAGCCAACTTCCTGGCAAGTAGCATAACTCAGCATTTGCCATTGGCCCATCAATGGCTTTTTAAAATTATAGACAACTCCGCCTCCAAATAACAAGAATTTTCAAGCGAGGATAATAAGAATGCACCCCAGAACTAATTTAACTCTTTTGATCTATGTTTTACAAAAAAAGTGTAACCCAACCAAGTGGACTTTCTTTTTCAGAAGAAAGAAACATTAGTGAGGACCTACCATGTACCAACACTATGTTGTGTGCTCCGCCATGTTATCCCATTGTTTCTTCACAATAGTCAAGCCAAACAACATTATTCCCATTTTATAGCAGCTTATTTACTTGCAAGATGCCATACACAACTCAGCCTTAAGTAGTAAAGCCAGGAATCAAACCCTTTTCTTCTTATTTATTTTTTTTTTTGAAACCTACAAGGTCAATGTTCTTTTGGCCAAACTTTACATCTCATCTTCAATTATTTTCAGAGAGATTTAAAAAAATAAGTCATTGATTTATTCATGTTATTCAACAGACATTTATTGAATGAGAAGCATGTTCCAGACGTAGAGTAGTCAGTGGAGATACAGAGTTGAAGACAGTCTTTCTCCTCAGGGGGCTTGCTCTGCAGTGTCTTATTTTAAGGACTGTATGAATCCGCCTCTAAAGTCAACGGATTCTGTTTGGATTTTGTTACCTCAGGGATGATATTGGATAACATTATGTCAAATCTCAGTAGTGGCATCTGTGTTGAAATGGAGAGTTTTTAGAAGGTAATTTACAAGTTAATCATTGACTCAGTGTGTGGAGATGGAAACATAGTGAATAGTTTGCTGTGTTAGGTGTGTGGGGTGTGGCAATCCCGCCAAGAGTGTAGCTGTCGCTGCACGTAACATGGTAAACCCCAAATTAATAATGGCTGCTCTCCTAACACTTGACCTTTGGAAAAAAGAACCACAGGAATCACATTTTTGTAAATGTAGCAATTGAATTTGTTTAAATTTATAGATAAAATATTGATAATGTATATCAAAAGGGGTGTGCGAAGTTTTGGCAATGAAGTCTGGTTTCAGGGAAACTGTCTAGTAGAAGACCAACAAATGCAAGCTGTGGGTCATGTGGTTTACTCTGTTGGCACTGAGACTCGTGCCCCAAAGTTTATGGTGGTGTAACACAGTGGTTGAGAGATAGTATGTCTTTGGAGACAGGTAAAGTGGGGTTCAAATCTTAGCCTTCTCATTCACTTATGCTCTTGTGCTTGTATAGGTCATTTAGCCTTCATGAGCCATGGTTTCTTCAATTGTTCCTACTTTTTAGCATTGCTCTGAGGATAAAATGAAATGCTTTTTGTTAAGTACTTAGCAGAGTTCCCAGTAAACAGTAAACAATAAATGATAGTAATTTTAATTAAATATTAGTTGATGGGAAAGCCAGTATAGGAATATCAAAGAGGTGAAATATTTGCAACACTTTCTTGTTTTGTAATAACATCAGATTTAAAAAAATATATATCCTATGTCTTTCCTTTTAAAAATTCTGGAATTTATGCACATAGAATGTGAGCTCTGCAAGGACGGAGACTTTGTCCTCTAATGACTTCGGTATCCCCTATATCTAGAACAGTGTCTGGCCCATAGTGGGCAGTGGATAAATATTTATTGAATGAATGAATTCACTCAATCAGTCGTTCAACCTTTAGTGTGTACTGTTAAGTTCTGTAAGTGTTGTGAGAGACGCAAAGATGAATAGCATAGGTTTCTTTCCCTAGTATACTATACCGAATTAGGTATAGGGGAGAGAAATGAATAGGTACATAGAAAGTGACGCTCCAAATAATTCCTTGAATAAGATAAGGGCTCTAAGCTGAGAATTCAAAGGAGGAGGAGGGATATGAGAGGACAAGAAAAAAGCTGCAAGGGGGAGTGGTATTTGAATTAAGCTTAAATGGATAGGAGGAATATTGACAAGTAGAGATACTGGGGATATGAAGGGAGAGTAGGGAATGGAGACAATATTCCCGGGAGGGAAACGTCGCAAGCAGAGGTCTGGAGGCAAGAAAGAACCAGGTATGTTTGAAGACAAGGAGAAGTACAATTTTACTAATAAATAGAAGACTCAAAGGGATCTTAGGACAGGGACTATCTTTCCCGAACACTTTGCACAGAGCCCAGGAGCCCATCCAAGGTTCAGTAAACAACCTATGAGTCACTGCCACGGAGGGCTGTGAAATGAGCATGCAGAAGGCCCAGTGAGACGATTGCTTAGCCACAGGAAGGAGAGGACGCGGCTGTGAAATTAGCTTCAGACAAGGGATGGAGCATGGGATTGATTACAGTATTATTTCCAAACCCACCCACCAGCAGTGTCTGGGAAGATTTCACCAAATTCTAGGAAATGAGGACTTTGGAACCCTGGGTTTATTGGCTTAGGACTAGTCTGTCTCTGCATTTTGACTCTAAATAAAAGAATATTGGTGTTTTCATTACCTGAATCCATTCATTTGGAAGAAAACACAGTCGTGAAGAACATCTGCATGGCACAGAGCTCTATCTAGCAGGTGGCATTCAGCCCCATCCATGTCTCCTAGCTTTGGCTGTTGGAGCTGATAGAAATCCTGTCTAAATTCTGCACCACCAAGGAATATAGTGGTGGAATACAACTCCTCCTGAGTTGCAGTGGACAAACTTTGGATCTTCTTCAAGTGTCTGAGATTTCCACATAAGATCAACCCCCAGATGATTCTCTCCCGCCTGAATTAGTGGAAGACAATAATAACAGCGAACCTAATTGAGCATATACTATGGGCTAGGCTCTGCACTATCTCATTTAATTTAATCTTCACAACAACCCAACGAGGTGACTTCTATTATCCCCTCTATTATATAATTGAGAAAATAAGATTCTGCGAGGTTAGATTACTGAAGAAGTAAACACAGAGCTTCAACTCAAAGCCAGGTCTGTTTGTTGAGTTAATTGCATTTCATTGCAATCCTAGAAAATTTTTTTAAAAATTAATTTTATTAGATAGGTACAAAGAGCTGAGGGAAAACGCAACACTTGCTAGAATTTAGTGGAGTGGGAGGGAGAGTCTCAGAATGCATGAGGGGCAGAAGTCTGGGTCAGCAAATGGAGTGGAGATAGTTACAAAACTAACAGCTCCGGCTTTTTCTCCTAAGGTGACAATAGTTTTCCTCTGCCACAGTCAGGTGGAGAAGTGGGCTTCAGACTAGCTTCGTGGTCTCCCTGGCAAGGGGTAGATATTTTAAATAAAATCCCCATAGTGCATCAGTCCCATGTCTGAGGCCACACACAAGGGCAAGGCTGCCAGGTCTCCCTGAGGCGCAGCTGTGCTTGAAAACTGGGCACCCACCTTGAGCAGGGCTCTGTTGTCATTCTAATTAATCATTAAGCCAGGGATTTGCAGTTACCAGACTTAAGCCCTGTGCATGACATAGGAGCTTAGGTTTCTCTGTCCCACTCAGGCTGGTGCACTGCCCAGAGTCAGCTCCTCATACCAGTTCAGATCTGCAGTCACCTCTGGAGCTGAGGGAAGGGAAGGGAGGGGCTCCTGTGGATTCTGAGGCTTCCAGGCAGCAGGAAATCCAGAAGAAAACTGAGAAGGCAAAATGGAGTTAGCGGTTCCAAGATCTCCCCTTTGGAATTAGATCAGCGTTGTGGAGTGGAGACAAGGAGAAATCTCCACTCTGACAAGGAGAAATGAATCTGCTCTGTTTCATATTGCGATATTGAAATTTAAGCTGTTGTTTAAAACTCCTCCTGAGTGCTCAGGGGTATCTGCTCTGCAAACCCCAGGCTCTTAGTAATGTAAATTTCTCCCAAAGTCTCCTGTCACCAATTGGCCTGAAAGTTGGAGTGGATAGAAGCAGAAGGGGCCCCAGACAATTAAAGTGAAATGTGAGAGTGGAAGGGAAGTGGCTCAAAATGCAGACCCTGCTCAGCAATACTTGCGCTGGGACAGGAGCAAAATACGGCAAAATGGAAACCAGATCTTCGACTAATCTGCCAGCTGAGAGATGCTTCACTAGGATAAACAGTTGAATTCAAACTCCAAGGTACATCCAGGAATGGCAATCTGTTCATCGTTCCCCTGTCTAAAATGGCTTCCTTTGGCTCTTAGGAGAGAGATGAATATCTTTAACGTGCCTCCAAGGCCCACAATCTGGGCCCTATCCTCTCCATCACTGGGCTGTAGCCATATTGGCTTTATCTCATTTCCTGGAACATGCCGGCACGGTGCTCCATGTCATTCCCAGCCTTAAGCTTGCACGTGCCCTTCTCTCTTCCTGCATGGTTATTGTCCACCCCACCTCCACCCACCTCACCAAAAAACAAAGCAAAACAAAACAAAATCAGCTCCCTTCTTCCCTGAAAGAGAATGTTAGCTCCTTGAGTGCAGGGACCATGTCCTTCTTGTTTATACTCTATCTCCATGCCCAGAATAGTGCCTGGCATGTAGTCAATGCTCAATAAATATTTGTTGAATGAATGAATGGAGCCAGATTGCTTCAAACAGTCACATAGTATTGTTCTGTTGGATAAACAGTATGAACACAATGGCTGGTTATATAGCATACTTCCACAATATATCCCAAACTAGATGCCAATCAATAAACAACTTGCACCTACAGGGTGCCAGGTACCATGCTTAGTGCTGTCAAATTGACAGTGGAATAATTCTCTGAGCACAAAAGCTTCCAAAGAAAGCCTTAATGGGGGTGGGGGTAGGGAGGAGAATCTAAGGAAAGTGCCTTGTATCTTTTCTGCACAAGAGAATAACTGAAACGATCAGTGTGACGTTTTCAGTGCAGGCAGTGAACTAGCTCACCTAGATAGAGCATCTTTGACTCAACATTTATTCATAATGATTTACTGAGAATTTACTAGATTCTCTGGTGAAAGAGAAGACTGACACATCTGGTGGAACTGAGTCTGATCTGCAGAACCGTCGAAGCTGGTGCTACAATAAACGCCTGGTTCTGCCTGAAATGGGCGCCCAGTGCTGCTGGGCAGCATTTTCCTTCTCTTTTCTCAGCATTGTCTTTCATTCTCCTCAGTGTTTTTTCCAAATCTTTACCATTCTCATTACACTCTCTACTTCTACTCTGACTTCATTCTGCCCATCCTCGACAGATGACCTCAACTCCTACTTGAGGAAATGTGTGGCCATGAGGCCTGAAATGCCTCAACTTCCTCTGTATCACTGTATATTTATCCTCATCTCTATCCAACTTTATTTTCTTCTAATTTTGAAAGATTTAGAGATTGGACTTTTAGAGATCAAAGAATCTTTTTCTTGTTGTCACGTTCTTTAAAACTTTAGGACCTGATCAATTACTAGGGCATAAAATCAACTTGGGGGTTATGACTAGCATTTTTTTTTAAATTTTTTATTGATGTCATAATAGTTTATAACATTGTGAGATTCCAGTTGTACATTATTATTTGTCAGTCACCATATAAATGTGTCCCTTAACCCCTTGTGCCCACCTCCCAACTCCCGTCCCCCTGGTAAACACCAAACTGTTCTCTCTGTCCCTGTGTTAGTTTATACTCCACATATGAGAGAGGTCATACAGTGTTTGTCTTTCTCTGTCTGGCTTATTTCACTTAACATAATACACTCCAGGTCCATCCATGTTGTTGCAAATGGGATGATTTTGTCTTTTTTTATGGCTGAGTAGTATTCCATTGTATATATATACCACATCTTCTTTATCTAATCATCCGTTGATGGACACTTGGGTGGCTCCCATGTCTTGGCTATAGTGAATAATGCTGCAATGAACATAGGGGTGTGTAAGCCTCTTTGGATTGTTGATTTCAAGTTCTTTGGATAAATACCGAGAAGTGGGATAGCTGGATCATAAGGTATTTCTATTCTTAATTTTTTGCGGAATCTCCATACTGTTTTCCATAGAGGCTGCACCAGTTTGCATTCCTACCAGCAGTGAATGAGGGTTCCCTTTTCTCCACATCCTCTTCAGCATTTGTTATTTTTTGTCTTGGTGATTATAGCCATTCTCACAGGTGTAAGGTGATATGTTAGTGTAGTTTTGATTTGCATTTCCCTTATGATTAGTGATGTTGAACATCTTTTTGTGTGCCTATTGTCCATCTGTATATCTTCCTTGGAAAAATGTCTGTTCATATCCTCTGCCCATTTTTTGATTGGGTTATTTGTTTTTTTGTTGTTCAGATGTGTGTGTTCTTTATATATTATGGAGATTAATCCCTTGTCAGATATATGGTTTGCAAATATTTTCTCCCAGCTGGTGGGTTGTCTTTTCATTTTGATCCTGATTTCGTTTGCCTTGCAGAAGCTCTTTAGTTTGATGAAGTCCCACTTGTTAATTTTTTCTTTTGTTTCCCTTGTCCGAGTAGACATGGAATTCGAGAAGATCCCTTTATGACCAATGACGAATAGTGTACTGCTTACATTTTCTTCCAGGAGTTTTATAGTTTTAGGTCTCACCTTCAGGTCTTTGATCCATTTTGAGTTAATTTTTCTGTATGGCAAAAGAAGATGGTCTACTTTCATTCTCTTGAAAGTGGCTGTCCAGTTTTCACAGCACCATTTATTGAAGAGACTTTCCTTTCTCCATTGTATGTTCTTTGCTCCTTTGTTGAAGATTAGCTGCCCGTAAATATAGGTTTTATTTCTGGGGTTTCAATTCTGTTACATTGATTTGTGTGTCTGTTTTTGTACAAGTACCATGCTGTTTTGATTACCATTGCTTTGTAGTATGCTTTGAATGACTAGTATTTTTTAATGAAATAAAATAAAACAGAAAAGAAAATTTGGGGGTACATGATATGTAACAAGGGCAAATATTGTCTCAAAACTTTGTTTTACATCTATGATTATGTGTACATCTTCGTGTGTGTACTGGGTCTTGAGTGAGACGTATTTCTTGTAGGGCGTCATGGTTGAAAATATTAAGAACATCATCTTTCAAGGCCATTCTCCCCATCCCTTCACATTTTCACAGCCTTCCCATTCCTTCCACTATCTTCTATCTTCTCTACATATTCAATCTCTTCCTTTCTAGTGATTCTTCCCCTGTAGCTTATGATGCCCTCTAATTTCTCCAGCTTAAAACTGTCCTCCTTTGACCTAGCTTTCCTTCAACTCACTCTTCTTAGTCAAGAAATAGGATCTAAACTCCAGCTCCTTTTCTTTTCTCCTCCAACCCCCAGACCATTGCAACTGCTTTTTAAGAGGTTGCAAATGTTGTTCATGTTGCTGATGGAAGGCTTATTATTTTAGGCTGATATTAGTGGCATTTTTGTGTTTATTTATTATTGTTGGCCATCTGCTTGAAACTTTCAATGTTCTGGATTTCTTTCCTTCTTCTTCTACCATTCTGATCATTTCTCTGCTGTCCCTTCATGCATTCTTCCTCTTTTTTCTGCCCCTTAAGCTTGGGTGTTCCTCAGGGTCCCAATTCACCTTCTGATCTTTTCTCTTCATAAGTTTTCCTGGCTTCCTCTCCTCCCTGTCAGTTGATGACTCCCAAATTTATATGCCCAGCCTATAACTCTCCTCTGAGCTTTGGCTTTTTATATTGAGATGCCTGCTAGGTTTACTTCATTCTCCCACAATACATCCCAAGCTGAGCTCATCATTGTCTCCAAATCTGTGGCTCCAACATTCCTTTTGATCAGGCTGTTCCCTGTGTCTGAAATGCCCTTCCCGGCTTTATTCACCTGGCTAACTCTTATATGGCTTTAAAATTCTGCTCAGGTGTGATCTCTTTGAGGAAGCCAAGCTGCGCTAAAACTTCTGCATCACCTGTAGCTCTCATTGACCACATTGTGTCAATATGGTTTGTGTGTCTGTCTTTCCCATTAGACCTTAAAGGGCAGGGAAGTTTAAATCAATTTTTGCATTCTAGTGCCTAACACGAGTGTCTGGCCCATTATAAGTGCTCAATAAATATTTCTTAAAACTGTTGTTATAGTGGAGAACCAGAAACTATCACATGAATTCATAGCACAAACAGGGCTCAGGTTAATTTTGAATGAAGCAGTCTGCTCTAGGCAGATCCAGAGTCTGACGTACCCTAGTAGTTAGCTTTCCCAGATTTACTGTATAACTGTTCCACTTTTTAATTGCCTTGTGCTGTGTAGACCTGGTGCTAGATATAAAGAGGAAATCTGATATCAAAAACTAGGACTCAATTAGCTGTTAACTAAAACTAATGACTTGGAGAATAGACAGTACACATCTTTTCTAAGTTATTGATTATCCCAAAGGGAAGGATGTCAAGACTTGGTCGAATTTGTTCCAAACCTAACTAGAGAAGCTCTTTAAAACTGTATCACGCCCATTATTGGATTTAATCACATTCCTAAATTGTTGCAAATACTAGCTTATTCTACTTTTCATGGCAGCCCTGTGATAGAGGTCTAGCATGTCTGTTTAAACTTATGACTAAACTGCTATTGTGTACTTGCATTAAAGTGAAAGGTCACTTAGAGATTCTTTTTGGTGGGCTCGCCTTCTTCCTTCAATACCTTTGTATCTTTGGTGTTCAGCCGTCATGTTCTAATTCCATTGTTAAAATCTAGCGAAATGAGAAATTGACGTTAGGGTGAGTTGGGAGCTAGGTTCAGTTATATTTCTTCTATCAGCCTCTTAGAAGTAGGGTTTGTTGGGGGTGGGGAGAATGCAGCTAAGATTAGTCATTATGATTATTGCCATAAACTACTTAACAAATACTTGAATTCATGAGAGCATGCTCTGCTGATTTCGTTAGTTCTAATAGTGTGGACAGTGAATAGTGATTTAATTTCTCCCACATGAGTTGATATGTAGGATCAGAGGGCCAGTGATATATTGAAAATGCCATTGTGCTATGATTCAAATTTATGGTGATTTAAACTTCTCCTGTCTCTTCCATAGTCTCATTGGGATTATACATGGGTTCAAAAATAAGAGAAGGAGAAACCCTTGTAGTTCACTCTTTAAAAATATTAATAATTTTGCATATTAGACTAGCACTGTGTAGTTTACAAAGAGTTTTATATATATCATTTAATTTAATTCTCAAAACAACCCTCAGGATTACTCTCGATTTATAAATCACCAAGTTAAAACTCAGAGAGGTTACAGTGACTTGTCCAAAGTCACACAATTAGTGTTAGAGCCACAATCCTGTTTGAGAGGAAGATTTCTCAACAAAGGCCTTTGAAATTCCCTTTTAAATCTATTCTAATTAAATTCTAGTTTTAGGGGAAAGTATTTTGAACACTTAAATCTACCAACAGCTATTACTCAAGAATAGTTAGTTCGTTCTTTCAGATTTCTGGTTATCCTAAAATATTTATTGAGATAGCTTTCTTCTAATGCTTCAGTTAGTTCCTCACTTTCTCTGCAGTTTGTGATGATATAGAAATGTCCTCAGTTTTTTTATTTTATTTATTTATTTTTTTTATTTATTTTATTTTTTCCCCCCAAAGCCCCAGTAGATAGTTGTATGTCATAGCTGCACATCCTTCTAGTTGCTGTATGTGGGACTTGGCCTCAGGATGGACGGAGAAGTGGTGCCTCGATGCGCACCCGGGATCCGAACCCGGGCCACCAGCATTGCAGTGCGTGCACTTAACCACCAAGCCACAGGGCCGGCCCGAAATGTCCTCAGTTTTATCTTTTGGGAAAATTGAAATGAATTTCGTTATGCTCACTTCGTCCCAACCCAATGATGAAAAATTCTAACCGTCTGTCTCTAAGCCCCTCATAGAGTTAAAGACTGTTAGAAGACGCAAGAGACCATATAATCCCCGGTATGGCAAGTCATATCATTCATCTTTCTTTTTTACTCTAGTACATTTCTATAGCATTGTGTCAACAAGGATTGTGAGACTGTGTTGAGCTCAGTGGGAACAAGAGCTATAACTGATTAGCAATGCAAGCTATGGGCTCATTGTAGGGCCGTGGTCATCCTTAATGACCTTCTTTCTTTTGCCATTGATCTCTAATCTGTCAGAAAGTCCTATCAGTCAAACCTATGAAGCTATCCCAAATCTGATTACTTTTCATCATTTCTACTGTTAGTATCTCAATTGATTAGGATATGCTAGGTTATGCTGTGGTAACATATAACCCCCAAACCTCCGTGGTTTAAACAACAAACATCGTCTTCTCACTTGGGCTACACGACCATTGCATATTAGCAGGGAGACCTACTCCACTTCTTCCTTGCTCTGGGCCCCTTACTGAAAAGGTTCCACAATCTGGAATGTTACCAGCCACAGCTGCAGGGGATAAGAGAGCACAGGAAGCCATCAAGTACTCCAGTCTGGAAGTGAGACACACCATTTCTGCTCCCAATCCATCGGCCAGAACTAGTCACATGACACTACCCACTACAAAGGGGACAAGGAAGTATAATTCTTCCATGTGCATGGAAAGTGAGGAAAATATAATTAGGCGAACATTAGAAATCTAAGCCATACCATCTCTCACTTGAATTCTTAAAAAGTATCCTAACTAGTTTCTCTGCGTCCGTTCTTGCCCTGCTGTAGTACACTCTCCATAAGGCAATTAGAAGGTTTATTTAAAATATGAATCAGAATATCCCTTTCCAACTAGTCAATTGGTACAGAAGAAGAATTCTTTTTTGGGAAAGGACCTTCTATTGTGTCCACAGTACCTTCTATGTTGTCATGTATTTCCATAACAACCACTCTCTTAAATCGTTCTTTTTGAATGAGAAATAGGTCAGAGTATTTTCATGCAGCCAGATGGAGATGGATAAGGGAGAGTCCTTATACAGAGTGACCTTCTACATTTTTCTCTTGTAGACAGCCCAAGAGCGGTTGCTGTGAAAGAGGTGAAAGTTATGCCAGCTATTATGTGGAGTCCTCCATAAGGCCCTGTCTTCATTACCCACATCAAGTTCCCTGGTGCTGGCTATACTGGTTCAGCTTGGTAGGAGAGTGAAAGGGAAGTAGGGAGTGGCTTGTTTTCCCTCCATATAGGGCCAGGACAAAATAAGTGTCTAAGAAAGACATATTGCTTTCTCCTTTCTTATCTCATCTCCTCTCCTGGCTCCAGTGTCTCTAAACCATTTGACTCTTCTGATGTTCTGTGATGAAAAGCAATCCTCCAAAATCTTTATCGGTATCTTACTTGAGGCAGTATCTTTCTTCATGAGTATCACTTCGCATGATATTCTGACTACAATGAGCACCTATGGGCAAAGCTACCTATAAATATAAACAGCACAGGGAGAAAGTAAGCTATGCCCTAAAATTTGATCTCTCCTTGATTTTTTCTGTTCTTCAGTGCTATTAATATCCATTCTCTAATCCCAGACTCTGGGCTCTGTCTGCTCTGACCTACAGCTCTTTCTCCACCCTTCCTGCATTGGCTGATTTGTTTGGAACTGACTTCTGACTTATCTAGATTTATGTTGTCTGTCCGGCCTTTTTAGTATTGAGTACTTCTCCAGAGTCACTACCCAGATCTGTACTCTCGTATAATTTCCTTTCATTATGTCCATCGTATTTTCCTTGTTCATGTATCTGGCCTCAACATGCTTTCAATAACAACACCAATATATTTCTCAACATGAGCAGGTCTCAACATGACATGTGTTTCTGGGAGAGAAAGCTATGTTTCCTCATATCACCATAGCCTATAAAGAAATGCTCTGAGAAATATAATTTACTTAATTTGGAAAAATTATTATAGAGGTTCTGAGATCTCTCTCCAAAGTACTTAAACTAATTTCATAAAGGCATAATTCACATAAAGATAGAGCTGGAAGAAACCCTAGGGATTGTCTAGTTCAACCCTTTCAATATGAGGAAACTGAAACCAAGAAACAATAAGTTAAATGTCCAATATCACAAATTTATCTTGCGTTATGCTGGAATCCAGGTCCCCCAGGCCCAGGGCCCCTGACTCTCCACTCTATGACACTATCTTTGATTTCACATTATAACCATTATCTGAGATGTTGATATCCAAGTGTTCATTATTACAAAGAAAATATGTGTTCAAGAATCTTTTTTTTTAGGAGATTCAGCTTTAGAGAATGGAGTTGTTCAAAATAAGAAAAAAAGCATACCCATTCACAGGATATAGTTACAAATTTTGTCTTATATACTGGGGATCACATATATCACTCCTTTTTTATACTAGAGACCTATTTGAAAACTCCTTTTTGTATTTTCTTCTTCGATACCAAGTCTATTGTTGCCAAGTACAAATCATATCTGGATAGGGTCTGAAAATCTAGAACATTGCTTTGATAGAAACAAAAAATATCAGTGATAGAAAGAATACAGAAATCTCTAATCTAATTTATATTTCTTTTTGTTAATTCCTTTGAAAGGACCAGAAGCATCTATGAGCCACAATTTCAATGTAATTTCCCATTCTATAGGTACAATGTTTTTGTTTTATCATTTAACTCACATTTGGACTATAATACATCTACCTTCTATTTATCTCTTCTTTCTCAGATCAGCAAATATTTTTTTAAAATGTTTAGAAGTTCATGGGGCCGGCCCCGTGGCTTAGCGGTTAAGTGCACGCGCTCCTCTACTGGCGGCCTGGGTTCGGATCCCAGGTGTGCACCAATGCATGGCTTCTCTGGCCAAGCTGAGGTGGCATCCCACATACAGCAACTAGAAGGATGTGCAACTATGACATACAACTATCTACTGGGGCTTTGGGGGGAAAAAAAAAGGAGGAGGTTTGGCAATAGATGTTAGCTCAGAGCTGGTCTTCCTCGCCAAAAAGAGGAGGATTAGCATGGATGTTAGCTCAGGGCTGATCTTCCTCATAAAAAAAAAAAAGAAGTTCAAAATCTCCTTTAAAAATACAATACACCTCCAAAAGAAGTGGAGTCTGGAAACAAAGCAGTCTAAGTATCCCAAGTGGAAAAGAAATGTCTGAATTGTCTATTTCTTTTAATTTTAAATACTTTAAAGATTTTAATTCTAAATACTATTCATCCCAAATTCCATTTAATTTGGTCTAGAAGGCTGCAAACTCTGCCCTGGAGAGATGATCACTCTACATGTATGCATATTTTTGCCCCATTCTTGAGCAGTAAAATCAGACAAGAGTCAAAACAGTTTTCTATCAGGGACTCATCTCTCTCAGTAATGGTAAAAGCTGTGGATCTGTGCAAGATAACAATTTGAAAGTCTAAAGCATGGGTAAGGAATTTGAAATGCTTGCTTCTGAAGAAGATGTGTTATGTGGCCTTGGGGGATATCACTCAACATTTGGATGTCTTCCTCAATCAACAGAATAGGTCAACAGCTATCTGCTTTCCCCTGGTGATGAGAATTTACTTAAAGTTCTGATGCAGTGAAAACTACTGGAAGACTCCTTAATAGGTCAACTCGTAAGTCAGAATCATTAGAATATGAAGGGAGAGCCAGTTTGGGAAAGGAGAGACCACTTGATTATCTTGAGTTTTAGGGCTTGGGCAGTTGTGATTAATTGTATATTCCGGTTAACTGAGGATCAACCACAAGATCTCATTTATTTCTCTTTTCAAAAATGTTTCTGAAATATATGAATGAACTCCTGCACTAATGTAGTATGTATAATATGAGGCACAGAGATTCTGGAGTAAGGGAAATCAGGGTTTAAATCCCACTTTGACCACATAGAATGTGTTAAGCAAATTACTTAGCCTATATCAGCTTGAGTAATTTGGGGATGATAACTGTCTTGAAAATTTGTTGTGAAGGCAAGATTAAAATAAATTAAATTTCAAAATTTATGTAAAGTCTCAAAAGTAGCGCTTGGTACATAATAGATAATAAATAATCCTCATCTCAGACTCTGCATCAGTTCTGGAGACACAGAGCCTGAGACAAGGATTTTTATGGCAGTGATTTATTGAGGGAGTGCGCTCAGGTAAAGCCTGTAAGGGAATAAGTGAGAGAAGCAGGATAAGGAAGAGCCAGATAAAGATGTGTATTCAGCTGAAGGCTAGCTTTAGCTTGATTCCCTGGGGAACTCTAGATGGTGAATGACACCATACAACTTTCCCACACTGAGGCAAGGGGGGGATACTTGTTGGATCCCTTTATCAGTCAGTCATTGGTCAGAAACCACCAGCCCCACCTCTGGAGTTAAAGTGCAACCTCCCAGGCCTTTCTGGAAGAGGTGCTTCTATCCACTAAGGGCAATTCTCAGGAGAAGGGGGCAGCTGCCAGCTGTTTGCAGCCACTTACATTAGCTGGAGGATGGGGCTACTGGTTGGTAAAGGGAATCTGGGCAGGGCACCAAAAGTGTCTTCCTCACTAAAGATAACTGGATGCTTTTGAGGGCAGAGGCTACATCTTGTCTGTTTTTATATTTCCTATTCATTCATCATTCACTCATCCACTCAGCAATTATTTGTTGAGTACCACCTCTCTGACAAGCAGTATTATAGGCACATGGGGTACATCAGTGAGTGAAATAAAGATCATTCCCTCATGGCACTCATATTGCAGTTAGAGGGAAATAATAAGCAAAGAGATATAAAAATAATTACATGCCGTGTTATATGGTGATAAGTACTATGGTGAATGGGTAATATGATAGTCTTTTTTTTTAGTTGAGTAAAATTTAATTCTTTGTTTGGTTCCAATATTTCTTAACAGGGTTGTCTTTTAGTCACCAAAAATGTTCAGCATCTCAAGACTTGATTCCTAATCTCAGGCATCCCTGTGGAGCATTGTAGATGTATGTAGTACGGAATCACATAGGCATAGATTTTTTTAGAGATTAAATTCAATATTTGATGCATATGTACTGATGTCTGACATACTATAATTTGTGTTTTGACTATATGTTTGATATGATCTAAGTTCTCTGTCTTTTTTTCCCTCTAAAATGGGAGTAGTGACACTTTTCAGTTAATTCTGCTTTCTGGTAATTCAAATTCATTCACTTATTCACATCTATAAATAGCATTTGAGTGTCTCCTGTGTGTTAAACACTGATGAAGTTTGGAATGGATAAGGCAAAAATTTCTGCCCCTAGGAGCTTACAATCTAGCAGGAAAGATAAGCTGGGTGTACTAACAGCTCTATCATAAGGAAGAAGGCGCCAGAGCCAGGAAACCTACGTACAAGGCCTAATGGAGGAGGGCGAGATCAGCTGTAACCAGGAGGGTTCCAAGAGGCCATATGGAGAAGTTTCCAGCTGAGGGTCAAAGGCTGGGGCTCAAAGAGATGTAGACATTTGGAAAAGTAGGTGATGGGCGTTCCGAGCAGTGAGAACCTATCAAACAAGATATAGACAGCAAAAGGCTAAATGTATTTGTGGGATAATGAGTAGCTCCGGTTGGGTCTGATTCCTGAGGCAAAACAGTGGATTAAAAAGATAAATTTATGACTCATTAGAGAAGGATTTGAGGGTATTCTTGTCAAGAATCTTTCGGTAGGAAGAAACAGAATCTCATTCCAACTAAAACACATAAAAGGATTTATTAAAATAAAATAGAGAAATTGCACAGAATTCAAGAAGGAAAGTACAACTGGGCACCCCCTTGAAATTTGTTGTAGGAAATTTCAAGGGCTCTCTTTCTATCTCCCAGGGCCTGTGAGGTCTTGACTCTACTTCTCGTTATTTGTTATTTGTCTGTTTCACTCTTCTCTTTCTCTCCCTGGTTTTCTCTGTTTACTTATTTTTCTCACAGCCCAAGCCAACATAGCCAAATCTGGTGAGGAGCAAAGATGGTCATGTCCAGGTCTCATGGCACAAAGTTTTAAGGGAGAGACTCTTACTGGCTCTCCTTAGGCAATGTGTCCACCCTAGTCAAGTCACCTGAGACTGGAAGGGAGGCATCACAAGGTTGCTGCCTACTCAGCAAACTCTGTGCCGGGGGACCTTGGAAGGGAATCCTGGTGGGGCAGGCAGTGTTGGGGACTTGTACCAAGACGGCCTGGCTGAGTAGCTCCATTCTTTAGGAGGCGATGGGGAGCCTGGGAAACTTTCTGAGTAGGAAGTTCTAGTTCATTTATTTTTTTTTGCTAGAGTTGCTTTGTTTCTCAGTTCCATGAACTGTTAACAACACTGTGACCTTCTCAGATTGTGTTAACTGTGCAAACTTGAGCATCTGACAACAATGAGTGTATGGCACCCGGGCGTCTCAGAGCCTCAACTGTATAAACGCCCCTCACCTGGGAGTGTATGCTATAGCCCCTCACTGTATTCACTATATTCTGTTAAAAGTGTTTGTCTGAGAGTCTCTCTCTGTGATACTCTGCATTCCTTTGAATATTAGTATTCCTAGAGCCCAACATCATGCCTGGCATACAGTAGAAGTTCAATAATTGCTTTTCTGAAGCATTTATCTCTCCAAAATTATTTATACAGTACGTTGAATGCATGAATCTCTAGATATATTAGAAATGAGGTGCTGGCATTCACATACTGATAAATTGGAAAATAGTCAACTATGCTCTTCTCGGGCTCTTTTCCTAAGAAAACAACAAGAAAAAATGGAACAGGCTCTGGGAAGTTGTAGGATTTTGGAATCAGCCGATTTGGGGTTGAATTCCAATTTGCCATTTCCTGGTTGTGTGACCTGGGGCAAGTTACTTAATTATAAAGTCTTACCTTCTGTTCTCTCATTGGTAAAGCGGGAACAATATGTATTATTGTTTACACACATGCAAGTTTGTGTTAGCATTGAGATACTATATGTAAAGCTCCAAGCGTTGTATCTGATACATAAAAGTACCAATAATTACAGCTATTATCATTATCATTGTTGTTCTCAGGACTTGTTACCATGAAAAAGCAATGGTACAATTATCTTCTTATAAAACAGAATTCCGAGAAAATGTGGTGGGAGTGTGCTATTGATAGGCATTATAGCATCATGATTTGGCATAGCTTTTGTGTCAGAAACACAAAACACACACACACACGTACATACACCACCACCACCACCACCAAATCTATCAAACATTTTGTTTTTGCTCCAGCTGATCCTTATTCCATATGGACCAATATAGTTCCACAATCATTAATAAACATTACATGGAAGGGGGTGAGTGTGTGTGTGTGTAGTGTACTGTTTGTGTATGCGTGTAGTGCAGAAACATTTAAGACTATCTCAAGATTTGAAATAACTGTTCCAGAGACCCTGGGTAGAGGCAGCCAAGAATCAAAGCAGCTAAATCTCCCTCAATCCCAAGCCAAGTGTTTACCTCCCCAGCAAAACAAAGCCGCTGAAAGCGAAGCAGCAGAACAAAAGCTGAGACTTGGAAAGTAACTTTGAGGGATATTGGAGGGAATTGTAAAGAACTTGTCCTTTCTAATCCCAGAGTTGCTGAAACTACAGAAAAGCTGGTGGAAATTAACCGTTTGTGTCACAGGCAGAACACCGTATGCTGCTTGCCTTACCAGGAGAAACAACAGCCAGCAATTGCTTCCCCCTCCCCAGGGCGGCTGAGCTCAGCCTGCACTCACTTGGGCTCTCAAATGAGAGGCAATTTGCAATTCGGCTAGCCAGGCCCCAGCACGCTTAACCTTTGGACCACGAATGCCAATGTTTCTCTGGAGAAAGTCAGTAGGGTTTGTCTTGGTGACCGTGATGCAACAACTGAAGGGAGAAAAGGCTTATACCCACTATGATTTTGCAATGGCTCCAACAAAGGGCTTAAAGGATTTCAGATTCATTTGGAAATTAAACTCTGCTGGCCCTCCTGAGCCAGCATCTCTTCTGAATACCAGAAGGACTGACAATGACAAAACCCAGACCCAATTTCTGATGCGGGCTTGATGGTATTTGGGATGTCTAGTCATGACAAGGCATAAACAAATCTCTCTGCCACTGTTCGCATGTGAAAAAATGGCATCTCATCTGGCTGCTTTCTCCCCAGCACTGGCGGGTTGCCCCAACGTCCCCCACCCTCTCTCCCCAAGTGGATCTTTGCGAAACTGACCTTGAACACAGAACATGGAATTTTTTTAAGTGATAAATGCTCTCATTCCCTCTCTGCTTATATAGATATTTCTGGTCAAAGGCGAACGACAGTAGGGATTCAGGACAGCTTGACAAGAGGTCAGTTCCTGCTGACATCAGTGAAAAGGGGCAGACCTCAGAGGTGGTGTCTGACTTAGAAGGAAATGAAAAATGAGAGCTTGCTACAAAGACAGGAAATTTTTTTTTTTAAGTATGGTTCTTAACATAGCAATTTCTTTTGGTATGTACTCTGTAGATTATAAGTAACGAACTAGATTTCTGTAACCCGGACAGGAGAGAGTAAGGGGTGGCTGTGTGGCAGGGGGGCTGGGATGGAGCAGTGGTGGAGTTTTGTTGCCGTTTGGAAGGGCATGGAGACTTATACGTGGAGGACACTGGCTTCTACTCTCAATTGTCTTACTCCAAGTTTTGGGGGTATGAGTTGTAAAGAAATGGGTTCTCCCCATAACCAAAAATGACTGGGATTTTACTGCAATGGGTCTAATTAGGAAGAGTAAGAAACTATTGCTCAATTTGTTGAATGGTCATGATTTTATACTCATATTTTTGTCACTGTGACTTCATAATGTGAAATAGAGTCTCATTGCAACATGAATCACTAACAGACAAAATCACACACTGCTGTAGCCCCTGCCCCACCCCAATCCAATGCTGCACACAGACAAGGCCTCTGATGAGGGAGGGTGCAGGCTGCCTGCACACTTCACCTGTACAGTGACTTCCTCCAAATCCAATGGGTGGAGAAGCAAACCAAGACATGGTTGCGTTCCCCAAGAATCTAGGTGGTCAGTCCCTAGTAGACCCAATGTAACCAGAAGATCCTAGCAAATCACCCTGCCCAGTGATGGATTACCTTTACTCTTGCCTTCCTTTTGCCTTTCCTAAAAATTTAATTATTTGGTCTCTTTCTCTCTATGTCAATTTGGCTCAGTAAGAATTTACCTCAGTGTGATGTGAGTGAAAAAGAAAGACATGAGGGGAAAAAAAGGAATAGAGTGAGGAGGAGGAGAGAGGTAAGAACATATAAATGAAACAAGAAAGCAAACAGTCTTCAGGAAGTCGGAGCTACCGCAGGCCAGCTACTCACGGACAAGGAGTCAGATTTTAACCACGTAAAAATGAAAAGAGACTGTGTGCAGGAGTGTGTGCATGTGTGGGGGATGGACAGAGTTACATCAGATAGCCCCAGCGCAGGCCAGTTCCATCACCCACAATGGAAACTCCAGCAGTTTTAGAATCTTCTCCTTTCCTTGAGCCCAACATCGTGTGAGTTATCAGGTTCCCTGACTACCTGCCTTAACCTGGGTTCCACCAAAAACAAAACCTGAGACAAGACCTGTGAACAGTGGTTTATTTGGAGGTGGACCCAGGGAGCAGTGAGAGGGATAGGGGAGTGCATAGGGAAGGAGCAAGAGTCAAATCAAGGTTGTATTATTGAGTTGGCCACTGCAGCGAATCCTTGATCCTGCAGGATCTTTTGAGGAGCCTTATGAAACGCGTCTCAGAACTGTCCACACGGTAGACTCCCGTCCACCATCATTCAAGCAGGGCCCCATGGGCATTAACATCATCCTGCTTCTGGGTTGTGCATGTAAGACTGCAGAGTAGGTTCTTGGGGCATTCCACCCAGCACCATGGGAGAAGACTCTGGCTGAGAAGCATGGAGTGTGTGGCCTTTGGCTGGGGGAACACACTCTCAGTTTGCATCTGCCTAGAACTAGTTGAAGTCTGTGCAGAAATGGTGACCACAGTAAAGAGCAGGGTAGGAGAGACGTGAAGTAGTGCACAAGAGGTAACTTTTTCCACTGTCACTGCCTTAGTTTAGGGCGTCTTTTGCCTGAATAATTACTGTAGCCTCCTGACTGAACTCGTTGTCGGCAAATCTCTTTCTTTTCAAATTTACTAATCAGATGCTGCCAAAATCATCTTTCCAAATCCCAGATCTGATTATATCACTCCCTTCCTTAAAAACCTCTCTTTCTTCACTCTTTTCTTCTTTGTTGATTTCATACTTTTGTATATTTCTTGGCTCTCCTCTGAATTTTTGGTATGGCATAAAAGGTGGTTTTCAAAAATCTGCCTCTCGGGACTCATTTCTCACTTCCCCCAAACAAGTACCCTTCATGCAGACCTGATGTATCCAACTTGTGTACTCCAGGGTCCTATGGAATTATTTCGAAAGATCAGAAAAACCATATGTACATCAATAAATCTGTAGCCTGAATAAGTAATGTGACTTAGACATATGTTGTAGCTTCACAAAACTTAACTCACACTTCTCCTTGGATTTGCAGAGAAAATGGAATTTCTTAATTTTGTCTAGATCTAGTTTCTTTTATGATCATTCCCTCTACTCTCTTCCCCATCTGCTGGTAGCAGGCATAAATACTAGCTCATGTAGGAGATGCCTTTCTTTTGTGGTTTTTGGGGCGGTGGTCGGTCCTGAGAGACTCACTGAGGGAAAGAACAGGGAATTGTCCTGCCACTGACATGCTCTCAAGCTTGGGGGTCTTTGGCTTTCATTCTGTTAACCTACAAAGTGGCCTCTGGTCAGGGAGCATGCCTGTTATTGAATATCCCCATGTCGATCTTCCCCAGAACCAAGCTTCGCAAACTCTGAGGGAGGGGCAAGCTTTTCTTTGACTCGAGGGTTCGATTCAACATCCCCAAATAGCACAGAGCCTGATGACTGGGATTTGGGGCTTTTTTGCTAACTTGTTCCCATGCCCCATACAAATCTGCCTCACTTTCTAGTTTCTCATGATAGCTGCCTCATTTTCTGACTTAATTTCCCTTTTCTTGTCCTTTTCCTGAAGCTCCCCTCTTTAAATTCTTCACATTCAGTGGCCCACTTCACGTTCCCTTGGAAAGATCTCTTCTTGGGGTAGAGTTGGGGGGACACTGGGTTCCAACTGAATTACCTAACAGTAAACACACCTCATCACTGCAAAATATTTAATTTTGTTTCTTCTGAAGATAATGGTCTATTCTCACTCAAGAAACATATTCCTCTGTTAAAATAACATTGAGCCTATTAATGGGAAAGTAATAACCCTGACATTATTGTGCTGAGGGAAGAATGTAAGCTCTGTGAGGTCAAGGATTTTGTTGTTTATTAATTGCTTTACCTGGAGCACTGGAATGGCCCCTGACACATAGCAGGCATTCAATTCATGCATGTGAATAATTGAGGGAAGAAATAAATGGAATATACTCTTCTTTCTGAGGCTTCTTTTTGTTACAAAGGACCCCCACATTGGCAAAGAATAGATTTGGAGGAGACAGGAATGATATCTTAATTCTGCCACTGGGTTATAATTTTTAAGGATAACTATAAGAAATATTAGAAGAAATATATCCTTATGTAGTAATTTTTTTTTTTTGGAAGAAAACAAGAGTCCATAAAAGGAACTCTTTCATTCCAGAGG
Source organism: Ceratotherium simum simum (assembly GCF_057802395.1). Classification (NCBI taxonomy): domain Eukaryota; kingdom Metazoa; phylum Chordata; class Mammalia; order Perissodactyla; family Rhinocerotidae; genus Ceratotherium; species Ceratotherium simum. The sequence goes on from NC_141906.1 coordinate 48,625,328, forward strand.
CAGCTTCCTCAACCCTGTTTCATGTCCTAGAGGCAATCACTATTAATAGGCCGTGTTTTCAATTCTGCTGGTAACCAATGACTTTAAATAATATACTTAAGCCTCTATTTCTTGTTATTATCATCTGGAGAGAACTACTAACTCTTTGTTATGGAAGATCAGGAAATGAACACTATATCACTGTCTACCCATATTCCCCTTTCTCCTTGTCTCATATTCTGCGTATTTTTTACTTTATTGATATAAATTTTGGGAGCTTTCCTTGACTTCATTTTCTGAGTAGCCGATTTGGTCGTTGGCTGTGTTTAGTATATTATTCAGCCCACTCAGGGAATTTCTTGTCATTTTTATTTTCTAAGAACTATTTTCTGTTTTGGGCTGTTTGTTTCTTTTTATATAGCACCCTGTTCTTGTTTGATGCAAAATCTTGAATCTCTGAGAATTCTAATGAAAAAAAATTTTTAAAGGTCTTTTCTGTCCCCTAGATTATCTCTGATTTCTCTGGGGCCAGTCGGTTTGCTTCCAATGTCTGTTGATAATTCCAAGGCTATCTTTGTGTGTGGGAGTTAGGCTGTTGGATATGTTTTTTCTGCAGCTGTAGAAATCTCTGGATTAAAGAGCCTGTGGGCTCTTTGTAAGAAGGATTTCCTTCAGTAGGCAGCTTGGGGACCCCAACATTTGCAAAGGAGGATGGCTTTACTTTGGTGACAGAGAACTTGGGAAGACGCTATTTCACCCTTGGGCAGCGTTGCCCTTTCTTCTCAACTTGTCTCTCTCCTCCCAGCATCACCCCCCAGACACACTATTGCATGTCTGTGTAGGGTTAAAAAACTGCCTAAAGCCCTAATCTTCTTCTCTCTCAAGCTCTGATGCCCTCACCAGGAGGATTTTCTAGAAAGACTACATATTTTCCTTAGAGCACAATACTCCATCTTAGTTTCAATGGGACTTTTAGAGGAAGGGAGGGTAGAGGCGAGCTTTAAGTCTGCCATCATGTGCTACTATTTTTTGACTGAATATAGATGCTGTAGTGATTGATAAAACACACACTTATTCAAGAGCTTTACTAAATGCACAGTAGATTTTGCTGTGATGTGCTTTCTCAATCAATGGATGCTAAAGCTACAACTATTTTCATTAGGTGTGAATGAAACTCTGGTGTTAAAATTGTTGGGAACCTATCTTAGCCAGGTTGCCTTAATCACCTGCAATATGATGCGTGCTCTATGCCTTCACACTGCTCTCTATACTTGGAATGCTTATCTCACTTCTACCTGCAAAATCCTACCATCTTGAGGGACTAGTTCAATGATCAGTTTCTCTGTGAAGTTTTCCTCTATGCTCTGAGGCAGAATTAATTGCTCCATCTTCATTATTCCCTGGACACTCTGTCCATCCCTCTAGCATAGTAATTACCATGTTTTATGATAGTCTTTTACATTCTCTCTCACTCCACTCCAGTCTTATTCATCTTTTTATTTTTTATCTCAAATACTCAACACAGAATGAATACTTTTTGGCTTATATTGAATTGCAGATTTTGCTCTTATGATTTGTAATGATTGTCATTGACTGTATGTGATGAAAAGAAGGCCATAAACTAAAGGGATTATCTTTAATCTTACGTCTGTGAAGCCTTCTGGAGTAGACCAGTCACCTCAGTCATTATTCTTGGTGTTTTCTAAAGCTGTTCAGAAGAAGAAGGTTCCTGTGTATGTGTTTCTGCTAAGGTTATTCTTTTTTCCTTACAACGGCTACCTAAGAAAAAAGTAAAAACTCCATTTCAAGAGATCTCCAAGAAGAAATGAGGAAGAAAATGTAAATAATATTCAATGAAGACAAGAGTTGGGAGGAGAGAGGAGAATATGTTTCTTTTTCCATTATCTAGAAGTTCCCTTAGGGCAGGACTTGTGTTCACTATTGCTTTTGTATCATCATTCATTCACCCATTTACTCCATAAATATTTATTGAGTCCCTATGGTGTGTGGGGCATTGTGTCAGGACTTGGGAAAATGCTGAACATGGTTGACAAGGTCCCTGTCCTTACACAGTTTACAATCTCCTGGACAGTTCACCATGTTGCTAAATGACTCATGTGGGAGTCACCCCAAAAGCATGTCAATAGACAATTAATCAATGATATTTATTGGGTATTTCTTATATACTCACCCCAGTGCTAGGCTTTGTAGGTAGTTTAAAAGTAAGATAGACCTTATCTGTAAGGAATTTAGAATTTAAAATTACTAGAGTCCAGTATAAAGTGGCATAGAGAGTCAGCAAATTTGATGGTTCATAATACAAGGATGTTAGCAGTTCAGGGTCTTAGGGATCAGCTTGTTTGGAAGAGCTATAGATGGTGATATTGGAGGTCTTTGGATGATCCCCTGGAGACCTCTTCCTTTTCTCCCTCTACCCCCAGCGCCTAGTATACAGACTTGCCTAAAGAAAGAGTTAAAAAATGTTTGCTGTAGTTGAAAATCTATGAAATTGTGTGTGGATCCAGGTCCACAGCCAAGTTTCAGGGGAATTGACAATTTACTTGAGACCTGAAGGAGAAGGAATAAATAGTTCAGTGATAGGGTGGAAGAAGAAGATTCCAGTTTGAATGAAAACATGTGTGAAGGTCTGGAAGAGTTGATGAGCATGAATTTTAAGGCATCAATTTTCTTTGTATGGCCAGGACATTGAGAATGCAGTCAGGGAGTGGTGTGAGATGAGGCTGGAAAGATAGGTAGGAGCTAAATCATGCAGGGTTTTGTCAACCTTCTTACCATGATGGTGTTATATAAGAAGGAGGGAGCAAAAGGTCCTCTGCCTGAAATAATGCCCCATCATGGTGTGACTTTCTGACTGCGATGTGTTATAAACTCATTTTTGATTCTGGGTTTTGCTAACATACACATTTACACACACCCACACAAATACACACATGGTTATGTAAAAGAGCACTTGACATGATGATTTTTGTGTAGATTATGAAGTCTTCCAACGTCAAAAAGTTGACAATTCAGTGGGGGTTATTTTTTGTTTTAGCTTTGTGATGTTGACAAAAGGGTAAGGCTACCCCGTCTCAAGACAGACAAATCTGTTGAAAGAGAGGGCAGATGGTTAAGCAGGGAGACAAAGCTCAAGAAAAGATTATTACGGAAAATAAGAAATAGTACCCGGTATAAAAAATATCCTTGGTGTGTGACTCAGCTACAGTGTATAGTGAGTTCTATTCTTGCATCTGTCACAGGAGGAATCTAGAAAGAACCTCATCCTCCTCCTCTACTAAGTTTGCAAAAGGGAGATGAGCTATCCTGTTTCTTGCTCTTGCAAAACAACAGAGCTTCCCCGGGAGAGTATATTAGCGGGCCAGTTACAGCTGCATACTTAAATATACAGACAGCTTTCAATTACTGGAATGAAGAGCAATGAGGATGTAAGAAAAAGCCTAACAGATAATCCAAAAGTCATCGAAACTTGGCTTTTGAATGAATTGTATTGTTTTCTTGCAGTAGATTTGCGTTCCTAATTATGCCTTGCTTAAGCTAATATTAAAATGAGTTTGCATTCCCACAGAAAGCACACACCAGCTGGGCAAAAGAAGGAGAGGACCCAAGAACTTGCTGAGTGATGGGGTAGGGGTAGTCATAAGGGAAGTGGCCTACAACTGAATATTTGCTATAACAATCAAGATTAGCCCTCCTGGACCCTCCCAACTTCCATAAATATGCTGTAGGGACACAATATGCATATGAAAACATTATCGCTAAATCAAGGAACCAAATAAAAGCTGGTGCAACTTTATATATGGTGCATAAAATAATTTCTTGTTTAGGAAATCCTGTATTTCAAAAGCCAAATTACCTTTGTTGCAATATGGGGTGGGAGAGGGAAAGGGCCCATTTAGAAGTTGCTTGACCCCAGTGGAATTTAAGCCTTAATTATCACTTAACCTATGAAAGCTCTACCAGTATTATAACAGGAAGTCCCTTCAGAACTGTAATTAAGTTTCTGCCTGTGGCTAATGTGGGTAAATCCTGTAAGAGGGGCGAATCAATTATGCGAACACTTAAGTGAGCTATAAAACCCAGGAAGACAAAAGTTCCTAAGCATTATTGGAGAATTCTAGGATTATGTCAAAATCCTAGAATAATTTTACCACCTTACTCTAGAAATAACCAAGGCTGATTATTGTGCCTGAGCAGGGAGGGCTCTGAGAAAGTGCATTCACAGTCACAGAATTTATAGTGTTGTAAAATATTAGAGCTCAAAGAGCTGATAAAGGCAACAGCTAAGACTCGCTGAGCATGTACTGTGGGTTCTGCATGGCTCTAAGAGTTTTGTATGTGATAACTCTCTGAGCACCCAGTCTAACCGTCCCTCTTAGAGATGAGAAAACTGAGCCTGTGGTATTTAAAGACCCAGCCAAGCTGCATGACTAGGAATGTGCAGAGGCAGAACTAGAACCCAAGACTTTTGACTCCTAATCAGGGCTTTCCTTCTATGTCAGGCTCCCTTTCTGTCAGCTGGAAGATCCTATCACTCGATCATACCTGCAGGCAAAATGTGCTGGGGACAGTGGAAGAAGCATGGACTTGAGAGCTGACCCTGCACTTGAACTCTTATTGCTACTTACTTCTAAGAGTTTAGCCTTCTGCGGGACTACCATGTCTCTCCTTGGCTTGCATCCCTCTGTGATTCCCTGGAACAAAGTCCAGCATCCTTGCTTGGCCTGTGAGGCTGGCCCTGGTGGCTCTAGGCTGTACTGATCTCACCAGCTTCACCATGTGCAGGTCCCCACCTCCCTTTCTCTGCTCTAACCACCCTGGTGTGTTTTCACTTCTTTGAAGAGCCGTGCTTCTCTCCACCATGGGGGCTCAGTGCTCGCTTGCCCCTCTCCTAAGGAACTCCTTAGGTCTCAGCTTCTACTTGCTTCCTTGGGGAAGTCTTCTTAGATCCTCACACTGGGTCATCTCTCTCTCTTATATGTCCTCATAGCATCCTCACTTGACCTTTGTAGCTCTCTTATCCCCACAATAATTGATTAAATGTTTGCAGTTGCTGAATGGATGTTCCCCTACAAGAATAGAAGCGCTGTGAGGGCGAGGACAGGTATTCCCAGTGCTAAGGTCAATAGAAGGCACTCAATAAATAGGTATGAATGAATGAACCCATCTCCAGCCTCAGTTTTTCCTTCTTGAAAGTGGAGATAGACATTGGATGATTGTCAGCATTAAATGGTAAATTTATTAAGGCATCCAGCTCAGGGTTAGCAGCATAGAACTCCATAAATGTGAATTTCATTTCCTGCATCCTCTTCCTTCTATGACAATGTCCCTGAGGCACCATGCCTGCTGAAACATCTAAGAATGATGGAATTAATTTCTGGATGGTTTTAGTATAAAATGTATTTTATGCATTCTGAGTTTTTGAACACCGGTCACCCACTGATGGTGTACGTGGCAACTAATTCTCCATGACCCAGTGTATTTGACAAAGCAGGGCACCTCACTCCCCAGCTGGACAGGATAACAGAGCGCTTACTGTAGGCATCATTCTCTTGGGGTCAGAACCTTAAACTAATCCCCCTGCTGAATATGGAACAGATGAAACAGGAGCAGCTGCTCTTCTCAGCTGGTGAGCTGCTGGAGCCTGAAACAGTGTGGTTTTCAGGTGTCTTTCCCCTCCAAGCCCAGACAGAGTGACACGAGGCTGTTCAGATTTGTGCTGACGTGGAAACCTCTGGTCATGCTTTCCTCTGGAAGGAAAATACTAGTTCTCTCCCTTCCCCCACAGCTGGAATCCAGACTCCCTGAAGACAAAGCATTGTGTTTCCTTCTCAGCAGGCTCTCCTGTGGATTGTAACTCTCCTCACAGCCCTTGACCCTGGCTGCTTTGAAAACTCTGTGGGGAGTGTGGGAGAGGAATCTGATAGAGAGTTTGGGCCCCCGTTTTTTTTAAACATAAGGGGAGGGGAGATGGAGCATGTACAGGATGTAGGCAGCAGAGGAGGCATGTTACAAACCCTTAAGAACAAGCTATGGATGGATCAAGTTTGTGTTTAAGTTAAAGAGAAAGGATATTTTTAATATAATTTCAAGCAATAGAGCTGGTTTTAAGACCGTGGGTATGGAATTAGACCTGGAACCAAGACTTGCCACTTACTATCTGGGTGGCCTTGGGTAATGACTTCACCCCTCTAAAACTCAGTTTTCTCATCTGTAAAGTGGGCACAGTGATAGTACCAATCTTATAGGCCATGGATGGGCAAACATTTTCTTTTAAGGATCATATAGCAAATATTTTAGGCTTTGCAGCACGTATGGTCTTGATGCATATTCTTTTTTGTTTGTTTTTTACAAAGCTTTAAAAATGTACAAACTATTTTTTGCTTGAGGCCTATATGAAAACAGGCCAGGGCCAGATTTTGTGACCCCTGTTTAGGCTTATTGTGAAGATTAAATGAGATAACTTATATAGAATGCTTTGCATTGGACTAAAACATAGCAGATTTTCAACAAGCGAAAGGTATGATGATTCCCATTGGTGACTGTGTAGAAGGCTAACTAAATGCAGTATTAGAAGTTTCAGGCTTAGATATGCCAGCTCTCCAGCCACACACCCATCCAACAAAACAGATATTTACAAGGACAGTATAACTCATACAAATTAGAACCATTAATGTGATCCTCATTATTTGATTTGACGCATTTGAAAATTAAAGAGTATGGTCAAGGAATTGGGGCCAGTGGACATTTCTGAGTGCCAGCTGTATGCCAGGCCTCTGCCATGCACTTCTCCTGTGTTATTTCACAACACTCCAGGGAAGTGGATTTTATTGTTCTTGTTACAGAAGAGAAGCAGAGCTCGGGGAAGAAAACTACCCCTGGAAACCAGGTCTGTCTGCCCAGGGCCTCCATGTTGTGCAAATTTTAAGGCTATACTCATGGCCTTCTTCTCTTATATCCATTCTCTTTCTAACATGCACACATTCACATCATTTTTTGTTCCTTGACCCTGGAATAGATGGCTGCCTATTGAATGGAATTTAATGAGTGGTTCAAAGGTTGTTCCTAATTGTATACCTGCTGTGTGCCAAGCGCTGTACTAGACACTGGAATTACAAAAAAAGAAAAAGAAAAAAAAGAGTGTGACACAATCCTTCTGGTTGAAAAACCAAGTCCAGCAGGAAAGACTCCACCCATGTAGCTAATCATGATACATTATGAAAGTATTCTATTAGTAGATCTTGGTGGAAAATTCCTTAAGTCAAGTCTTCATCATTAGGAAGTCATTGTGACAATGCCTAGATTTGTATTAAAAACACAGCTTTGATCCCATTGCAATCTCCTCATTCCAGTATAAAATCGTCATTGACTTCCTATTACCCATAGAATAAAGTTCAAACTTCTTGGATCATATTCAAGGCCTTATGCCAAAGCTTCCCAGTCAGTGTGCCAGATATACTGAGATGGTTCAAAGGACTGAACGTTTGTGTCTCCCCAACTTCATACGTTGCAACTCAATCCCCAATGTGATGGTGTTTGGAGGTAGGGCCTCTAAGAAGTGATTAGGTCATGAGCGTGGAGCCCTCATGAATAGGATTAGCACCCTTATAAAAGAGACACCAGAGAGATCCCTGGCCCCTTCAGCCATGTAAGTTTACAGTGAGAAGACAGCCATTTATGAGGAAGCAGGTCCTCATCAGACACTGAATCTGCTGGCACCATGATCTTGAATTTCCCAACCTCCAGAACTGTGAGAAATAAATTTCTGTTGTTTATAAGTTATCCAGTCTATGGTGTTTTGTTATAGCAGCCTGAATGGACTAAGACAGATGGCAATCCCGCCATAGCAGCCTTGTCTTTTTTCCCTGGTGTATGATACAAATATGGTCATTTTTCTATATGTGCCTCAACCTGGTGTGGGGAGGGTTTGGGAAGCATTGTCCTTCACAATCTGTCCCTGACTTACCTTTCCTGCATAATTTCCCTCAACTGTTCCAATGCACCCTGTGTCTGCTCCCTGCTCCTTACACATCCACCATGTTTTCCAACCTACACTCATTTGCTCACGTGGTTCTTTCTGCCTGGAAGTCTCACCCTATCCTTTTGACCACTTCTGAATAATCTGCAAATTCTTTAAAAGAATAACCTGAAAGTTACCTCTTTCATGAACAATTCCCTGCATTCATTGTCCTTTGAACTTAAATAGCGTTTTATCTTTTTTATGACATATGCCATCTGTTACATCCAAAGTAGTGAAAGGACCTAATGCTGGATCTGGTACATAGTAGGGCTTAGGTGGCCAGTTGGCCAGCCTGCCTTCCTTTCCTGCTCTATTTGTAGAATCTTAGGAAAATTACTTAAATCAGTGGTTCTTAAACATGGCTGCATATTACAATTGCTTGAAGAGGTGTTTTCTTTTGTTTAATATCCTGATGCCCAGGCCATACCCCAAATCAGTGAAACCAGAGACTGTGGAGGGTGGGATCCAGCATCAAATCTCCCGAGTGACTCCAACCTGCAGCCAGGGTCCAGAGCCACTGTTTAGAACCACCTGAGCCTTGTTTCTATGGTTGTTCTGAAAATTAAATGCAATGTTTGTAAAACCTTGGCCCAGGGGCTGGTGCAGAGGGAATGTGCAGTAACTGTTAATTATTGTATTATATTTTACCCCGTCTTTTCATTTCTTTGCCAACAATGTCTTGCACATAGTAGGTACTGAATAAATGCTGGTTGAATGAATAAATGCTACTTGGGGAGGCCTAAGGGAAACTCCCTGCAGGCTGTTGTAGAAAGCTGGTTTCTATGTGGAACAGAAGGTTGGGCCTGGAGCAGAGGCATGGGGATGGCAGAAGTGTGTGTGGTATGTCCTGGGTACAGGCAATGGGGAAGAAGGGAAGGAGGGTCCTGGCTTTACAGGATTTAAAAACAATAATAAAGCCAACTACAAATTGATCTTCTTTTTTTATCACCATGCACTGGAAATTCTTAACAACAGCAGTGATAAAATGCTTCTCGCAGGGGTGGCCTTCTCTACCACCACTGTCCCCTCCACCTTGTCTTGGTACACCACTGGCCTGGAGCCCAGCAAGAAAGGACTGAAGAGCTCTTATAGTCAGCACCATTAAGGAGCTAAATGGCTTGAGACAGAAACAAGGGAACTGTAAATTATATTTATAAATTAAGTCATGTAAGGCTGGACTAAGTAATTAAACTGTGCCCCCATAATTAAATACTTGTATAGCATTTGGGCCCTGAGCTTGCTTTCTGCCATAATGTAATGGTTGGCAGTCTGTGTGGTGGGCTGATGACTCATACAGAGGTCCTGGGGCAGGCTGGTGCCACGGCCACTGTCTAAACAGAAGAATCCTTGGGGGTTACTCATGGATGTGGTCAAAGGAATGGGCAAATGATATATAGGGTAAGAGAGGAGTAGGGAGAAAGCCCCAGACCGCCCCCCTCCCTGAGCATCTGAGAGGCAGTATTAGCATCCTAGATTAGTGAAGGAAGGCCAAGAAGCAGTGCTCTCAGGCCCAGTGGAAAGGAAAGACCTTCATATGTTTGGGCCCAGCCAGCCATCCACTTTCATTTCCTGTCCTCCCCTCCCCATCGAGAGCCACAGAAGTCAATGCATATTCTTTGAACACAGTCTACTTTTTCTGTCTCTCTACCTTTGCCCCTGTCATTCCCTGCATGCCCTTCCCTTCTCCATTCCTCACCTAGCCATTTAGTCTTTCAAGACCTAGCTCCAAGGTGCCTCATGAAGCCTTCTCCTGACTCATTTAGGCAGGTGGTAAGTCTTCCTCCGGCTCCCACAGTTACGTTGTGGGATAATCCTCTGCTGAATCTCTCCATCTGCAACATCCTGGATAGCAAAGCCTCTATTCTTAGCTCCTAAAAGTTGCCTGGCAGAATGGAAGGCAAAGATTAATATATATCTGTTGAGTAGGTGAGTAAATGGATGAAGGATAGCCCTGCGAAGAAGGGGAGATGGCATTGTCCTCCTCCTCTAGATAGAGGAGCTAGACTGTAGCACTTGAGGCCAGGGGCTGTGTCTTACTCAGCTTCATGTTGGCAGCACCCTGCATGGTGCTCAGAGGATGGAAATTGCTTCACAAATATTTGCTAGGTGAATAAGAGACAATCGAAAGGAGGTATACTTTGGCACAAATTTCCCTCATCCCAGCTCCATACCCCCAAATAAATAAATAGAGTAAGAATACAGCTAGGACAATTGTCAGTGTACACTGGTGTTTATAAAACAACACTGTCTATATTAGTAAAAGCATGGGGAGGGCAGGCAATGCACACAGATCTAAGATCCAAGTGAGACTGGTTGGGGGGCTGTGGAGGGAAGAGATGGGAGAGAGGGATGTGGGAGCCCTGGAGGCCCAGGTGTGGGAATTAAGGGAAGGAGGAGGAGGAGACTGTGATGCAAAGCAACCTTTAAAGGGAGGTCACGAAAGATATGAAGAGTCAAGAGGGTGTGGTTTGAGAGGATTTTTGATCAGCTGTTAGATAAGCCACATGAATGGCAAGGGAATGCTTTAAGAGTGAGAAAAAGACAGGGAGAAAACTGGGGGGACTGGACCAAGAGGTGCTGAGAGGAACCCAGGGGTGAGGCCCAGCTTTTTGCATTGCTCACAAGCACCCCAGGTGGTGCGGAGACACACTGAGATTTGAAATCTGCTGGTAATGGTTAAAGAACTGGGACTCTGCACTTACAGAGAGCTGGCTGGGGTGGGATGAACTCCTGCCTCTGCCATTTACTGGGTGTGTGACCTGGGGATGGCTTTATATCTGTTTCCTTAGATGTAAACTGGGGATAATAAACGTACCTACCTCTTAGGGTGTTGTGAGGATTCAATGAGTTGGTATATATAAGTAGTGTCTGGCACACAGTAAATGCTCAATAAAGATCAGAAATAATAACTATACACAATACATAATTTGACATTTTACTAGCTGATTCCATGTTTTTCTGCATCTTTCCACCTAAGGGAGGGAAATACTAAAAGAGTCTCTGAACTCCTTACTTCCATAGGTAGCAGAAGCAGGAAGTTGGATGGGAGAGAATTACACACTTCTTAAACATTTTTCCCATTACAGTATTGTCATATGTCTAGTCTATTATGAAGTTTTGTTGTTGCCAAGGGGGAGCACAACAGCCAGCTGTGTGAACTTGAGGAAGTGACCTTCTCTTTCTGAAGTTTGGAAGGACTGTAAGTTTGTTATCCATCTGTAAGTTATCCATCTGTAAGTTTGGAAGAACTGATTCTCTGATCTCTAACTAGCCCTTCCCACTTTACCATTCCATGATGCCACTGATTCTAAATCAGGCAAGGGCTGAGAAAGGAGTGGGGGAAGAGATGAGCACCGGAGGGCGAGATGGAGACCAACTTGGCCGACCGAGAACGTCCTAGACCTGTGTAAGGTTGAGGAGCTGCTAGGGTCATAGTCTTCAATCTCAGAGTCCCTAAGAGTACTGGGGATGGCTGTGTACTGCACCATCTCTACCCTGGGAGAAGGGTAGAGAGATGGTTGGCTCAGAGGGCAACAGCACTGGCCGTGCAGCATCCATGAGATATCCATCGGGGAACAGGGCAAGGGAAAAGAGCTGCAAGACGACATCCATGATCCGTGGAGCCATTTGTCTCTCTGTAGCCCTGCATTACAGGACTGCTGGATAGGAATTGGATTAGGTGCTGCAGTGTTTTATCAGGCCAGATGTCCTATCGTGTAAATCCCTTCAATATCAACCCTTACAGCCTTAACGAAATTGCAAGAAAACTCCTGCCCTCTCTGCCTGAGCCTTCATATTTATTTAGGTCATCTGTAATTTGAGAAAATATTCTTCTCAATACCCAAAGGCTCTTTTCTATGCCTCAATCTCTCTCTCTTTCTCTTGTCTCTCTCTCTCTTTCCCCGAAGACATGTTTTTCTGTAAATACTGCAGCTCAGCTCTGAATCACAGATCAAAGCATTTCTTCTTCATTCATCTTTTGAGGCCAAATTGCAATTTATAATGTCTGTGGTTTTCACTAATCCGTCTCTGTGTCATCTCACTTTAAATCAACAGAAAGCAGCTCACAATAACACACTGAAGCTGCCCCACGGAAGCAGAGAGTATAATTTGAGCACGGCATTACTGAGTTCCAGTACCCACAGGTAGAACTATCTGGGGCCTTTATTATACCCGACATTAATCTTGGTAAACAACTTGTTTTGATGAACGTTGAAAGCCAGATGAAACAAGGAAAATACACGGTTATCCAAAAACAAAATGTGATCCCTTCCTCCTCCCACCCCTTCATGTCCTTTCCAGTGACATCTAAGGCTTTGTCTATTTGGACCGAATGAAGGGAGGACGGAAGTCGGGCTGTTTTCCTCCCTCCCTGTTTCTCTGTTTTCCTCAGAGAATATGCCGATAGACAGTTCCGGAACTTTTGGGAATTGGACATTTGCAGAGTTTGGGGCCTGGGAGTAGTCCTGGAGAGCTACAGGTTTTTTTGTTTTCCTCCTCAGAGGAAAACATTCCTCAAGGCAGTGATTATGCCTTCTTGTTTAACCTATTTGCTCGTCTCCTGGGGACCGGCTGACACTAATTGTGCTCACCCTCAGCTTTTTGGGTGAAACACTGTACCTCAGAGGACCTGGGGTCTAATGGGGGTGTGATAGACCAACACCACCTGCACAAATGGAAAAGGCTTGCACAGATGGACCAAGGTTAAACACATCAGTGAATAAACTGTATTTGTAAGCACATCAGGTTTCTACACATGCTGGATAAAAATAATAGTATGAATAATCCTTATTCTTGCTGAATTTCTCTAGGAGACTTTAAGGAGCTTAGTTGTCACGTAGGCCAAGCAACGGAAGGTTGATGATTTGGCATCTCCAAGTCCTGGGAGTGCCTCAGGGTTTAATTTCAGGCCCAACTCCCTCTAGGCTGCTAGAATCTGTCGAATCTCCCAGAGACAGGAGCCAGTAAAGATCTCCTTGTTTGATCTTCTCCTGGGGAACATATTAACCACAGGAAAGCAGGGTGGGAGGGAGGGGGGGAGTACGGGGAGATGGGAGAATCTGGTTAAAATTCCCCAGTTCAGTCTTCCCCAAGAAGGAGATGCACCATTGCAACACTTTATGATGTGCTTCAGTTTACAAGAACAATTTCAGATTAAAGTATTCTATATAAGGTAAGCAAGGTAGAGGACGTTATCTTCATTTCATAGATGAAGAAATCCAGTCCCTGAGAGGTTAAGGTAATTACTTGCCCGCAATTACTCAACTACTATGTGGCAAAGGAAAGACTTCAAATCCAGCGTTTCTTTCTTATTCGAGTCTACTCATGGAGACCTGTGAGGCTAAAGACTGATCAGGCACAGAGTGGGGCCCTGGCAGATAATGCAGGTCATCCAAACCTGACTGTAACTGAGCAAGGTGGTGTTATCATCCCCATTTTACATATGGGTAAACTGAACTTTCTAGAGTTTAAACCTCTTTCTCAACATCACACAGCTGGGAGGTGGCAGAGCTTGGATTCGAATACAAGTCTTCCAGTCCTAAATCTAGTGTTCTTTTTGTGCCACGTTGCTGGGTGTCGGAAAATCAATATGGAAATAAAGCAAAAGATGCCTTTGCTACCCTGAATTATCTGGATTGATGGTCTACAGTAGGAAACATGTAAAGTTAAGAGTTTACTTTTCTAGGGAGATGTAGGATTATAATGGATAGACTCTTGTCCTAACTATGTGCACTGTAATTGTGTCCCTTCCTACTGAAGACAAAGGTTACTTTATGGATGTGATATGTGAATGTGGTTGGGGGATGATGATTTTGTAATGAACTGGAAGTGGTTTGTCGGGGTCAGACAATAAATGGATTAAGACAGGGCAGGACAGGGTGGGGAGGAGTACGGTAGGTTCAAAAGTCTGATACAGAGAAAAAGGTTTTGAGAGAAGACAGGCAGGTTAAAAGCAAGGATTGGAGGGGGCTGGCCTGGTGGCGTAGCGGTCAAGTTCCCGTGCTGAGCTTCAGCAGCCCGGGGTTCGCAGGTTTGGATCCTGGGTGTGGACCGACGCACCGCTAGGCCACGGTGGCATCCCATGTAAAGTAGAGAAAGATGGGCACGGATGTTAGCCCAGGGCCAATCTTCCTCACAAAAAAAAAATAAATAAATAAATAAGTAAATAAATAAGCAAGGATTGGAGACACACTGAATGGACAAAGGCATAGTAGTTGATGAAATCTAGGAGAAGGTGGGATCTAGAGCAGAGAGTGAGAACTTAATGAAAGCAAGAGACTCTCTAAATAACTTCATATGCACCCACCACTGTTTCCTTAACCTAAACCCGATTAAGCATCCTTGGTCTAGAAGGAAAGCAAAAGAGAACTTAAAGAATCATTTATTAAGCTCAATCTGTCAGTGAGGCATCAGGAATTAGGACTCGTTTAGGGGTAGATGGATGGAACCCAGGAAAACAAGGAACTGTTATGGGGTCTATAGTTTGGGGTCTGGAAGGGAGATTTGCCTTTAGAACCCAGTCAGAAAGAACCTAAAGCCCCAAAAGCCAAGGCTGAGAGAGCCACCCAGCCTGGGGGGAAGCAGGCTGGGTCAGAGCTAGTGCTGGGTGGACCCATGCCAGGTGGGAACTGGTGACTAATCCGGGGACACTATTTATAATTTACTTATCAGTAAACATCGTGTACTCTGAAATGTCCATTTTGTAGTCAAGCAAATTGTCTCTTAATGGCTTCCTGAGAGCATTCTGCTTACTGATTCACAGCAGCAGAAGAAACAGGGAGAGGGAAGGTGCCAACATGACACCTCCAAAGAGAGAAGCAGACTGTACCAGCCACCAGGAGGGGAGTGGAGGCTGAAGACGTGCTCGGGAATCTGTTCCCCAAAGTCCAAAGTTGCCTTGCTGAGGGTGGTCCTGTTCAGTGTCATCTAGGAGAAATTATTGGGGCGTCAGATTTCAACTTTATATTTGTCAGCTGGACTTGACAGCAAATTAAAGGTTGCAATTTTGCATCAGTTTAAAGGTAAGTGGCTCTTTTAGAAACAATCTGCTCTTTAAAATTTGGGGTGTTTCTTACAAAGGTATCCTGTCCGTCTGGTCCTGCAAATATAGGGAGTCAGGGAAGTAGGCGTGTTAACTCTGAAGTAGGACTTACCTGAAATAGGAGTAGAACTGGCTGGATTGTCCTACATTCTCTTCTTTAAAATAAGAAAGGGCGCCCAAGAAATTATTCCTTCCTCCTCATGCTATACCCTGGAGGTTATAACTGACAGGTTGATTTAGACAAAGAAAAGATAAACAAAACTCCTCAGTCAGAAACTTCTCTGCAGAAGCTAGGATCAGACCATACAGTCAAGAGTTGTTCAATGACACTTATTCACTAAACACCCATCAAACCCCCACTTTGGTCAGGCAGTGTGCTTAGTATATGGCATGAGGGACGGACAGTCCCTTGTATAGAGACAAACTTGTTAACCTCTAGCATGAAGCAGAATCAAATAAATGGAAATAATGGGTTTGAGGAGTAAAACTGGAGGTAGAATGAATTTTGACCCATGGCAATCAGAGACTCTTTCCTGGCTGTGATTTGAGGTGAGTAAATGTGGGATATTTCCTCTGGGCCAGAAGAGAAACTCTGAAAGCCAGGGAATGGGCCTATGGTTTTGGAAAGCCAAAAGAGGACGGATGGGGTTGCCAAGGCTGGAATGAAGTTAGAGGGGAGGACCCTAGGCTCCCATTTAGACGCTTACAGAGAAGCTACAGAGCGTTCAGGTAGGACTTGAAGCATGGGTAGTGTTTGCATGACCAAGATTTCTCAACCTCAACACTATGGCCTTTTGGGGCTGGTTAATTCTCTGTTGTGGGGGCCATCTTGTGCATTGCAGGATGTTTAGCAGCGTGCCTGGCCTCTACCCACTAGATGCCAGTAGCATGCTCTACTCCAGTTGTGACAACCAAAAATATCACTAGACATTGCCAAATGTCCCCTTGGGGGCAAAATTGCCCCCAGTTGAGAACCACCAGCATAGCTGGAGGTGAGGGGAACGAGTGCTTCAGGCAAAGGGATCTCTTTGAATGAAGGTACAGAGGCATTACTCTGCCTCAGTACGTTGGGGAATAATGGCCACAGCGTATGGTAAGGAGAGGGATATAGTGAGAGAAGAGGCTGGAAAAATAGGCTAGGGCCAAGTTGAAAACCTTGCAAATAATATTGCTAATAAATTGGACTTGATTTTGCAGGTAATCGGGAGAGCATGAGGTTCCGGAGCGGGGGGAGAGTGATGGGAAGAGGAACCTGGCAGAGTATAGAGATGGGAATGGACAAGTGGGAGAGGGAGGGCAGAAGACTGGAGGCTGCACCAGCCCAGGGGAGAGGTGAGTAGGGTCTGAACTCACTGAGGATGGAGAGAGAGGCTTTACGTAGGGAGATTCGAAACTCAGTGACAATCAGGATGTGGTGAGTGAGAGCAAGAGAGGAGTCAGACAGGAGAGAGGGAAATGACTGGGTGAAAAGCACAGCATTGACTTGGATAAGGAGATTTGGAAGAGGAGGAGGATCAGATCTGACATTTAAAAATGAATTCTTAAATCCTGCTTCTGTCTATGCCTCCATGTGGGTACATAGTAGTCACTCAATAAATTCTTTATGGATCTTGAATTACCAGTTATTGGTTCAGGTGGAACGAGTCACCTGTTCAGTAGGGCAAAGACAAAGATTAGAATAATAATAATAACAGCTACCATTTATTTGGCACTTACTATGTGCCAGACACTGAGCTAAGATTTTGCACACCATCTCATTCAATATTTGAACAATCCTGTGAGGCAGATACTAATTTTGTCCCCACCTTAGAGATTATTTCATTCATCATATATTTATTAAGTGACTACTATGTGTCAGGCACTGTTTTAGGCACATAGGATATGTCGGTGAGTAAAACAGAGAAAAAAAAACCTTGCCATTGTGGAGCTTACATTTTAGTGGGGAAACTAAAATGAGGAAACTAGAAGTTAGTGAGATGAGGTAACTTGCATGTTCACGTGGCTAGTGAGGGCTGGAGTGAGAGGTAGATAGCAGTGTGCCTGCTGTGGTTGGCTGTGGTCAGGCCCATGAGAACCCCCAAGTAGATATCAATGGAAAAGTCCTTCGAAACGCAGGCACAGAAGGGGAAAGATTGCCCGGTGCTGGCACGTAAGAATTCTAAAGCCCAGAACCTGGATATGAGGACAGAGGGTACAGCTTCCTGAGTGACAGAATTATTGAATTATCTGGGGTGCATGTAGTTTCTGTGCTTCCACAACTGGGGATTTATAGGCATTGCACTTACAGTTCTGTGCAGCTCTGATCAGACAGGCGTCTCATTCCTGGTTAATTGCCAAGACCCCAAATTTCAGTCAAGAGTCCATTAGAAATAAGGGGGTCAGCGAAGAGCCATGTCCATCCACCTTAAACCTTATTTAGTTAATATATTTTGCACTACTTATTAGCTGCCCTAGGCATAAACCAAAATAATATCACCCATAAACTTAGTCCAAATACATCATTCTCGCCCATCTGCAGCCCCAGACCAGACTGTGCTCTGGTCTAGCTCATTTGCTTAAGGTTTTCTGACCACACCCCTCCCCCAAGTCAGCTGCTGTTTTTACACATTTCGGTGGAAGCTTTGTCTTTTCTTCAGGGGAACAGGGATTGATGAGCTTTGTATCTCACTCTCCTCTTGGGCAGAAGGAGTGACCACTTTGCACGATGTAGGCCTTGGGGACCTGTGGTCTGAGGGTTTCACCTGTAATATAACACACCCCAACCAGCTTCTTCTAGAGCCACGGCCTCAGTTCACACTTGGTGGTGGTGTCCACTGCCCAACACTGGGAAGAAAAGCCAAACTGACTGGACGTAGAATGCACAAGACCCAGCCTTGGGCACTCCGTACATTTAACTTAGTTAGACAGCATTTGGCCACAGTATACTTAAAACCATAAGTGAAACAACAGTAAAATATTTACTCACACAATAAGAAGTCTGGAGTGGGCTCTAGTTATAGTATGACCCAGTAAGACCCCTTGACAACACCATGAAAGGCCTAGGATGTTTCCTTCTCTCCATTC
The DNA here is from genome assembly GCF_057802395.1 of Ceratotherium simum simum. NCBI lineage: Eukaryota > Metazoa > Chordata > Mammalia > Perissodactyla > Rhinocerotidae > Ceratotherium > Ceratotherium simum. Next base: position 48,643,450 of record NC_141906.1, read on the forward strand.
TCCCACCTTGATAGTGGTTTAATCCTCAGACTGGTGTGAAAATGGCTGCTGCAGTCCCAGCCATCACTCCTGGGCCAGTAATGACCAGAGGAAGAGGAATGATTTTCCTTTTTTTTCCCTTTCTCTTTTTGAGAAACAAGGAAACTTTCCTAGAAGCCTCCTAGCAGATTTCATTCACCTTTACATTTAATTGGTCAGAATTGGGTCATATGCTCATTCCTAAACAATGCCTTGCCAAGTGGAATGGGGCTACCACACTTGGCTTGTAGACAAACCAGAGTCACCCTCTGGAGCTGGGATTGCATCAGCTTCCCCTGAAACACATGGCTGTGTGAAAGAGGGTGGATACCTGCACACAAACGCATTTATTTAGAAGGAGGAAGAGAGGTGGGCAATGGTCTTGGATAGGCAACCAAGAGTGGTGGCCTTGACAGCTCACCATCTGGCTCCCACAGGTTCAGGATTTCAGTATTATCTGTACTATTAGAGAGCAAAGCAACTCACTCTTGTATTTCCTTTACTCAGCCTTACCCCCGAGGCCCCCATATCTGAGGCATTTGGACCGTGCCAGCTGGAGGGCTGTTTTTTTTGGTGTGTTTTTTTTTTTTATGCTAGTTATAATCTTACTTTGTACTTAGAAAAGGACTTTCTTCCAACACACTCTAGGTGCTTTTACAGACTCAGTGACCTCTGCCCAGAGGATTATTATCTTCCATTTATGGAGGTGGTATGAGGATCACGAGGCAGCCCCAAAGGTCCAACGTGGAGGCAGAGCACATCCTCCTCCTGGGTTCACTACCTGGAGTGACAGGCGTGGAAGGGCTGATACTCTTTGTGGAGGGCTCTGGGTGCAGAGGTGTAGTCTATTAACAAAGGCCTCCTTTGTGCTGACTGATGTTTCTGGAAAAAGTTGGCTCCTCAGCAATCTTGGAGAGGTGCTCAGTGACTGCATAGAGTGGATTAGAAAGGCTGAAACCAGTATTTGTCTATCTTGGCCTCATTCTAATATATTCCCTTAACAGGGCAAAACCATAGGTAGGTCACTGGATTCTTTCAAGAAATGTTCAGTCTCTTCTCTATGCTGGCCACTGTTGGACATATAGCCATGAACAGGACACAGTTCCCCACCTCAAAGAGCTCACAGATTGTGGGGGAGAAAACTCAAAGAACAGGCAGTTACAACGCAGGGGGATAAGTGCTTTGCTCCCCCTCCGCTGGGTGGGCACAAGGCTTCCAGGAATTGGGGCTAAGCCGAGACTTAGGGGACAACGAGGGATAAAATATTGCCTGTTTCCAAGAACGACCATGTCTTAACTCAAGTTTCTTAAAGTTTGTGGAGCATCAATTCCACAGGATAATTTTAAATCACTTGGAAAAAAACCCATACGTAGTCAGATGAATTTGGGAAATGATGGTTAAGCAATCTGCAGGACTCTGGAGAGCTTTTAATAAATGTACTAATGATAACCATGAATCTCTAAGAGAGGTGCTGAGTGTACACTTCCCAATCATATTTGACCACAAAATCCTTTCCCCCTATCTCTCCCAGATGATTGGTTTTAATGCTGAGAACTTATAGCATTGTAACTGAGTTGAGACAGAGGGTGGGTGTGATTGTGGGTCAGAGGGAGCATCATAGTTTTGCTCTAAAAGGTACCAGGGCGAGCTTTTGCTACAATAGCTGTGTTTATCTTATGGCCCTGTTTAAATTGTGTAGTGGACACTATGATCTCCTCAAATAATTAAACTCAGCCAAGTGTAAAAATAGTCTTCTTGCAGTGACTAATTTAGCAATGGACACGTGGCCCCATTTTCTGGCTAATGGGATGAGAGGGGAAGTATGCCAAGGGCTTACAAGGAAGAGTTCCTGCTCTAAGAAAGAGAAAACAGGAAGAGACAGCTGTTCTTCTTCCTCTGGGCACATTCTCTCTGAATACGGTGGCTGGAACTGGAGAGGCATCTTGCCACCAGCCCAAGGATGAAGCCCATAGCTAGATGACTGAGTAGAAACTGATGCAATCTAGGTCTTTGATGACAATGTTGAGCTTCTGATTAACCACACCTGGAGCCTATCCTATTTATTGACTTGACTTTGACTTATTATGTAATAACACATTTCCTTATCTTTTAACTAAGTTGAGTCAGACCTCTCTGTTATTTGCAGTCAGAAGCATCTTGGCTTATGAACTTTCTTATTTTAATCTTCTCATGAAATTTTTCCACTGGCATATTTAGTCATTTTCTTGCCCAAGGCTCATGATTTGGATTCTCAGAGTGTAGGTAGAGTTGTCCTGGGCTCTAGTGTGCGAGGCAGCAGGTGGTATATTAGTGATGCACAAAAACAGGACCAAGACTCATCTGGTTTAGGCAAATGGGGATGTTGTGGGCTGACATTCTAGTGGGACTGGTTGATGAGCATGCTTGAAGAGCTGCAGGTGGGCCTCCTGTGGACACCAACCTGGCAGGGGGAACTCAGAGAGTCAGAGCAGGAAGAGGAGAAGGAGGTTGCTCTGCTGACTGTTCTGAAAAAGGCCCCTCATACAAGGTTGGCATGCAACCTGCCCCCACACATCCTCCTTCTACCATCACCTGGGTGATGTGGGCAGGACTTTTGCTGCTTGGACAGCTCTCTGCACACTTCCCCTCCTTTTGCCCAAAAATTATTTTGGGAAAAAAACCCAAAACAATTCATATGTACTGTATGAAAAACCAAACAAAAAAGGATAAAGTAAAAGGTGAATATCTTTCCTTCTATATAACTACTCATCTCAATTCTACTCTGTAGCCATAACTGCAGGTGAAATGTAAGCACATTTAAAAAATTCATTTTCTTACCCATAAAAGGTAATGCAAGCTCAATATAAAAAATTGGAAAAATAGCAATAAAAGCTACCATTTAATGAGGTCATATTTTGTGCCTCTACCAGGTACTTTAAAGACATTCTTTTTAATCTGCACAACTGTTTGAAGTAGGCATTTGTACTGTTTCGGGTGAGTTGCAGATTGGTGGGAGGACACCTCCTCCCCAACACCATCATTGTGCACATCTCCACCATAGGCCCTGATTTGTTCACCATGGACACAGAACCGATCCCAACCCTTGGAGCAGGCGCAGCCCACCTTGGTGAGATTTCCCTTTGCCATGAAGTTCCCGGGGACTGCTCAGCTGCCAGTGACACTCTCTGCACAAGTGAGGGCCTGTCAGAGTTGGGAAAACAGCTCAATTCTTGCCTCACCACTGCCCTTTTATACTTGGGCTTACAAAATCACTTCAGAAAAACCTAAACTAACAAGCTTTGTGTTTCTAGTAAAGAGAATGTTTACAAACTTGGGTTCTCTTGGTTCTTGAGCCAAACAGCATAACCAAGGCCACAGTACAAGCCTTCTCGTTTTCCAGGGCGCTGGAAAGCCCATTTCCCTGTGGTTTGCTTCCGGGAGCTGACTGAATCCCATTTACCTTGGTGGTTCTGATACAGGTTTTGAGCTGATGGTCAATTCATTTTCCTGTGTGTATGTGCTTGTTTCAACTTCCAGTTTACAGGTGAAGCAACTGAGCCTCAGAGAGGTTAAATATTTTGCCTAAGGTTAGACATCTAGTCAGAAAGAGTCAGAGATGGAATCGAAGTGGCTGTGAGTTAAAGTAGACAGAATACAGATGGGTTTTGGACTTGGCAGAGTTCCTTATCATTTTTGAGTTTCATTTTTCATATCTGAAATGGGGATAATAGTAACTACAAGCGTTGTCAGAAGGATTAGAAGTAATATATGTAAAGCACAGAGCACAATGGCTTGCGCTTACTGGGTGGTCCATGACTTACTGATTATAACTGTGCTGCCTGACTTCAAAACTGTTGAGCTTTCCTTGGGACAACAATACCTCTCTCACAGAAATGTACAAAGAAGGGGGAAAAAAAAGAAAAAGAAAATAAAGACAACCATCAAATCATCCATAGTTTCATCCCCTCAGGAACAAAAGAATTCGCTTTTGGTGATTTTCCCCATTCCCCCATTTCTTTCTTCTTTCTTTCTCTAGAGTATTTCCCCATAGTTGTAATCACACCATCTGTATGATTTGTTTATTAGTTCCTTTTTACTTTTCATCGCATTCTAGGGAGAATGTTAATGTCTACTTTCCTACCTTTGGGTTTTGTGGGAACCAACTGCCCTGGAGACTAGAAGCCTCTGTGGCAACAGCCCTTTGGGAAGCTTGGGCTTCTGCAGGGTGGTGGGCAGGAGCTCACTAAATGCTTCTTCATTCCTTCCTGGCTTGAACTGTTTTTTCAGAGCTAGAGCCACTCCTTGGCACATTTGTAACTTGACCTTCACCATGACTTTGTACTCTTGAGCTTGAGAGCAAACTCTTCCTCCTCTGAGATGGGTTCCCATTTTTCCCCTCTCTGTGCTTCTACCTACTCTGATCCCTAGTGCCCCGGGTTCTTCAGTCATCAGCCTCCTTTGTCACTCTGACCTCTGGCTAAGCTCTTTCACCATGCCGCTTGCTACCACCTTGAGATCTTTCACTTCCCTGCTCTGCCTCAGCTATCAAACTGCTGAACTACACTGAAGCATGTCTTGCAGTTTAACGAACTGAGGCCATAACAAATTCACACTAACTTTAGCTGGCCTCTTGCTGTTGGGTAATACCTGGACCTGTTTCTTTTTTTTTTTATTTTTTGTTTATTGCAGTAACATTGGTTTATAACATTGTATAAATTTCAGGTGTACATCATTATACTTCTATTTCTGCATAGATTACATTGTTCACCACCCAAATACTAATTACAACCCATCACCACACACATGTGCCAAATTATCCCTTTCACCCTCCTCCCTCCCCTCTTCCCCTCTGGTAACCACCAATCCAATCTCTGTCTCTATGTGTTTGTTTATTGTTGTTATTATCTACTACTTAATGAAGGAAATCATATGGTATTTGACCTTCTCCCTCTGACTTATTTCACTTTGCATAATACCCTCAATGTCCATCCATGTTGTCACAAATGGCTGGATTTCATCGTTTCTGATGGCTGAGTAGTATTCCATTGTGTATATATACCACATCTTCTTTATCCATTCGTCCCTTGATGGGCACTTAGGTTGCTTCCAAGTCTTGGCTATTGTGAATAACGCTGCAATGAACACAGGGGTGCATGTATCTTTACGCATTGGTGTTTTCAAGTTCTTTGGATAAATACCCAGCAGTGGAATAGCTGGATCATATGGTAGTTCTATCCTTGATTTTTTGAGGAATCTCCATACTGTTTTCCATAGTGGCTGCACCAGTTTGCACTCCCACCAGCAGTGTATGAGAGTTCCCTTCTCTCCACATCCTCTCCAACACATGTTGTTTCCTGTCTTGTTAATTATAGCCATTCTGACGGGTGTGAGGTGATATCTCGTAGTTTTGATTTGCATTTCCCTGATAGTTAATGATTTTGAACATCTTTTCATGTGTCTATGGCCATCTGTATATCTTCTTTGGAGAAATGTCTGTTCAGGTCTTTTGCCCATTTTTTAATTGTGTTGGTAGTTTTTTTGTTGTTGAGATGCATGAGTTCTTTATATATTTTGGAGAATAAGCCCTTATCAGAAGTATGGTTTGCAAATATCTTCTCCCAATTGTTAGGTTGTCTTTTCGTTTTGTTGATGGTTTCCTTTGCTGTGCAGAAGCTTGTTAGTTTGATGTAGTCCCATTTGTTTATTTTTTCTATTGTTTCTCTTGCCCAGTCAGACATGGTGCTTGAAAATATGTTGCTAAGACCGATGTTGAAGAGCGTACTGCCTATGTTTTCTTCTAGAAGTTTCATAGTTTCAGGTCTTACATTCAAGTCTTTAATCCATTTGGAGTTAATTTTTGTGTATGGTGTAAGGTAAGGGTATACTTTCATTTTTTTGCATGTGGCTATCCAGTTTTCCCAACACCATTTGTTGAAGAGACTTTCTTTTCTCCATTGTATGTTCTTGGCTCCTTTGTCAAAGATTAGCTGTCCATAGATGTGTGGGTTTATTTCTGGGCTTTCGATTCTATTCCATTGATCTGTTTGTCTGTTTCTGTGCCAGTACCATGCTGTTTTGGTTACTATAGCTTTGTAGTATATTTTGAAATCAGGGAGTGTGATACCTCCAGCTCTGTTCTTTTTTCTCAGGATTCCTTTAGCTATTCGGGGTCTTTTTTGTTCCATATAAATTTTAGGATTCTTTGTTCTATTTCTGTGAAAAATGTTGTTGGAACTTTGATAGGGATTGCATTGAATCTATAGATTGCCTTAGGAAGTATGGACATCTTAACTATGTTAATTCTTCCAATCCAAGAGCATGGAATATCTTTCCATTTCTTTGTGTCTTCTTCAATTTCCTTCAGCAATGTTTTATAGTTTTCCATGTACAGCTCTTTGACCTCTTTGATTAAGTTTATTCCTCGGTATTTTATTCTTTTTGTTGCAATTGTTGGACCTGTTTCTTGAAGACTACATGCAGTATCTTGCCCAGTGACAGTTCCAAAACTTCTCCATTGTCCTCAGCCTCCAACCCTACCCCAGGCAAGCCAACAAGAGGATTCCTCCTTCTCGAGGAAATTGAAGGCACATGGGGAAGCTTCCTCAAATTTCCTCTTCTTTATTTCAAATTTTCCTTGTATCTTTAGACTCCCTTTCTTCTCTTCGGTCTCTGAGAAGAGTTCTGTCTGATTTCTAAAGTTCTTCTCACCTTTTCTCTCCTTTTCAAAGTCTGTTCCATTAATTGCTCAACTCCCGAATATATGTTCAAGCATATATCTTGGCTATTTTTTCCAAATATGTCCAAATCTCTTCTGTCTTAATAATGAAACACAAAAGCAATAATAATAGTAATGATAATAATAATAATAAACAATCATTCCTTCAACTCTGTTTTCTCTTCATTTCTCCCTTCTGTCACCAAAATTACTAAATGATTAGGCTATCCCCATTCCTTTCTTTTATTCTGACTTTTGCCTTTACGCTCTAATGTAATTGTTTTTTTAAAAGTCACTAAGAACCTCATTCTTGCTAAATCTTACAACTTGTCTCTTTCTTCACCATCTTTATTCAATTCAACAGGTAGTTATTGAGCCCCTTGCTCCTCACTAGGCATTGTGCCCACTCCTAGAGAGACAGATTCTGCCCCTGCCCTCCAGAAGCTCACAGTCTCTGTAGCAAGTGGCCCTTGTGCATCAGCTCTTCTTCCCTTCTCTTCCTGACGCCATGACTCTGCATTCTCCTCTTTCTTTTTTTATGCCCTCCAATGGATCCTATTCTGTATTCTTTATTGGTATCCCTTACAGATATTCTTTCTCCTGTTCTGGAAGTGGAGCATTCACCAAGGTTCATTCCTTGGCCCTTTTCTCTCTATCCCCAATTGCCTTCAATTGTCACCTCTATTTCACCAGCCCTGACTATTCTCTTACCAATTTGCTCTCATTTTGGATTGAAATCATAGCTTGCTAGACATTCCAACTAAGACATTTTAATGTACCTCCCACTCAAAATCTCCAACACTGAGCTCATCCTTCCCTCACCTCTTGGGCATTTCCCCCCAGCACATGGACCTCTTCTGAGAACTTCCTCAACCCCAGGGTGGGATCAAACTACATGATCCTGTACCCTTGGCCATAGCTGGTTGGATCCTGTCTCCCAAGGATATGGAATTATGGCAGGCACTGACTGCTCTGGCTGAACTGGGAAGTGACATAAACTCAAGGATGAAGCTACCATCTTCAGTCACATGTGTGGAGATGCAGAGAAATCTGGTTTGTCAAAGAGGCACAAATGGAGCAAAAAGACGCAGGGATGTGGGACCGCACAGACTTGGGATGACTTAGCATTGCCATGGAGCAACAGGGCCTCTGATATTGCTCACTCCTGATTCTGGTCCCTTGTGAGGTTCAGCTATACTTTCTGCCCTTAAGTTTTGAGATGTAATCCCATATTTTTATGATAAATTCTCCTTTTTCTACTTAAGTCAGCATAAGTGGGCTTCAAATGAAAGAACCTTGACTATAACACCCCAAACCCAGACCTTCTTTGCATTAAGATTTCCCTTAATAGCAAGAAATCTCTTCTCTTGATGTCCAGACTGAAAATCCTTGTATTATCTTTGGCACTTTCTTTACCTCATCCCAACACCCCAACGTATCCCATTATTTAACATGTCCAGTGGAGTTGATTTTTAATATTGCTCTTGAAAACAATGCTTTTGAATTTGTCCCTTCTTTCCATTCCTCCCATCACCTCTAGGTCATTACCTCTTAATCAGAGAATTAGGAATCTTCTTGCTGGTTTTCATGTTTCTGGTCATTTTCTTCTCCAATCCATCAAAGATTTTCAATGCTTCTTCTTTACACACTGAATTAATTATCATGCTTTTCACCTAAAATTTCAGACCTGCTTTGGCAAGGTGCCTAACTACCTACCTTTCCATTCTCATCTTAGGATTTCCACCCTTGGAGCTCAACCTATATGGACCACATCATGAGGGCTCCTCTGCACTTTGGTTTATGGTTGTGTTCAGCCAGTTGGGAGCCCCAGCAAGAGAGCAGAGGGAGGGTGGAAGGCGAAGTCAGGATATCTATCCCCCTAGTTCTTTCTCTTCAAGGTCACTTCAGGGTGGCTATATCCCTTGACAAAAGGTCCTTGCTTTTCTTGAGGTGGCCTCTATATGACTTTCTATCCTTCCAGATTCTGGTAACCTCTCTCTCCCCTTACCTCTTCAGGCCTTAGTTTATTGAATGCTCTATTGTTGCTAGCCATGGGTCCCTGCCTTCTCCTGTGTGGTTCCCTTACTCTCTGCCCACAGCATTGTAAATAGTCTTTTTAAAATAAACACCTCTTGAATTGTCCTAAATTGAGCGTGCCATTCTTTTTGAGACTTGACTGATACACAGCATAATGATAATCGTTGCTATCTCATACTACTATTATGAGAATTAAACGTTTTAATCTATGCTTTATGTTAAAGCATAAAACAGTGCCTGGAACACAGTAAGCTCTTCATTGATGTTAACTGTTATAAGTATCATCTCCCGTCACTTCTTATCCTGTCCTCTACTCTGTAGATCAACTGGATGGCATACTTTTCCTTAATACTCCCTGTACTTTCTCACCACCATGCCTTGAAGATGCTATTTTGGCTGCCAGAAGACCACCTCCCTTTCTTTTCCTACTTATCCATCACACTCCAATGAAATATCTTCCTTACTGACAAGCTTTTTCCCCAACCAGATAACATTGTGTCTGCCTCGGAGTCTCCATAACCCTTTCTACACCTCTCTCTGGATACTTTCTACTTTCTGCTTCTTCTGAGATTTATGTGTGTCTATGTGTATCATTCCTTCCACCACACTGTTAGCTCCTTTAAGGCAGAAATTCAATCTTATTTCTTTTTTCTTTTTTTTCCCGATACTTTGCCTTTAATCAAGCAAAGAAAATTTAGTACTAACCTCTACAATCCATTCTCCCCATAGCAGCCAGAACGATTTTTCAAAAACATAGTTGAGCTCATGTTACTCCCCTTCTCAAATCCCCTGACGACTTTCTTTTGCACTTGGAGTAAAATCCACCCCTCCCACCGGTGTATAAAGAGTCAAATGATCTGGCCCCTGCTTGCCTCATCCACCTGTCTAGTTTCCTTGAATACACCAAGCTTGTTTCTGCTTTAGGGCCTCTGACTAGCTGTCCTCTCTGCCTAGAATGATATTCCAGTCAGCTCTCTGCAGGACTGGCTCCTTCCTGTCACTCACACCTCAGCTTTTATGTCGCCTCTTCAGAAAGGTCTTTGTGTCTTCTCTATCTATTCTAGAGTAACCATTAAGTCGTTTCCTGTTTCCTCACTCTATTTACATTTTCTACATAGCACTTCTATTTGCTTTTCTTAAAACAGCTTTATTGAGATTTACTTTACATACCGCAAGATACATCTGTTTAAAGTACACAATTCAATGGATTTTAGTATACTTACAGAGTTGTGCAAGCATCACAATAATCTAATTTTACGACATTTTCAGCACCCAAAAAAGAAACTTTGTACCCATTAGCAGTTGGGTAGTGCCCCATCCCTCCCCCGACTACTTCACCCTCCAGCCTCTGGAAGCCACTGATCCACTTTGTCTCTATAGATGTGCCTCTTCTGAATCTTTCATATACATAGAATCACATAATATGTGGTCTTTGTGACCATTTCTTTCATCTAGAGTAATGTTTTTGAGGTTCATCCATGTTGTATCATGAGTCAATACTGCATTCTTTTTTGGTGCCAAACTCTGTTTCGTTGTATAGATATACTACTTTTTATTTACTTTTTTATTAGTTGATAGACACTGGGTTGTTTCTGGTGTGGGCTTATTGTTTGTTTTTCTGTCCTCCTCTATGAAAGAAGAGAAGGACCTTGTCTGCGTCTGTCTTGCTGCTATAAAACCATGAGCACTTTCATGGTGTGGCGACAATGTCCCTGTGTTATGTCCCTGGGACATGAGTGAATACATTGAACAGTTGGAGCATACCACGGGGAGTGGAACAGACTTCTGTTCCCAGGGTCCACAACGGTGTCTGGCTGGCACAGACTAGGTCCTCAAACAATGTTCTCTGAGGGAGTGGCTCTTACACTGCAGAAGACAGTGGGTGGCCGTGGCCCTGCAGTCTACCCTGTGTGCTTTCCCATCTCCTGCTGGTAACACATTGTCCTCCACCCCCTCTCACCTACTTTCTCCAGGCTACAAAGAGAAAGCCGGTCCCAGGTAGAGAGGAGGAGGCCAACATACCGGGAGAAGCAGAGACAAGCAGACACTAAGGGAGTCAAAGAAAGTGCTGGGTCTCTGGCTCCTTGAGCCTTAGATCTTATGGCTCTTCCTTTGACTCTGAGCTTCTCCAGGATCTTCCCAGGTAAACGAGTCAATAAACTCCTTTGTTGCTTTGGTCAGCTTGGCTTGGCTTCCTGCTACTTGCCACAGAGAGAGTTCTGATGAATAAGGATAGGCTCCTACTCACCTAACTGGTCTGGTCACAGTAACAAATAAGAGTTGTGTAGTGTTTCTCAGATGAGAAAGTATTTTCACATTCATTATTTCATTCTACCCTCTTAACAGAAGAAAAAAATCACAAACGTAATTTTAAACATGAGGAAACCAAAAATCAGAGACTCCAAGAGACGTGCTTAAGGTCACACAGCTTAAAAGTAGCACAACCAGACTTCAAAACCAGGGCCTCTGGCTCCCAGTTGTGTGTTCTTTGCTTACTGGACCACAGCCCCTATGCTGTCATTGGGAGGAGAGGGTGACATTTTCTCCTAGATGCTTTGGTTGTGCACCAGATACCTAACACAATGCCCGAGCTGTTTGCTGAGTAAATGACAGGATTGATTTGATCAGGTTAAGCAGCCAAAGCAGGAAGACCCCTACAGGTGCCTTGGAGCCAGTGCTGAGGCCTCTGGTTATCTGTGAACCTGCAGCGCAGTAGAAGGGAAACTGCCAGAAAAAGTTACAAAGTGAAAATCAAACACTCATCACTTAGCAGGGGCCAGACGCAAAGAGAACAACATAGGGCCATGTCCCCTTCCTTCTTCCGTTCCTTTCCCACCTTGCACCCAGCTCCGCACTCTAATGGCTTTTCGTTATAGATTGGTCCAAACTGAGGAACACAGCAGAACCTTGTCAAGGACCTTTCCTGCATTCTGGTTGATAGCCAGGTCAGGCTTCCTGGAGATGTGCATCAACACAAGAAAGATGAAGACGAGAGATCCTGACTTCAGAGCTGCCAATTTCCAACTCCTGCCCCTTTCCTACTCACTCCTCCTGCCACATACTCTTGTTCTGCCCTTTCTTTAATATTCATCTCTGTAATCTACCCACTGCACTGCAGCCACACTAATTAATTCAACATACTTTAGACTGTCCATGTTTTTCCTTCTGCCTTCCTCTTTCTCTGCCTGACAAACTCTTATTCATCCTTCAAAGCCCAACTCAAACATTACCTCCTCTATAACTGTCTTGCAGGGATTCCCCTTACTCTGAGCTTCCATAGCACTTGACAAATATCACCTTGTAGCAATTTTCCAAGCTGTAGCATGGCTCTTGCTATGTTTGTTTTCTCACCAGACTACAGTTCCTTGAAAGTCTGTCTCTGTTCTACAAAGCATTCTGTCCGAGCCCCTGGCCCAGCATCTCCACGGTAATAAGTGCTCATTAAATTCTTGCTGAAAGTTCAGGAAGGAAGGCTGTCCTCTCCTAGGATGAAAGCCTGAGACTGCAAGAATAGCTGAGTACATTCCAGAAAAATTTACTGAAGTTTTCTCTCAAAACTTTCTCTCCTGTGATGACTGATGACTGAAATGAAGTCGTTAGTAACACAATCAGGCAAATAAAAGAGGTCCTTTCGGCAGAAGTGCTTAGAGAACCTCTTGGGTTATGAGTTATTCTGATAAACAGCACAGAGAAAGCCCTTTCATAGTCTTGTCTGGCTGCTCCCTTGCATCTTAGATGATGAAGCGTGTTATTTTGGTCTTCATTTTATGGCAAATGATGTAAAGGAGAGATGTACCCAAGGTTGCCTGTATTAGAATGAGAGGGCTGCTGTAACAAAGTACCACAAACTGAGTGGCTTAAACTGTAGAAATTTATTATCTCACAGTTATGGAGGATAGAAGTTCAAGATCAAGGTGTTGGCAGTGTTGCTTCCTTCTGAGGGCTGTGAGGAAGGATCTGTTCTGTGCCTCTCTCCCAGCTTCTGGGGCTTTGCTGGCCATCTTTGGCATTCCTTGGCTTGTAGAAGCATCATCCTGGTCTTCCATGTCCCTATGGTGTTCTCCCTCTGTGTGTGTGTCTGCCTCCAATTTCTCCCTTTTTATTAGGACACCGGTCATATTGGATTAGGGCCCACCCTAATGACCTCATTTTAGCTTGATTACCTCTGTAAAGACTCTGTCTTCGAATAAGGTCACTTTCTGAAATACTGTGGGTTAGGACTTCAGCATATGAATTTTAGAGGGAGACAATTCAACCCATAATAGTGAACCTGTGAATTGATAACTCAACTGAGTTCAGAATCCACAGTCCTAAAGCCCGCCTGGCAGGAATAACAGAAGTAGAGGTGATTTTCAATGAAGTCCATACCTGTGCCTGGAGTCCATTCCTCAGTACCAATAAGGCTTCATTGTGCTACTGGAGAATCTCAGAGAAAGAGATGCTAAGAACATTCCACAAGCCACAGGTGAATATTCATATAACCTGCCCTGTTTCAGCCCCTGCCAGGGCAAATGAACCTGCAATAGTGGGGACAGAAAGACAGAAAGAAATAAAGTGTGTGTGTGTGAGAGAGATAGAGGGACCGAAAATAAATGAATTTCTAAGTAGAGGCAGATTTTCCATGAAGCTAATGAAACTTAAGCTTCAGGGCTTTTCTTTCAAGGCTGTGTACTTAATCTTGTATTTTTTTTTTTAAAAGAGGGACCCTCCCCCAAATGATCTAAAATCCAGGCTCCTTAAAACCTGGATCTGCTTTGCTTATAAGGAAAATACGTGGACTGTCTTTGTGGCTTGGAATGGGAGAGAGGAATTTCCCCTCTCCTTCATACACTTTGGAAGACAAGACTCACCTGAGCTTGCCTCCCCAAAGTCCTGCCTGAGTACCATGCCTCAGCTACCAAGCTCCATGTGCACATCAGCAGTTGTTCCCCTGCCACGTCTGCCTCCATCTTCACATAAGGGACCTCACTCCCCTTCCCTATGAGTGGCAGCTTCAGAGTCTTAGCAGGGCTTGCTGGTCCCTGGGCATTTCCCCCTGAAATAAGCATGGGACCAGAGGCCAGGACGGATGCCCAACAGAGTGAGGGGCAGCCAAGGGAAGTTCTGGAGGAGCTGCCACTTTCCCACCAGCCATCTGAGGATGAGCTGACCTGAGCTGGGAGTGGAGAGAGCAGATGACAAGCTCATTTGACAGCTGGGGCCCTCCTCTGCCTGCAGCTTTCCCTTAGGCAGCAGGGGAGCTGAGACTGCTAAGGGCAAATCATCCTTTAGGGAAGAGCTACTCTGCACACTTAGCAATTTTCATTTCTTTGGGCTCTGCCCTGCTTTCCCCGGGTTTCTGGGTTTTTCCTTCCATAATGTGATTGCAAAGCTGGATGCTGGCAGCACTGCTCTTGGCTAGGGCCAGCTCTTCATTTGCAGGTAATTAACTTGGCAGAGATGGTGGTATTTAATAGCTAAGGTTGATTGATCAAAATGTCAACTACCTCATCTCTCAAAAATGTTTTATGTGTGTTGTATTTTTTCTCCTAAACACACAGTGTCTATTTGAATTTCCCTCTCTCTTAGATAAGATTTATTTGTACCATACAGGCAGCATAGTTGATGTCTTCCGTAATCTATCTCACAACTCATATCCCAGAATTTCAAGTGGCCTGGGATTAGGGGGCCATCGGGCTGAGTATATTTACTGCTCTGCTGTTTAGGGATTGGTCAGAACTTTTGCGCAGCAAAACTGACATCATCCTATTCTTAAGAGGCCTATGTGACAGGGCTTAAAAAGGTTAGTCATTACTTCAAATTTCTAAACAATCAAACTAAGTGGACATTCAGTGATTGCTTGGTGATTGGGTGTTATAATGGCTAGGAAAAAACCTCACTTCAAACCAACTAGATATTTACGAAGTCCAATTGACTCTGTAGGTGTGGCCTAAGAAATAATTATCCATATTTTGCTGAAGAAAGCTTTGAAGCATAAAGAGCAAGTGGCATGCTCAACTTTATGTTGACTCAAGCATGTGTCATAGAACTTAAATGAAATCCTGAGTTGGGTTTTTCTGATCTCAGGTTAAAAATGGGGGTATATTATAAAGAAGAGCAATAAAGGAGGTAGGAATGTATAAAGAAGGATGTGACCATGGGATGGCCAAGATTCACAGACACTGAACTCCAAGGTCATTCAGAATCCACAGCAGTTCCAAGGAGTCCTTCAAACTCTTACTCACGTAATAGCTGAAGTTCAGACTCTTGTTCTCTGCCAGTAGTGTGATGCGCTACTCTCCAGGTCTCTTTTCTCTCTAAGCCTGCCCACTTCTTTTGTTTGACTACCTAATGGAAACTCACCATTTTTCTCCCTACCAAATTCCCTGTTTGAATAGAACTTTGTTATCAGTTCCCCTCACAGACAAGGCTCTGGAATAGTTATACTTGTGTCCCTGGTTCAATCAAGTGTGGCTTGGATGGGGGAGCAGTCATGTGGTACAAAGGATGGCCACCCCATTTAAGTTATAGCCAGAGGCTACTCTTCTCAGGTAGAGGTGGTGGGTCCCTTAGGAGAGGACAGTGGGGAGCGTGGGCACTGTGACGGACTGTCCATTCTAAATAACACACTGACCTAGCCAAAACTATTTCCTAGACAAGCGATCGTCTATGCCAAGCATGTAGCACAGGGGCTGATTTAATTTATCTTCTGGCTTCCTATAAGAGAAGGGCAACTGAAGATGGTTGGTGGTTATGTCAACTTGTGGGACCTATTTATAAAGCTATAGGAGACGTCAGACTCCAAAGGAAGAAAGAAAGAAGAAAGTGAGGGAAGAAAATAGTTATCAATTAGAGGACCTGATATTTGTAGTATTTTGGCAGTAACATTATACAGTGAATGACTAGAGGTAGGTCCCCAGGACATACAATTATTCACCGTGAGGCCTCCAGCAAGATGGTTCATGGCTTAGAGCCTGGTTTGCTTCTATAAAACAGGAGATGATAATAGTATATGCCACCTCCATGCCTCTCTTGGGGTGTCTGAGGACAAGTTAACATTTTCGATGTGCTTTGAAACTCTGGGATGAAAGGTGTGAACAGACTACAAAGAGGTATTGTACTTGGTGATTTGCATTTGGTCGTGAGTCACTTTGGATTCTCCTCTCAGGCCAGGCCTGGCAGGCACTGTGGAGGAGTGGAGGCAACGCAGTGGACAAGACAGAGATACTGAATGTTGTGCCCCAGGAGCAAGGGTCAGTGGGCTGTCGCCTTGGGGGAAACCCAACACTGAAAAGAAGTGTCTCAGCCAGGAAATTTACTCTCTGATAGGCTGAAGGGCAGGGGAGCTGTGGCTTGTCTTGTTTCTGATTTGCAAAAGAAGTTCTCAAAGTAGCAAGATTGGACCTAGTGCAGCTCCTCCTTGGAGTCTTGGTGGAGAAGATGATAGCCCTAGCTCTGCCTTGCTCCTCCTGACTTCCCCCTCTTATCCACACTCTTATTTGATGTGACAGCCTCTAGGCAGCTGGGAGATACTTATAGTGAGGGCCAGCCAGCCAGTGTCATAAGACATCAGCCCTTAAGCAATTACCAGTGCCTCCTACCCCACCTCCTTTCCTCAGTCTCTGTGATATTTAATTCTCTCTTTGAGGCTGTCCCTGACGGCTGTTTCAATTTACCCTACCCACCAAGAAATGGTGGTGTGTATGGCGGGCTGTTAGTAAGGGTGGCCCGATGTGTGGTTTGCTCTCAGCCCTAGAACCTGCCTGGGCCTGTCCCTAGGAGGTGGATATTCCCAAGTCCATGAAAAACTCAGCTCTCTTCATTTTAACCCTCCCTGCCTCTGAATTAGGATCCCACCACCTTTATTTATTCACCTCCTCACACCCACCACCAAAACTTTGATTCCTTAGAATGCCTGGTGAATCTGATGGCTGTGAGGGACATTTACAGTGAAGAAGAGGTTGATTTAAATCTAGGCTTTCCCCTTCCTTATACCTGGTGTGCTTGAGAAGTGCCTTTGACCTCTGAGACTGAGTTTTCTCACCTGTGAAAATGAGGTAATAATATCTGTCCTACCTATTCACAGGAACATTTTGAGAATGAGAAGCTTTAAAGTACATGAAAGCACATTGTCAACTGTGAACCACTATGCAAATGTTAGTGATTTTGTCAAAGATGGTCATTAGTTCCTGGACCTATGCTGGGTACATTGTACACATGTGATAAACTGAACAGAATTTAAATTAGCTAATTAAGTTGGAGTTCTAAAATGCTTCTAACTAAGCCATTGATCAGCAGCAGGGTTCAAATGCACTTATCTGAACCTCTGTGCACATGAAGAGGCACATAGGAAGGACGTCTTGGCTCTGTTGGCATCAAGGGCCATAGTCACATGAGCCTGACTTCCATGTGGATCCTATTTGACTCTCTGGTGATGGGTTTCCAGCTCTGGGGATCTTCTACAAGGCATCTGGTATCCCAGGGCATGTGGTTGGGACTGTATTCTAAGGGTGATGGGAAACCATTAGAAGGTTTAAAACAGAGGAGTAACCTAACTAATCTAAGTTTTAAAACCTTTCTCAGGCTGCTGTGTGGAAAATGGAACGTAGGTGTTTGTTTTCAGCTGACAAGTCTCTGAGCCCCCATTCTGTGTTTGGGGAATTCCCCCACCACGTAAGTCTCCATGGGAGACGTTCCCCATCCCCACCTCCTCCGGAAGCTGAACAGGCCAGACACTCCCTCACCCAGCTCTGACAGCAAAGGAATGGGCATGGGTGCTCCACCAGGGACTCCAGATCTAGTTCCAGTGAGACAAAGACCTGGGACAAAGCACATTTATTCCAGCGGTAGAAGAGGCAGCCGGGCCAAGGCGCCAGTGGAGTCCAGAGCCTAGTGCCACCTGAAAGCCCATGAGAAGTGTCCAGGTCCAGCAGAGGCAGCATAACATCCTGAGCAAGCTCATCCTGTACCATGATTTTACTGCAGCTGCTCCTTTAGCCTCTCTGGGTTCCAGCCGATTTCTGAGACTAATTCTACTACCTTCTCATCAATTCTGTATACTTTCCAAGAGATTTCCAATAATTCTCTTTATGCCTAATTTAACTAGAGTTGGTGTCTGTTGTTTGCTTGCAATCAAGAGTGCTGACGCGTTTAGAGGGAAGAGGAGAGATTGAAGAGACTGCTTAGAGACTTACACAGTCAACCATCGAGAAATGATGGCTGGGTGGAGCATGATGGTGTAGGTGAAAAGAAGCAAATGGAATGGATTTTGGATGGTGTTGGAGGAAGAGTCATCAGAATTTCCTGGTACAGTTGTACCTCCTTATCCATGGGGGTTACGTTCTAAGACCCCCAGTGGATACCTGAAACAATAATGGATAGTACTGAACCCTGTCCCTGTATATACTATCTTTTTTTTCCTGTACACACATACCTATGGTAAAGTTTAGGAACAGTAAGAGATTAACAACAATAAATAATAATAAAATAGAACAATTAAACAAATTACTGTAATAAAAGTTATGTGAATGTGATCTCTCTCTTAAAATGTCTTATTGTACTGTTCTCACCGTTTTTCTTCTTGTGATGATGTGAGATGATACAATGCCTACATGATGAGAAGAAGTGAGGTGAATGATGTAGCCATTGTGATGATACACATCCCAGGGAGAAAGGAGAAGATGGTGTGAGATTTCATCATGCTACTCAGAGTGGCATAAAATTTGAAACTTATGAATTGTTTATTTCTGGAATTTTCTGTTAATATTTTCAGATTGCAGTTGACCAGAGGTAACTGAAACTACAGAAAGTGAAACTGTGGATAAGGGGGGACTACTGTAGTTCATGCGTGGTGAGAAGCAAAGAGGAATCAAGGAAAACTTGATATTTGGCTTGAAAATGTTTATGCGTGTTTGTGTAAGCCTAGAAAAAGTCTGGAAGGAAAGGCTTTAACCCTTTATCAGGGCTTATATCTGGGAGGTTGCCTGGAGCTGTGGTAAGAGCAGAGGCTTTACTTCATATTTTATACACAAAAATATGATTTATGTTGAACTTACCTCATATTTTATATTAAAAATGGTAGCGTTTGGGGTTTTGTCTTTTATTTGTTCTGTATTTTGTAAATAAAATGTTTAAAAAATACTTTTTAAGAGAAGCCTTTGGAAAATTTGGGGAGGTATTAAATTAAAGGCAAGATTAGATTAATGGAGAATGTTTGGGTCTATTGAAAAGTCGAGGGGAAAAATAAAGAGGCTTTCTTGGCTAAGCACAAGGAATGCTGCTATTTCAAAGGGAGAATAAGAGATGAGGAACACAGGAAGATTTTAGTACGGAAGTCATCAATCATTTTGCTCTGGAGTGGAAGGTTTCACAACCAAGTGGCAGAGTACCATGTCTCCTTAAATAGCATTAATTACATCTTTTGGAAGTAAAGCTGTGCTGAATCCAAAGCTGTCTAGATTTGAGACCAGATAGTTAGCAGCTAGTAGGAGTTTACCTACATCAGAGATGAGGCATTCTTGGGAGAGTTTGTGAGGAGACTGTCTAATCTTGCTCCCTCCCAGCAGTCTGGGCTTGGGAGGTTGGGGGAGAGAAGGGTTGGGCTGGGGGAGTGAGGCAGCAGCACTACTTACCAAAAGTTGTGGGAAAAGAGGAGCCTGTGAAAGCCAAGAGGGGTTAGTTACCACTCAAAGCTGAGTTTGAGTCGTGAAACAGTCTGCAGGCCAGTTTGTTCGTTTCAAATTCTGGTTGCCAAATCCTGAGGAGGTGAACCCGAAGCAGAGCCAAATCCAAATGAGTAACTGGCCAAAAAGCCAAGGTAGGCTGGAGTGGTAGGCTGGAAAAGAAGCTGCTCAGAGGACCTGAAGCAGGCCCGGAGTCGGTGAGTAACAGTGTTAGGTCATGGGTGGAAGTGTGTCTTGGATGCTGAAGAATTCTTGAGAGGAATGCACTTCCTTTCTAGGTCCCATGGAGTCTCCTGAGACCCATAGGTCTATATCTGAGGGAAACAGGGACGTATATCAAGTAGATTTTATTCTAGATTCACCCATCCATCTATCCATCCATCCATTTAGCAGTACCAGATTATAAACAAACTCTAACATGTACCGACATCATTAATTCAAACTAACTTTGGGAGGAATACTATGCAAAGAAAAGCGTTTTTATGAATTTCAATGTGTAGGGTAATGAAAAATGAAGTTAAAAAAGTGTTATCAACTAGATGTTCTTTGAGAATTGGCTTTTAAGAAAAGATAAGAATAATTTTTAAGTAGCATAAAAATGTTTACATGTAAATGAGTACTGCTACAGTTCTTAAAATAGGTGTTTCTTCAAGTAGGCTAAACAAAATTGGGCTGGAATTTTGTTTATTGTCCTCATTTTCTTAGCAAACATTTTCTCCATAGATAGCATAAAGCCAACCTTCAGCCCAGATAATGTCTGAATTAGCATATATCTAAAAATAATAGATTCCCTTTTCATAAGAATTGTTTCTATTAACTCTAACCAATAACAAAAAAGGTATGGCAGTTAGAAGAAAAAAGAATATATTTATACTAGTGTACATAAAAACTCATAACTTGTCCAATGTTTTGAATTATTTCAATTCATCTCCCCCAGAATGGATACATCAGTTAACAAGATCTAGAAGCTCTAGAACAAAACTGTAAAGTTGAAAACATGACAATACAGTCGCTAGACTTCACTCCTGAAGTTTCATTTGAGTTATGGAGGGCAGTGGTGATGGGAATTATGTTCAGAAGAACATCTAAGTTTCAGTTTCCCGAAATCAAGATACCATTTCTACTGTTGGAGGCTCATCCCCAGTGGCTCAAGTTCACCCCGATGATTAATTACAGTCCTGTTCGCCTGGTGTTAACAAGCCTTTCCAAGGAGCCGGGCTGCTCCCCTCCCCCAGCTCTGAAGGTATTCTTCATCTTCCAGCACAGTACCGTGATTAGCGACCACAGAAAATCACAGCGGCTCTGGAGGCCTGCCAGAGCTGGCCCTCTCACTCCCTTGAGTTGCATCTTTTCTCTGACCTCTTTATCTCACAGCTTCCCAATGTGCTCTTTCTCTTTAGGTTGTAAACACACACACACATATTCACCTAAACCCGAGAGCTTAGCAGAAAACAAGTCCCTGCTTGCGGGGAGTTTAGGAAGACCAGCCCGGGAAACGAAGAGAGCAGGAAAGAAGGCTCCGGGTGGCTGCTCGCCACGCTCTCAGTTTTCTCCCCTGCCAGATGGTTTCCAACCCCCTTTCAGTTCCAGAACAGCCTAAAGCCCAGGGCGGGCAGCCCGCCTACCCAGTGTGACATCTGTGTTTCTAGGAAGGCTCTCTTCTGCTCCCCGACACATCCTACTCAGGCCTAAAGCCTGCACTGGGGAGCCTTGCGTCTAGCTTGGGTGATAATCCTCTTAAAAATGCAAATCCCCCTGGGAGAGGGGACGTGTTGTAGCTCATACATCCTTTGCACTTGAGGGAGAGTGGGTTTCTGAACCTGGGAGAATACCAACCCACTTGGATTCTGTGGGCCCATAATGTGGAAGGACGAAGATCTTCTTAGCGCAGGGTTAGTAGGAATTCCAGTGGCGATTGCTGAAGTGAATTGAGGTGCCCTGGAGACAGGAAGATCCCAGGCAGGTCTCCACCTAATCCTCCCATGGCGGCTCTGGTCTGGTTTCCTATTGCAGCACAGTAGCTTTTACTAGGCAGTCTTCTTCCAGAATAGTAGGCAGAGACTATGTTTGTCATCTCTATATGCTCTGTGCTGAGCAGTGTCTTGAACATAGTAGCACTTAAGGACTGTTTGCAGAATGAATGAACGAATGAATGAATGAATGGCATGTTGGGTGGGACCCCCCAAACTGAGAACAATGTTTAACAAGTTCCCAGCATGCTCATCAAGCCTGGCCACCTGGAGCAGCGACATCAGCTGTCCCCTTCATCCAAACTTGCAGGGACTTCTGAATCTGCCTTTGCACAATAGGCACTGGGGATCCTCACATCGCTCTGGGGGCTGTGCCAGGGCAGCTGCTTTCCCACCCCGCTCGCTCCCCAGTTGAGTCTCTGCGTTTTTTCCAAACCTTTCCACCTGGCTCAGAGCCAGGGAGCCTTCTAAGTCACACTCAGAATTTCCATGACAGTAAATAGACCAAATAGGCCAAATGAAGCCCTTTCCAGCCCCTGAAAGAAGTCTCTTTCAATCCCGCCGTGTCTGGCAGCATTTTTGTTCGCCCCATTTTGATACAGGCCTGTGGAAGGTCAATGACTCCTTTAAAAATAAGGAAAACATGGACAAGTGCCCAGTGCCTAACCTGCTGACACTGCAGTTCTCGGCAGCAGCCCACAGTTCCCTGCCGAAGCCTGCACAGAGATTTCTCACAAAGGTCTGCTATCTATTATGCTACAGTTGACTGCTGCATTCAAATGTAAAAACAGATCCTTGGATCAACACCCTATAAAAAGCCAAGAAAAATGTGGTAGTGTTCTTTCCTGGCTCAAGCCAAGAGCTTTCTGAGCGAGGAATGCTTTGCGAGCCCGCAGCCCTGTACCTGTGTGGTTTTCATGGTGACTTGATCGGTTCAGAATCCCAGCAAAATATGGAGGTTTCAGGTATTAGCACTTTCATTATGCAGATGAGGAGCAAAAGATACCCAAGGGACTAATCACCAAATTATTTTCACAGACTCACAGCTCTGGGGGAGACACCTCTAGGTCTTTCATATCATCCAGCTCCCTCCTGCTTCCCGTCTGGACCAAACCATTTTGGAAAGTGGCACTTTAAAATCTCAGCTCAAAACATGCTCCCCAGCTAAAATACAGCCGCTTTCTTAAAATAAAACGAGAAGCTGGCTGCCCAGAGACCCTGGCCAAGCCCAAATGAAAACAAAGTGTCCTGCCTCCTCGGACGTTGCTTGCCGTCAGTGCATAAAATCCACACCCAAAAAAGTGTTAGTTAAGTAGGATCAATTGGGATATATGAAGGTTTGGAAAAATGACACCCTTATTCTCTTTCCCATCTGCTTGTCTCCTTTCTCCCTGCTTGTCCCTCCCCCCTCTTCCCCCCACCAAGGATGCCTTCAGGCGGCCAGGAGTGGTAAGTGTCAGGAATAGTTGGATAATCAGTTTTAATCTGTTTTGCTGGACTGTAACTATTGCTGGTACCACACTGGCATTAGCCACGCATGCTCATCCCTCCTCCGGAGGCCAGCCAAATTGCTGTTCATATTTTGTCTGCTTCATTTGTTCACCTATTGGCAATTACCTTGCTGAGATCATTGTTTTTCTCTTCTGTATTTTTAGCTCAGTACGAACCTTGCAGCAGGATGACTATCTCAGACTCAGGCTTTGCTTTTCAGAGTGTAGCAAGCCTTGTTTTGGCTGAGCGTGTGGAAGTAACTTTCACTGTGCAAAAAGGAGATTTACTTGATGCGTGCTTCAGCCAAATATATGTGGAGACTTTGCTTTTTGTCTGGAGCTCATATGCTGCCGGGTACACGTTTATCTGGATAAACACACTCACACAGAGCACACACACACGCACATACATGTATATACTTCTGTCTCGTTTAATTTTGATCTAAATGGAATCAACATTAAGTATGGAATCTTGTTCTTGGTTTAAAATTTGGATTCGTTCACTGATACATGCTTGGTCGGTGGTCAGGTGTCAGTGTCTATATTATATTATGTTCCCTGTGCCTGGCGCAGTCCCTGGCACACGGTAGACACTCAATGCACGTTGGATGAATAAAGAGACAAATGGACAAATAGTTTCCAGATCGATTTCCAGGCTGGGAGAAAATCTAAGAGAAGAAATGCCACAGAGATGCTGCTTTCTGCTTTATCTTCTGACTTGACTTTGGGTAGTTAGGAGGAAGGAAGCAAGCTACTGCCATACGCTAGAATGTGCCTCCTCCAGGTCTGCATAGAGCTGTGTCCTTCTGGTCATTTAGGTTCGATTCAACTATCCCCTTCTCAGACAACCTTTCCTGGCTACCTTGTCTAAAGAAGTCTTCCCACCACCCAGTCCATCACTTTCTCTCACGTTACCCTGCTTAATTGTCGTTATAGCTTTTTTCCCCAACTGAAATGGTTTTATCTTTCTGTGTGTTTACTTATTGTCTGCATTTCCTCTTTAAAAATAAACTATGTTCTGTCTGTCTCTTTATTGCAGTATCCTCAGTGCTTAGATCAGTGTCCAGCCCAGAATAGTTATTCAATAAAGATTTATTAAATGTCTAAGTAAATGAATCCTCCTTTGCCTGGTCACAGAAGCCTGGAGGGAGCAATTAATAGGAAGCAGGTCAAAAACTAATAGCTCTGCTTCTCTCAAACCCCTCCTTTCCCTTCATCTGCTTCTGTGGCTGGACCCTGGAGTGCCTCACGCTATCTATCCTGAAATGCCCAGTTTTCCCACCCCAGCAGCTGGTGCTGATCTTTCATGCCCTTGCTTTCTGGCTTCCACAACTCATTCCTGATGATTTGGGCTGGGAATTGTGTTCCTCTGACATGTGGACACCACTGCTCCCATCAGCCCTATTTCTGAGCTGCTCCTTCCCTCCTCTGTCTTGCTCGCTGCCTTTGAGCCATCAGCCCTTTCCCGCACCTGCAGTGCACACACGTGGAAATGTAGCTCTCACACACCCATGGGGCCGTGGCCTCTGGGTTGAATAGTCTAGTCTCTCCCCCACCCCACATCTGCCTCAGATGCTGCTCCCTGGCTCATTCCTCATCTTCCTGCCATCTGTCTCCTTGTCCTGTTTTCTCACTTAAGCTCCTACAAAGAACTCCAGCTTTGACCTCTGGCTTCTTTCCTGGACCACAATTAGGACTCTCTCTTTCGCCACAATTTGGTCAGCTGGCCTAGGTTAAATGGCCTGGGTCTTCCAGCCTGGACTGGCTGATTTCCCCCTCCAGTGGGTAATTGTGTTGTAGACCCCCTGCCCACCCCGGTACACCCCTGCCTCTTCTAGGATTCCTTCAATTCCCTTCATCACTACAGTGTTCCCCACTCCCTCATCACTTCACATTAGCTCTCTTTATGCCCATTGGTACCATCACATTAGTGGGCACCATATTGGGTGCTTTACCCTATTTCTTATGAAATGATCATGGTAATATACACCATTTATTGAGCACTTTCTATGTGCCAAGCATGGTGAAAAACTGTTTGTGTGATCTTGTTTAATTATCTTAAAAGTTCTTTGAATTATGTGTCAGTATATTAGTCAGCTTGGGCTGTGTAACAAAATACCACAGGCTGGGTGGCTTAAACAACAGAAATTTATTTCTCACAGTTCTGGAGGCTGGAAGTCCAAGATCAAGGTGCCAGCCAGGTGGGTTTCATTCTGAGCCCTCTTCTCTTGGGTTTTAGGCAGTGGCCAATTCTCTGTGTCCTCACAAGGCAGGAGGAGAGAAAGGGATGGATAGAATGTGAGAGAGAGAGAGAGAGAATGTATGTATGTGTGTATGTAACAGAAAGAGAGAGAGTGAGTGCACGTGTGCTTGGTGTCTCTTCATAGATAAGGACACTAATCTTTTTGAATCAGGGCCTCACCCCTATGGCCTCATTTAATCTTCATCACTTCCTTGCTCCAAATATAGACACACTGGGGGTTTGGGCTTCAATATATGAATTTGGGGGAGGGGACACATACATTCAGTCCATATCAGTCAATGAGCTGATTTTAGAGATGAAGAAATTGATGCTTGAAGACATTAAGTTTCCCTAAGGTTATACAATTAGTAAATGGCAGAGTTAGGGTTTGAACTCAAGCTGGCCTGACTCCAGAGCTAGTCTAATCACTGTGCTGTACTGTCTTCCTATACCGTGCTTTTACTTCTGCATCTTTACTCTGCAGCTCCTATTCTTGCTCCAGAATCAGACAGGCCTGAATTCAAATCTCCGCTATGTGACTCTGGCTGTATAACCTTGGGTGAATAGTTTCCCTCCTAGTCCAGGATGTAGCATGGGAAATTTAAGGTGAACTTTGGCTTTCCTTTGCATTTAAATCTTATCTCTGCCTAGACTTTGTCTCTCCTGTAAGGTTAATAATAATAACCACCACTACTATTATAAGTTACTGCTGTTGATTCTCTGTTACTACAACCCCTATTCTTCTCCTTCTCCTCTAACTACTGAAATACATTGATCCTGCTGTATGGCAGTCACTGTGCCAGATAACTTTGCATACATTATTTCTCTTTAGCTCCTACAAACTTGTAAGTTAGATATTGGTAACAGAGTGATACAGAAGCTAAACAAACTATTGAAGATTATCAGCTAAAGAGTGGCCTAGTTAGGGTTAAATGCACATCTGTCTAATTCTGAAGCCTGCTCTCCTTCCCCTGACATATTTTAAATTTGGGGGTAGACCCATAGAATTGCTTCCACCCCATTCTTCTCTACAATTGACTTCCCACTAGCACACTATCAGTAACAAAGTATAGTAGCAAAGGCAACCTGAAATGTATTTAAGAATTTAAAGGAAATTTAAATTATATTATTCCTAAAAAATCTGAAGACCTATAGTGGTGTAGCTTTGAGTGATAAGGCCCTGGCATAGGCAAGACTTGTTTTATGATGTCAAGGCGTATGAGGTCAGACACCAAAAGAGGCCTGAGAAGGAGACTGTTTTTTCTCCTTTTCCAAGGTATTGCTTTATGTGTAATCACTCAGGCTAAGCCCACTATTCATTGACAATGGTGGCGTGTCATCACCCTCACTTCTGATTGCTCTCCATGAGCTTTACATTGTGGGATGAGAAGGTGAAATTCTATTCTAGGTGAACAACACCAACTACTGAAAATCTCTATTGGATCATCTCAGAGTCCAGAGAAATAATGACCACAGTCAGCATCCTGGAAACATTGAGAGTCACCCACAATGATGTGGTATGGGCAGGAGAGGCAGTTTGTGGCACCACGTGTGCCTCTTTTGCTCTTTCCACCATTCCTTTCTGCAAGGACCTGGGTGTGTTGTATGTACTGCAGAGGGATAAGCTTAGGTGCTCACATATGCTTCTGGAATCCTCTGCTTGCCCTGAAAGAAATTGAGGTTCTGTAAATGTTTTTCATGAACATTTGTGGAAGATTTGCATGCTGTTGACCATGCCCAAGTTCTCATTGGTTTTGCATTATTTTCCACTTATGAATGGAGAGTTTAATGCCTCTCATTGAAAATAGTCTTTTGATTTTGGGAAATGTTGTGATTCTCAATATTATGAGGGTGAAAGGAGGCTGTGAGGCTGGAGAAGGGGAATCCCTTCATATTAGAATTGCCTGGGAGGCATCTTCAAATTAGTATACAACTTCCTCTTTCTCTTGGGGGGACCATTTCTTCAGTTGAGAATCACTCTATCCACAGTGAACGTGTAGGAGTGTTTGGGGACAGCCATTAGATGTGCCAAGGTGAAGAAAAAATTGAAATATATTGGTCTAACTTTTGCATTCTTCAGGGTAACATGAACCAAGGACTGGAATACAGTTGTTATTAAATAAATATCTGCTAAATAAACGTGTGGAGATCAAGATATGTCTTCTTGTTGGAAAGTCTCCAGCATCTCATTGCATTCTTCAGTAAGTTCCTGTGGACTGGGTCTTGGTACTATGGTTTGCAGATGGGTATAAAAGCCAACAGATGCTGTTCAAGACAGACTTGATGAGTCTCTGATCTAAGCAGACTTCCTCTGGGGCTTGGGTGACAAAGTACAGCATAACATTGGTGAGGAAGCTCAGTCCAGCATCTGGCAGACTAGAGGCTTTGGGAACCTCCAGATGCAATCCCTTGGCATGGACCCTGATGTTCTCAAGATGGGCAGAGGTAGGGATAAGCCTCTCTTGGGGACTTTGTGTCAGTAGCATGGACAAGAGGAAGTATCAGCAAAAGAGAAAGCACTGTGGACATTGAGGCTGGCAGGCTGGTCGTGGCCATGTGACACATCCTATCAGAGATTCCCAGAAATAAGGAGGGCAAGAGGGGTGGGGTGTCACTGTCATTCAGGTGGATGTTATCAAAGCAGCAGATACTTTGGTTCCGTAAATATATGTCATACCAAGTGATACTTAATGGTTAGTGTTCCAACCCAGAAATGTTTGAGATAAGAGTCTTGTGCTTTGAAGCATCCCAATCCTTGCAGCATCAGGGTCCAGGGTTGCTGTTGACCTCACTCCACACTCTGAAGTCTAAGTAATTGGCCCTGGCAACTGAGGTACTCCAGCCATCTTGCTTCCACATTATTTCTTCCAGCAATTTGCATTGAAAGGCTCTCCTTGATCTCCCCTCTTAGATATTTCGTTTTCAAGAATCACCCAGCCCTTTTCAGCAATGTCTTCTGTGCTTGCCTGCTTCACTCTTTTCTTTCTTTTCCTTAGTTTAGCCTTCTCTTCAAAGCCAAGTTTCCATCCCAGGGTTGGGCATATTTCAACCTGTTGAGACAAGGAAGGAGGGAATGGAGAAGGAGCTGACAGGAGGCTTTGCTACCAGCTCTCATTCTGACAGAAGGGCAAGTCACAACCCTTCCAGGCTTCCTTCCATGTTCTAATCTATACCTTGAGGATCAGAATGCTAAATTACTGCACTGAGATTTCATGAGGAAATGCCATTAAAAAGCCAATAAAACCATTTTGAGATGTGCAGAGTTGTGCCCAGGCACAAAGATCCATGTAGCCTTACTGTCATGCAGATCACGCATGGAGGGTGGCGAGGGCTGGAATGCCAGGGCAGGTGGGAAGAAGTTCCATTGGGAATAGGAGCAGGGAGCAGATTTGGAATCGATGCAGGTTTCACGAAGTTTCCTGGATGTCCTGACAGGCAAGACAGAGGTTAAAGATCACGCATTCAATCTACAAACATCTAAATCAGGCACCATGTCTAGAATTGCAAAAGAGAAAGAGTGGGCTTTAGATTCAGAAAGAGCAGAGTTTAAGTTGTGGTTCAAACCCTAGCTTTGGGCAAGTTACCTTCTCTGAGTCTCAGTTTTCTTGGTAAAATGGAGATCAAAACAACCGATCTCAAAGGGTCGCTGTATGGATTAAAAGTGATCACACACCTAAAGCACCTGACACATAGTCACACGTCAATGACTTTTTGCTCTCTTGGCCTCATTCTTGTCCCCTTTGTGGCTTGTTCTGAACATTTTTTTGAAAGAATCAAAATGAAGCATAAAAAATCAAATAAATTAAATCTTGGCAATATGAAACCGCTGTATTTGAGTGAGTGAAGAAGTGATAGGAAAAAACATCATCCCTAACCTTAAAAAACTCATATTCTAGTGCTCTGAGATATCAATAAAGAACCCGGAATGATGATGTAATGCTTACGCTATCAATACCCACACAGCAGGGATGTCTGGTCTTCTTTTGAAGCAAAGGAAATTAGAACTAAGAAACACAGGATGGCGAATTTGGAAGAGGCTTGGTAGTCTTACAGATAGAAGGAAATCGAGCCCCAGAAAGGTGGACAGACTTGTCCACAGTCAACTACCCGGAAGTAAGTTGTAGAGCCAGGACTTGAACCCAGGTCTCCTGACCTTCAATTGACCCCAAGGCTCATATTTGACTTGGAGGTTCTGTGACTACAGAAGTGTGGAGTAATAGACATTTCTGCTGCCCTTGATCTCTCACAGTTGTAACACAAAATGGCAATTTGGAAAAGTAACAGCTAGGCTGGTTGAATGACATTTGAGTTCCTAAAAGTTTATGTGAGTCCAATCCCCAGATGAAATGTGCTAATCTTTCCTCCATGGCCTAGGTCAGTGGGCCTGGATCAGTTCTATGGCCGGGCCTAGTTGGAGAGTCTACGAGTTAAGTGTGCAGAGGACTTGTTTGTCGCTCCAGATTCACTCTCCCCCTGCTCCATTTGGCCTCAGGAGGCTGACCTGTGTGGGCTTCATCAACTTGCTCTCTTTGTCCTCTGTCTGCTGTTTGGTTTCATCACTGGTATGTTTTGGCAGGTGATCAGAGGGAGGGAGGATTGGAGTATGTATTCTTCTGGCTTCCTCCCTGTTGGGTCACTGAGGGCTGGACTCACCCTCTCACTATACAGCTGCCTTCTCTCAGCTCTGGGAACAGCTTCCTCCCCTGTGCCTTCAGGGCCTGTGGTAGTAAAGGTTCCCCACTAAGGCAAGCCCCAGGGAAACTGCACTATCCCTTAGTGGTTTCTTTAAACTCTGTCCACAGTTTTATGAATAGTCCTTTATTAAAGCCTCCTCAAATTACCCAGTTTGAGTGTGTCTTTTTCTCCTCCAGTCACTACTCTGACTGATATAGGGCCTCTTCAGTTTCACAGAAAATAACCAAAATATTTTTAAATTGAGCTCAAGAGAGACAGTTAAAAGGGTAAGAATAAGTTTATCTTGGAAAAGAGAAAGCAAATAAGCTGAAAAGTAAAATAAAACCTATCTTTAAGTTTTTAACAGAAGAGAAAACATCTTTTCCTCTGAGAAATTATTCATTTATTTATCTATATCCATTAAATATTTCTGTTGAATTTTGTGAGCGTTCAAAGGTGAATCAGACATGCATTCAGTTCTTAAGGAACCTACTGACAGGTAGGCAAGAGGAAACAGACACAGGAAAAATGGTGAAGTTGCGGGGCTGCAGTTATTGGAGCTAGCCTGCAAGGGTTGGTGGGATTCTGGTGTGACAGAGGGGATGGTGGAGGACGGGAAGACAGGGGACAGGGAAGAAGCAGAGGGAACTACAGGTCAAGTGAGCACTTTACCTTGTCCACAGCAGAGAGTACAATATAGAGAACACATTTTAGGGTGTCTGCTCAGCTCACAGTGACTCTTTTAACTGTGTCCCCCTTTTAATTCCCAGCAGAGTGGTTCCTGGCAGCCTCTTGGACCACCTGTTGGAGCTAGCACCTGTGCAGATGCTGGACCTGGACAGCTCCCCTACCTTGACATAGTTGATTGAAACCATGCTGGGCCATTCAGCGCCTCATTTCTGGGAAGACAGAACTTGATCCAAGAGATATCTAGAATTTTTAGGTGACTGAACCTGGAATATGTGAACATAGGAGCTCTGGGCAGCCCTATTTTCCGCCATGAGGACTGGAGGATCTGCAGAAATATAGAAGAATGAAACATATGCATAGAAAAAAGAAGAGATAAGGAATGGAGAGAGTCTAGTTAGCTCTCAGTCCTGGATCCAGAACCTTCTATAAGGGCGACTGATACCTGCCCTTGAGTGCTTAGAGCAATTTCCCTTTTCTATTTGTTAGTTTGAATTTCTTTTGTTATTTTAAACCAAAGAATCTTAATTAAAACATACATGAAAGGGAGCAGTAAGATTTAAGGTTGAAAAGTATATTTGGGGCAGATAGGGATGAAAAGATAAATGAATCACATCTGGGAGTAAAAATATACTGAGTTGAATTAGCACCAAAAGGGATTTAGGTACTTATGGAAATGCCTGTTCATCATAAAGACTTTTAGCCCTTGAAGTGGATTATCAAGAAATGTAACGAAATGTCTTCTGTGTAGGATACAGGATAGAGTTAGCTCAAGGATGATATAAAGACAGCCGTGCCTGGAGCAAGGGTGAGCATGAAGGAAGGAGGAGTGTTGGTTGAAATCTAAGACCTCTCAAGGCCACATTCTGGATTTATAGTATGGTATGGGAAGAGGAACAGAGATTCTGAAGTCAGGTAGGCATGGGTTTGAATGTTTGTTTTAGTTTTAGTTTCCTCAGATTTAAAATGGGGTTGAAAAAATGGTTCTCGTGGCTATTAAATAGCATAACGTAGTAAAAGCAATTATCACAAGATTGAGCACATAACCAGACATTCAAAAAATGTTAGTGCTTGTCCTTTTTCCCCCGATGTTTGAAAGTCAAAATAAAGCAATTGCTTCTTTTAAAAAGAAGAAACTCACTCTTGTGAACCCCAAGTCCATGTGCTTCCCTTTTCTTCCATCTTTTAGTTATTTATTGACAACTAATAAACATTTGTTTCATTTGAAAGTTAAATACATTACATCACCATAATGCAATATATCAAAACAGACCTTTTGAAAGTACAATACCACCCGTGTCCTTAGGTTGCGAAAACCTATTTCAGTTCATAATAACATTTTAAATATAAGGAAGACCTATCATTTAATCATGTGATTTTTCTCCCTTATCTCAAATGCCAGTGAAGATTCAGCATTCTCCCAGGACTGGGCTTGCCTGTATTTTGTTATTAACAGGAAGGCGTGGTGGGACCTGGACCATGCCTTCTCACGTATAGGAGATTCCTCAACATAGGAATCCCTTCTTCTCTTCTTGCTCCTTTGAAACACAAGAAACAGCTTCATTGTATTGGATGTTGATCTAAAGAGTCCCAGAAAGGGTGAGGGCTCACAGTGGAATTGTAATCGGGCACAGAATTCCGTGGGGTAGGCAATCACAACCCCCGAGGGCTCTAGTGTGCTGGGAAACAGAAAGGGGGACAACTCTGGTGTTAAATAAAAGAAAAAAACTAAAGAAGGGAAGTACTTTAGGAATGAATGGCCAAGAGGAGACTAGGCCAAGAGGAGACTAGGCCAAGCCCCATGTGAATTTGTAATAGAATTGAGAAAAACTGTAGCATTTCCAAATTTTATCTCAGGTTATTAGAATTTAAAGCTGAAAAAGTGGGGACCAGAGAGATTAAGTCATTTGCTCAGGGTTACCTAGCTATTCAATGTAGGGCCCCAAGCTAGAAATCAGGTTTTCTACACCCCAGTTCAGATCACCACACTCTGTATCCAAGTATATTTAGGAATTTGGAGTTACTGTAAAGAAAACTGCTGTCTCCAAGCAGAATGAGGCAGGGCCATCTTTTCCTTCTCCTCCAATCAGTCTGGCAGTTTTCCTGGCTTGGGTTTCAAGACTATGATGGTTTCAGTGTCTTACCTTGTGTCTGTTCCTGGACAATACTTTTGGTAGCATTTTTCAACAAAGCATGCCATAAAATCACATCTGACAGTTCTGTCCCTGGTCAGCCTGGAAACTGTACTGACTTCAAATTCCTGGTGTGGCCAAGATACCCAGATTTGACCAGCTTTAAAATATTGTCTCGACTGAGCACAAGCAGTGCCAGGTGCCTCAGCCACTCCTTCCTCTGTAAAAATGTAGGCACATCTACATGGTCAGCAGTTTACCCTGAGGCTGTAACAGGTTCCATACGCCCTCAATTCTCCAATCTGATTTATCCAAGGCTATCTAATTAGCTCCTTTAGGTCCTACTCAAGTCTTTATTCTCTCTACAGGACCAGAGAATGTAGAAAGAAAGTATTTGTATATGTTCTAGAAGGAAAGGTGTGCTGTAGCAGGACATCCAAGTTCACAGAACTGAGCCTCTATCTGGGGCCAGCATCATGGGCCATGTATTAAAGGGATTAGACACTTGATGAGACATGGATTCTGCTCTAAGGAGATTACAATATCATAGGCAGAACGAAAAATGTCACATAAGAAGGCAAAATGGTATGGGGGGTTGGGTAATAAAGATGTAGAAGTCACATCAGTTTGGAGGAATTCCAAATGATTTTGTGAAGAATGTAGCCTATAGGATATTATAGGCTTAATGACCAGAAATGTGGAAGAAATATGCTCCAGGAGAAGGAGCAAGATCAAGGATCAGAAGCAGCCAACTTTGGGCCATGGTCAAGAAGTACTGAATAGTTTAGCTAGACCAAAATATTGGGTTGACTATGGGAAGGGAATAGGAGATAAGAAAAGCTGGTTAGGGTCATATGGGAAGAGTTAGAATTTGAAGGTCTTTGACTAGAACAGCTCTTGAGAAAGATGATTCAAACATCTTAAATGATCCTAAGGATAGGGATGACAAAACTTAGCATGTTCATTCAGGTGCCTGGGAGGGATGCCATAAAGAATGATCAGAGCTGGAGCAGCGAGGAGGCCACTTGTCCACATTCAGAGTGCTGGTGCTGGAGTCCAGGTACTAGCCCCTGGGGAAACACTAAGGATGTGAGGTTGTTTTGGAATGTTCGAGCTTACCTACTTCTGTAATGGATTATTTTGCAAATTCTTTTTTTCTCCTCCTTCTTGGTTTACTTAGAAGGCTTAGTGAACATGGTACAAGATGTGTTCTCAAGGCAACAAATCTCCCTGCTGTTTAAGACACAACATACCACTCCTAAAAGCTGCATTTTGTACAGTTTGAACTTCCCAAGTACTTAGAAGACATTTTCTTGATCAAAGCCCTTAATTGAATTTTGAGTATGCTTTTTTGAATTTATCCAAAGAAGTGGAAGAATGCAAGAACAAAGTTACCTGCAATACAATCCCATTTACAATTGTAACAAAAAGAATAAAATACCTAGGAATAAATGTAACCAAAGGGGTGAAAGACCTTTACACTGAAAATTATAAAACATTGTTGAAAGAAAGTTAAGAAGACACAAAGAAACGGAAAGATATTCTGTGCTCATGGATGGGAAGAATCAAAATAGTTATAATGTCCATACTTCTAAAGCAATCTACAGATTCAATGCAATCCCTATCAAAGTCCCAATGACATTTTTCAAGGAAATAGAACAAAGAATCCTAAAATTTATATGGAACACAAAAAGACTCCAAATAATCAAAGGAATTCTGAGAAAAAAGAACAAAGCTCGAGGTATTACACTCCCTGATTTCAAAATATACTACAAAGGTAGAGTAATCAAAACAGCATGGTACTGGTACAAAAACAGACACACAGATAAATGGAACAGAATTGAGAGCCCAAAAATAAACCCACACATGTGTGGACAGCTAATTTTCAACAAGGGAGCCAAGAATATATAACGGAGAAAGGAAGGTCTCTTCAACAAATGGTGTTGGGAAAACTGGACAGCCACATGTAAAAGAATGAAAGTAGACCATTATCTTACACCATTCACAAAAATTAACTAAAAATGCATTAAAGACTTGAATGTAAGACCTGAAACCATAAAACTTCTAGAAGAAAACATGGGCAGTATGCTTTTCAACATGGGTCTTAGAAGTATTTTTTGAATCCTGTGTCTCACCAGGCAAGGGAAACAAAAGAAAAAATAAACAAATGGTACTACATCAAACTAAAAAGCTTCTGCACAGCAAAGGTAACCATCAACAAAACGAAAAGACAACCTACCAATTGCAAGAACATATTTGCAAATCACACATCTGATAAGGGGTTAATATCCAAACTATATATAAAGAACTCATACAACAAAAGAACAAACAACCCAAATGAAAGATGGGCAAAGGATCTGAACATTTTTCCAAAGAAGATATACACATAGCCGACAGACACGTGAAAAGATATTCAACATCACTAATTATTAGGGAAATGGAAATCAAAACTACAATGAGATATCACCTCACACCCATCAAAATGGCTATAATTAACAAGACAAGAAATAACAATTGTTGGAGAGGATGTGGAGAAAAGCGAACCCTCATACACTGCTGGTGGGGATGCAAACTGGTGCAGCCACTATGGAAAACAGTATGCAGATTTCTCAAAAAATTAAGAATAGAACTACCATACGATCCAGCTATTCCACTGCTGGGTATTTATCCGAAAAACATGAGAACATGAATGTGAAAAGATATTTGCACCTCTATGTTCATTGCAGCATTATTCACAATAGCCAAGAATTGGAAACAACCTAAGTGCCCAACAGTGGATGAATGGATAGAAAAGTTGTGGTATATATACACAATGGAATACTACTCAGCCGTAAGAAAAGATGAAATCTTGCCATTTGTGACAACATGAATGGAATTTGAGGGTATTAGGCTAAGAGAAATAAGTCAGACGGAGAAAGTCAAATACCATACGAGTTCACCCTAAGCACAAGATAAAAACAACAATAGCAACAAACAAACACACAGACACAGAGATTAAATTGGTGGTTAACAGAGGGGGAGGAGGGAAGGGAGAGGGAGGAGGGGGAAAGTGGTGATAGAGCTCCTGTGCACAGTGACGGATGGTAATTTGTCTTTGGGTGGTGAACATGATGTAATCTACACAGAAATCAAAGTATAATGATGTACACCTGAAACTTATATAATGTTATAAACCAATGTTACCTCAATAAAAACAAAAAAAGAACAAAGTTACCTGCATGACAAAATGTACTTTGTTAAATTGTCTTAACCAGTGTGATTTAATTGCTTATTTTTATGTTAATACTAAGAAGGTACTACCTATTGCCATATTCTTGGGGAAAAAAAACAGTAATCTGAGAGCTCCCTAGTGTTTTCTTTCCTAAAATGAAGTAAATGATGCTGTCTTTGAAAAGGGTTTAATTTAGACTTTAGGAAAGTTGAGAATGTTGATGACTAAAGAAAGCCCAGGCAAAATAATCAAGTCAATGCCAGATGTAAAATATACAAACACAAGGGGAGAATTGTTTGTGCTTTTGCAAAGAGATGACCCGGAAGAGCTGGGACAGAGCTGCACGTTGTGCTCCGTCACTTGATAAAATGTAAGTCTTCGGTGGATTTTAAAGCGTGTCCTGTGTCACTTCCTCTTTTCTAGATTGCTCTGGCACATAGTAGGTGCTCAAGAGACATTTTGTTGAGGGGATGATTTGATTCCTGATGCATTGGATGATTTAAAAAGGATCAGAATCTTTAGGCTGACTTACAGGGAAAATGAGTGGATACGGGCATCAGAGAAGTTATACAAGTGAGCTGTTAGGGATTGGGTAAAACGTCCGCACTTGGAAAGTGTAAGCAGCTGTTGGAGAATGCAGCCAGGGCGGCCAACTTGAGTTCCCAGGGGAAGAAGGAAGGCCTCTCCCTCACCCCCAGCACTCAGCACTTGTTTCAGGAATCTCTGGCTGCCCCCAGCTCAGCAGTCACTTCTGGTCCCCAAAAGCACCCACTGGCTCTGAAGGCCTGAGGTGGTTTGAGGAGACCCAGGACTGAGGCATCCAATTCATTTCAGTCAATGTTCCCGTATTCCAAAGGGCAATTGTCTGTAGATTTCTGTACTTTTTGCTGTATTCTTTCTCTGTCTAGAGACAGTAGCTCACTGTCCTCTGGAAACCTCCGTGCCCTGTGCAGAGTTTTAGAGTATGCACACCATGTGCACACACATTCTTCTATTTAATTCACATTACAACCCTATCTTTCTCATTTTGCAGATGATGAATCTAAGAGGTTACCTGACTTGGCCAGGGTCACACAGCCAGAAGATGGCATAACTGAAATTCCTACCCAGGTTTTTTCCACTTTTTGGCTTACGTGGGTGTCCCTTGCACCACAGCAGCCTTTGCTGCTGGAGAGGGCTATTCCTGCTTCTGCATTCTGGCATCAGATACCTGGGGATCAAATTCCAGCTTCACTACTTGCTATGTGACCTGAAGCAACTTGCTTCATTTTTCCCAACCTCCATTTCCTCCTCTGTTGATAAGAATCATGATTCCCCTTCATAGGACTGTCTTTGCTTTGAATAAAGATGAGAGGTGTCCACAGTGTGTGGAAAAAGCAGACTGAGTTAAGATATTATTTGTGAGTCTGCACATGACAGCTTCACCTCAAATGGGACAGTGATGGTCTCGTGGACCTAGCGCCAGATTTGAGAGGGAGAAACAAAGATCTGGATTAAAGCCCCCAGTTGGTTAATTTCTAACAGTGAGACCAAGTCTTCCCAAGCCCGCATTCCTTGTCTTGGAAACAGCCGTCCTACCCTGTGTCCCGGGCGAGTGTGCTTTGAGGATTCACCGAATTTATGCACATAAAAGCTCTCTCTGTGAATTTCAATCACCGTATGAATGTTAGTTCTTATCATTAGACTCCATCTCATTATTTCCAAACCAGGCCTCTCAACTTAGACTTTTCCATTTCAGCATGAGGTTCTCTATTTTCTCCGTTTACTAGGAGCAGAAGACGACAGACGAAAGAAACAGTAGAGACGTTTGTGTGCTTCCTGTCCCCTCCTCTCTTCCTCCTCCTTGCGGCAGTGTATTTGGGGGCTTTTCTCATTGTGGGGCTGTTAGCACAGCCCTCCACCTCAAGGTGGGCAAACCTGCTGTGCATCGTCTCCCTTTTCCCTGGGCAGGATGTGCTGGAGAAGCATGTCTGTTCCTAAGGGTTCATTTTTGGTGACATGGAAAGAAGGCAGGAGAGAGATGGAGCAGGGCCATGTAGGTTTGATTTCATACTGTCCCCAGCCCTTAGTGACGTCCTTGGCATCATAAGAGATACTTCGTAAATGCTTGTTGAATGAATGGTTGTGGGGAATTGGTGGCAGGGAGAAGGGCCAGATGTGGAGAGTTGGTGGAAAAGCGAGAAGTGTGGCCAAAGAATTTTGCTGTTCTCCCTACTGCTTTCAGAAGCGTTAATGTTAGACTGCTCTGGAAGCTGTAACCATGAGGCCGGGCTCTCAGGCCCACAAACAAAACTCACTGTGTTTTCATTTCTTTGTCTTGCAGACAAATGCATCAGCTATTTGAAAAAGCAACCCCAGAAACCAGACTCACAAACCAAACAGATCTGGGAAACTCAGCATACACATTCTTTTCTTCATTAGCACTTCTAGAAGCTCCCAAGTGCTAATACATTATTTACATTTAAATCTGGCAACATTCAAAAGAGGAAAGTCAATGTAAATAGGTTATGTTAGACGCCTCCTCTTCCGCAATGCCTTCCCCTAAAGCCATGGCATGAGCAATTTCACATGGGACAGAGTTCCAAGGAAAAGTTGTGAACAATCTTTTTCAAGTTTCTTCCTCCTGGTGGGAACCCAGCATACTTTCATCCACATTCTTTCTCCTGAACCAGGCTCTAACTAATTAAGCTATTTATAATAAATATATTTTATTATACATATTTGGGCTCTGCCAATTTCCAAAAGGATTTAAGGGCCCTTTAACATTTAAAAATAAAATAAGGAAACCATGGATAATAATAGAATGGAGACCTTATAAAATGAGTAAAGGAGTAGATGTTACAAGGCACCTGAGATGACCTAATTCTTGCAGTTAGTCAGTAAACTAAATTCTGACTTTGTGGTTAGACTAAAAAGGAGCTCCTTACCTAGCTCTCAGTGCCTGGTTGAAATGGAAAAAAAAAGTAATCTACAAAATTATTTGTAGAACTAAACTATTTTCCAAAGCTATGGCTTAAAAAGGCACTATTCAATTACAGTTATTGCATCAACAATCTCAAGAGAAGTCTGTACACATAACATTTACTGCCAGTCAACTCTCAGCCCTGGAGCAACACTGACTTTTTACTTAGCATATGCTGTTCCCTTTGCCTGGACCAGTCCTCCCAGCGGTCCACTCACCATCCAGTTAACCCTACTCATCCTTCCAGTTTCCCTCAGGGAAACTTTCATCTCCCACCCAGGCCAGGGCAGGCCCCCTTGTTAGAGGGTTTCAGAGCACCCTGTACCTTCCCTTTAGATGACCTCCTGTAATTTATGTTTATTCACTTGTTGGTGTCATTATTTAGTGTCTGTCTTCCCCACTAAACATAAACTCCTTGAGGGCAGGAATAGTATGTGCTTTGTTTATTCCTGTATCCCCAGCATCTCGCACAGTGCCTGACTTAGGGCAATAATAATAATAATAGCTAAAAATTACTGAAGGCTAGGAAATCTTCTAAGCGTTTATACCTAATTGATTTGAGCCTCGATTTGAGCCTCAAAATAGCCCTTTGGAGTGGGGGCTGCTATTATTTTCCTTTAACAGAGGAGGAACAGAGGTGGAGCTCTGAGGCTAAATAAATTGCCCAAGGTCACAGAGCTAGTGAGTTAAGACACTAGAAAATGAACTCAGATAATCTGGTTCCAGAGTCTGAGTTCCTAATGCTTGTTAGGCAACAAATGTATGTTGAGTGAATGAATGAATTCTTGATGATAATACCACCCAGGAATTTTGCTTTCTGATCATCTAACTTAATATATGAATAAGATCTGAAGAATCAGAATGAACCCTATATGTGACTATTAAACTGTTTCTCTGGGCTCCTAAATTGATAACTTACTGGAGCATTAGGCCAGGGCAGAATCACAGACAATTAAAATGACTGAATTACCTAAAAAATGACCATGGCGACTGTGGGGCAGTTGGCACAAAAATCCTGTGTCTAAAGTCTATATGGGCGTGTGGGAGCTAAGCTGTCCTTTTGTTTTGAAATTGTAAGGGTTGGACTTATACTCTTTTCCAGAGAGAAAGAAGGGAATCCTAGATAAGCGTTTGCTAAATTGATAACAAACCAACTCCAGCATATGGAGCCATCAGAGAGGTTCACAGGTAGTGTTAGAGTCAATATTTTCCTCAGAAAAGAACTCTTATCAAGCTCTCCCACACGCCATTGGAAAAGACCCCAGAGTTCTACACCTGACTACTGAGAGATGACTTTAGCGTGAAAAATTACTATAGGGTCTACCTAACACTGTTTCTTCTCTACCAGAGTCCAGTAAGGCCTACGGGATATCTGATTTGAAGTAGAGCCATATCCTAACAAGCCTACCAGGATTAGATACCTGAAAAATGTACTCATAAGATGCTGGCTGACTTGCCTGTTGGATAATGTTGTTTCTGACCATGCATTTTAATGTTGTGGGGAGTGATTTCCTTTCGAACTATTTGATATAGAGTTGCTCTTTTTGTAGCAGCAATCAGCTAACAGGTTCACTTGTTTCTAAGAAGCACACAATAATTACATAGACTTTGTAGCATGGAATCTGTTTATTCACATTTTAAACCATCTCATTCAAATATTAATGGAGGGGTTAAAGGGTAGATACACTGAGCTAGCCCCAGGGACGAATTCAAAGTAGAAGGTATGATCCTGCTCTCAGGGTACTTATAATTAGTAGGCCTAACATTCATCTATTTGTATGACATTTATTGAGTACTGAATATGAACCAGAAAATACAAAAGAGCAAAAGAGAGGCAATGTGGTATAGTGGAAAGAGTCTTGACTTTGGAGTCGTACATCTTACTGCTAATCAGCTATGTGAACTCGGGGAATTTATTTGAACACTCAGAACATGTTTCCTCATCTGTAAAATGAGGATCTTGTACTTGCTTTGCAGGATTGTTGTACAGAATAGAAATAATGTAAGTATTATTGTCTAACACATGGGCAGTACCCATTAAATTGTTTGTCTTAACACACAATTCCTATCCTTGAAAAGTCACATCCTAATGGAGGATGGACATGCATAAAAAAATCATTGCGACATAACTTGACATTGATTTTGATATTGCATGAAAATTATACTGTGCAAAGGAGCAGATGCACAGAGAGGAGAAAGGAACTAAATCTTCCTGCCTGAGGAATCAGGGAAGGCTCCCCAGAGGAAGCTACATTCATTGGAGGTGGGTCTGGGAGGATGGGTAAGTTTTTGTTGGATGGAAAAGGGGGAAAGTTTTTCAAGCACAGAAATATGAAACAGCTTGTGCTGCATTGTTCCGGGGAAAGTGAGAAGGTCAGCGCATTAAGAGAGTAAGATATCTGTGAGAGGAGCGGGGCACACAGTGGGAGATGAGGCTGAAGAGCTAGATCAGTCCATCTACAAGCTGTACGCAGAATTCTTGAAAAAATGGATCCCCTTCATTTCATTCCAGAATGTTCTATTTTTAGGGACCAGATTCCATGATTTCCTCTAGCAAAAATGTTTTGTTTCCCTGAGCAATCCCACTTTACCCGTTCTTTGAACACATAGTTCTGTATGTTCTTAGAATCAGACACTAGCTCAACGTTTCTCAGAATTCCCTGTTAGCTGCTTAGACAATTTGGTATAATTCTCTGTCGCGTCTGTCTATTTCCCTGCCTTTCAGGGCCTGCATTGTCTGGCCTCCTGTGCCTTCCGTGGGGGGCGTGGGCACCTCTCAATTGGTTCCTTTGTGCTCAGTAGAAAGGCAGGTGTGAGCCATGATTGATGGCTGGTTTACATGGCGACAGGGAAAACCTGCTGGCTGTGCATTTTCTTTTCTACCAGAGGCCCAATCCATTCCTTCTACCAGAACTTCCTTGTTAAACGCCTTTGAGCTGCTTCCCTTGGAATTTTTTATTACATTTTCAACTGTCAAATACGAACACATTTGAAAAAAAATTTGATTCAGATCCTGAGGGGAGAAACAATGACTGAGGGCTTGAATAATTTTTTCTTTTTATTTCTATACTTAGTTCTACATCAAACTATGGTATAGGCTAGTAGCTCTGAAGCAGGGGTGTGTATCACAATGATTAGGGGAGCTTTAAGAAAAATACCTCCCTGGGCTTCAGTCCCCTCCCCCCCTCCAACCAGGGATGTCCATTCAGAGGGTGTATGGGGAGAGGGACTAGGGGATTTGTGTTAATACAAACAATTGCTTCGCAGGCAACTGAGATGTGCAACCCTAGATGAGAACCTCTGGTGGTGGTGGGGGGTGGCTACGACTAACAATCTTGGTTCCTGTCCCACCACTGCCACCATATCCATCTGATCCTTACTGAGCATCCACTGTATGCCAGCGTGCTCTAAGCACTGGGGACACAGGACAGACGCAGTCACTGCCCTCATAAAGCTTACATGCTAGTTGGGGAGACAAATGACAAACAAGATGAATAAGCAACGTATATTAGCTATTGCTTCTTGCCAAGGGGAGAAAAATACAGTGGACAATGTTTACATTTCCTTACCTCCCGCCTCTTGATTCCTCTAATCTGGCTTTCATTCCCATCTTTGCTGATCGTCCGTTTATGGACCCAACTCCCTCCAATTCGCCAAGTCTTGAGGAAACGTTTTAGTCCTTGTCTTGCTTGTCTACTCTGTGCTATTCAGTACTAGGTGTTACTCAGTCTTCAGGTAAACATTGAGGTAGGTACCGTGCTAAGTCCTTCATATATGTTTTTTAAATTCTCACAACAACCCCAGCAGAGGCAGTATTATTATTCTTATTTTAGAGAAGGGGAAGCTGAGGTACACAGAAGTTAAGGAACTGCCCAAGATCACATGGCTAGTAATGGAAGAGTGGAGATTTTCTTCACCATCAACTCGCTGCCTTTCCCTCCTAGGTTTTCATGTTTACCATCCTACTGCTTCTTTTACTCCTCTGATCATTAGTTTTCCAGTGGCTTGACACACTCCTCTTCCTCTGCCAGCCCTTTACATGTTGGCATTCTGCACCTACTCTCTCATCCTACACTCTCCCTGGACAGTCTCCTCAATTCCCCTGTTTTTCCCTATTACCCACATCCCTGGTGACTCCCAGATTCACACTGCAGGGCCAGACCTCTCTTCTGACTTTCCTACGACCTAACTGGTGCATGCACTTGGATGTCTGGTGGACACATTTCCTTCATTCATTCAACAAGTAGTGCCTACGTGCCAGGCACTGTGTG
This sequence comes from Ceratotherium simum simum, assembly GCF_057802395.1. Lineage (NCBI taxonomy): Eukaryota > Metazoa > Chordata > Mammalia > Perissodactyla > Rhinocerotidae > Ceratotherium > Ceratotherium simum. The sequence goes on from NC_141906.1 coordinate 48,686,499, forward strand.
GTTACTGTGGACATTATAGTGAACAGGCAGATGCGGTCTCTGGCCTACAGAGTTTACTGTCTAGCAGGAAAGGCAGACCAACTGGCCCCACACAAGCTAAGACACTGTCTCATCTTTATTTGCAAACTTGCTCAGCTTGTTTCGTCTCAATTTCAGTTGACGATACAACCTTAGAGCTGCCTTTAACTCCCCTTCTACCTCAAGGCCTGTATCCAAGTCCATCTCCTGCATCCTCTTGACTCTGTTCCGTTCTCACCATTACCACAGCCTTGGGTTCATTTCTTACCTGGAAAGCTCAGTTGGCTTTCCAGTTGGCCTCTTTATCTCCAGGTCTACATTCCTCTAATCCATTTTCTACACCAGTTTTTCTAAAATGCAAACTTGATTGTGCCCTTCCTCTCTTTACATCCTCTGGTGGGCCATCTATCTGGCAACACCCCACCTTTTGTAATGGTAAATCTTGTTTTCATGGAAGTCCATTTCATGTGGCTGACCCTGTCCGACCTCCTTCTTATGCACCATGTTCCCTGCCACAGTGATTATTCCAGAATGGGCAAGCCAGGGCCAAGCAGAAATGTCACAAATGGGTGTTGGGAGGGCAAGGGTCTCACATTTGCTCTGGGATCTGAGTTGCTTCTTCACCTCCTCATGGAGAGAATCTCTCCAAAGACGAAGACAATGCATGGAACAAAGCAGAGCTGAGGATAAAATCAAGACAGGGCCTCAGGACATTGTTTAGGCTCCTGAATTTAGTAGCGCATGAAGCCAGCTTTACCTGTGGACTTTACCAATCACAGGAGTCAATATATTTCCTGTGTTAGAATCCCAGTGCTCCCACTTACTTGGTATGTGACCTTTGGCAAATTACTTAACTTTGTATACATCAGTTTCCTCATCTCTAAAGTGCACATAATAATAACACCTATCTCATTGGGTGGTAATGAAGTTTAAATGAGTTAATGTGTACAGAGAACTTAGAACTTTGCCTGGGACATAGTTAAGTGCTCAGTAAGTGTTAACTGTTACTGTTGTTGTTATTATTACTTGATTTGGTTTAACTTGGGTTTCTGTAACTTGGCATTAAATGAATCCCAAGGAATACCAAGTCCAAATGCTGTAAACTGCTTACAAGGCTGATTTCCTGCCTCCTCTCCAACAGCTCCCTTATAGCCCCTGTGCCCTTGGCATGCTTTTATTAAACTTTCAAAGCTCCCCAATCAGTCATGCTGCTTCAGGCCTTGTTTCTATGAGTACAATGTTCTTTCTGCCCAGAGTGCTCTTCCCCATTCCCCTGGAAAAGTCAGACAACAGGATTTTAACAGCAAGAAGAAGCAACTAATTCAGGACACTCAGGGATTCTGGGTCTGATTATGTCATGGACTATTTGTGATCTCTCAGTGAGTCTCAAGAATTTGGGTCCCTGTGTTTAAAAAATGATTCTCTCTTCCTTGATTCTCAAGTCCACTTTTCTGTGGAAAGAGTTCTATAGATTCGTCGACAGTCAAGTATTCCTTACTCAGCTCAAGTTTGAGATGAGACAAAAACACGGGGGCCAGTTAACTCCCCACCTTCCACTGCCAGAATGGAGAAGACACTTAAATCACAGCAGGAACACGTGGAGAGACACCCAGCCTTCTGACCAGATAGCTGGTGAGACTAAGAAATTGAATATTAAGAAGGATGTGCTTCCTTTCTTAGATCTTAAGAGGCGACAAGCAAGATATCTTCTTGGTCATGCTCCCTGATTCCCACATCTGCCTTTCTAAAAACTCAGAGCTCTAAGCTCTGACAGGAGCCAAATTAACTTAACTAGATCTTTAAAAGCAAGACTAGTTCTGCATTGTCTCTAATGCTCCAGCTAGGTTTCTATAACATTTGGGAACAGTAATAAAATCAAGATGCTTCTTCTGTATTTCAATGGGAAGATGCTGTCTCTGGGGCTGTACCCCTAAGGCTTTGTTTTCCTGTCGGAGATGAACAAATGTAAATAATTTAAAGCATCACCCCAATAGTATTTTTCTCATTTAAACTTTATTCTATGTAAATTTACCTCAGGCCTGGAAAGGTTGGTAGCTGAGGAGAAATGGCTGTGTTATTGCCAGAATCCAGCCTGGCTAAGTTCCCCAGACACTGGTTAGCTCCTGGGTGGTAGATTTTGGTTGAAAGACATGAACACAAAACAGTCACTTTTTCATTTGCTTATACTACTATTCGGATGAAGACTATTACAGGATCTGAATGTGAAAACGTTGTATACCAGCAACAGACACATCCCCAAGTGTGTGCGTATGGCCTAAATTAGACCACCTAAGTAGGCAGTGTGCAAAACCTAGAAATTACAAGAAAAGAATTGGATAATGAGAGGCAGCAGCTCATGAAGCTGGCCCACCGGCAGCGAGCTCAGCATCCCTAGAAGGGCTTCCTAGAGGGAGAAATGGAAGTACATCGCATATGAGTGAGACGTGCACCCCTCATGTCCTCTCCTCTCCCCTCCAATCCATTTCCTCCCAACTGCTCTGTAGTAACCTGACTCACAGCCCAGGACCCATCAGCCTAAGAGGTCACATTCTCTTTGAAAACATTATCTTCTTTATTAATGTGTCTGAATAAAGAAGTACTACATGACCATGCTACCCAATAAAATGAGAATACATAACAGGAGTTAATGGTTTCTACCCTCGTCGTTTCCTTCAATTCCCAACCCCTAAGGTTACACCTGCCCCACCTTTTTTCTAAGACTTCATTTTTTTTTAGAGCAGTTATAAGTTCACAGCAAAGTTAAGAGGAAGGTGTAGAGATTTCCCATATACTCTCTGCCCCCACACATGTATAGCCTCCTCCACAACCAACATCCCCCACCAGAAGGGTACATTTGTTATAATTGATGAATCTACACTGACACATAATCACCCAAAGGCTATAGTTTACATTAGGATTCACTCTGGGTGTTGTACATTCCATGAGTTTGAACAAATGTATAATGGTATATATCCACCATTATAGTACCATACAGAGTATTTTCACTGCCCTAAAAATCCTGTGTACTCTGCCTATTCATCCCTCCCCTCCAATTCTGGCAACCACTGATCTTTTTACTGTCTTCACCTTCTACACGTTTTTGTTGATACAAACATGCACACATATATATGAGGAGGGAGATAATTGGTACTTGTTTTTATAAAACTGGAACCATACTACACTTACTACTCTGTGGCTTACTTTTCTTACTTAATAAGACATCATAGGCTTCTCTCTAGGTTTAACAGATATCGATCATTTCATTTCTTAATAGCCGCATAATATTTCATATTAAGGACATACGATAATTTGATGAACTGTTTCCCTATCAATGGATATTTAACACTAGCAATAAACATCCTTGACATAAATATTTATGTGCTGGCAATTTTATTCTTGCAGGATGGACTTTCAGAAGTGGATTATTGGGTTTGTGTATTTTTTAATTTAATACACATTTCTAGTTTATTTTCCCCAAAGGTTGTAGCAATGCAAGCTTTCCCAGAATATATGACCATAAAAATTTCCCCTCGTTTTTACCAATTCTGGATTTTCTATCTTTTTTCCTTTCTGCCAATCTGATAGGCAGAAAATGATATCTCTTCTTTAAATTTATTTTATGTTTTCTTGATTATGAGTGAGATTGATCACCTTTTCATGGACTTTTTGATTTCTTCTGCTGTGAGTTCTCTCATCCTTTGCCTATTTTTGTACTGTGTTGATTTTTCTTTTCTTACAAATTAAAAGAGCTCTTTGTATATTAGGGAGATTAACCCCATGTCTACTATATATACTGTAAAAATTTCCCCCAGGCTATTACTAGTATTTTGACTTTACTTATTTAATCTTTTAACAATAAAAACAATGTAGTCAAATATGTTAGTGTTATCCTTCATGACTTCTGGATCTTCTGTCTTACTTAGGAAAGTCTTTCCACTTCAACATTATGTAAGTATTCTCCTAAATTTTCTTCTAGTATACGATTTTTCAACTAAATCTTAAATCCATGTGGAATTTTTTTTGTGTATATGGTAAGAGCTAAAAATCTCTCTTTATTTTCTTTTAGATAGATAGCCAACTATGTCAGCAGCATTAATTAAATAAACACTCATTTTCCATTAAGTTAACATGTCTCCTTTGTCATATATTAAGCTTTCATTTGTACTTGGATTCATTTTCTGAACTCTTTATTCTATTTCACTAGTGGGAGCCAATATTATAATATTTTTGTTATAATGACTGTATAAAATATTTGATGTCTGGTAAGACAAATCTACTCTCATGATTCTTTTTTCATATGTATATAGTATATGCATATGAGATATATATATGATTCTTTTTTCATATATATAGTGTGTGTGTGTATATATATATATACATATATATACATCTTTTTTTGACTAGTCTCAGACATTTATTCTCCCATTAGAAATTTAAACTTATTTTATGCAGTTGCCAAAAATTAGGATTCTGATTGGATTTGCATTAATTTTGGAACGACTGATATGGTAAAGATAAATATACATTTCTATTGAGAACATGGTGTATCTTTTCATTTCTTCCACATGCTTCATAGTTTTCTTTCATATTGGCCTTGTATGTTTATTGTTAAGTTGATTTGTGGCTAATTTAATGTTTATTGATATTGTTAATGGGTTGTTTGTCAAGTTGACTTCAAGTGCCTAAATTATAATGATTTGAACTCTCATCCACATGAAGACACCGGGACTCCAGCCTGGTGTCTCTAAGTGTTCCCAGTTACTCACAGACACCTATATGGGCTCTCTGCCCGTTCTGTCCTTACAGTTACTAGAAGACAATTGCTTTTCTTCCTCAAACCTCCAGCTCTCCTTTGCTATTCTCCGCCAGGTGGGAAGCCTCCCTTTGGCCAAGGCAAAGGACCATCATAAGTACGATGATGGCTTTACCAGACTAAGATCTCCAGGGGCCTCCAAAGCTGTCCATTTTCAGGGGGCCAGAGTGGTGCTGGGTTCCATGAGAGGTGGGGAGAATGGCCTTTTCCCTAATTCCATGCCACATCTCATCACCTGGTCCCAGAGGGCTCTGCTTGATCTCAGAATCTCCCACAGTCACACTTGAACAGATCTATCAGCTTTTGGTCCTCATCCTTCACCCAGCGCCTCTCCAGGCCCTCTTGACTGGATGGGGCACAGAGCCAGAACAGCTGCTTCCTCTCCTCTCAGCTCAACCCCATTTCTTCCTGAAATTAAAGTAACATAGTTTCTCTAGGGTGTAACTTTTCTTCTGCCACATCTGTATTTTTAACTCTTTGGATCCTCAGCATCCCTAAAGAGCTCCATTTCAGCAGAAAATCATTTTGCTTATTTATAAAAAACTAACAGATTCTCTGAGTGGGTTCTCCTAGATCAGAGAAAGAACTGTCCCAGAGAGGTTTAATCTCCCCCTATTATAACAACAAAAACAGATAAGATATTTAAAAATATAGTTCTCTTCTACTTCTATCATCCTCATCAAGGTTTTGAAATTCACAGATGCAAATTTTCAAAAGAGCTCAGATCCATGGTACTGTGTACCTGCCCTTCCCCCCAGCAGCCTCAGCCAGGAGGAAGTTTCTCCTCAGCGTGAGCACATAGCTTATAACAACAACTTGGTGGCAGAGGGCAGTCCACTTCTTTTTCATGTCTGTCCAGGGGCCACTGAGCCGTTCCCAGTTTTACATGATAATAATACAATTTACTGAGGATCTCGTATACATCATCTGATTCAGTTCTCATAACAATCCTATAAGATAGAATTTATTATCACTCATTTTATTGATGAAGAAACTGTGGCTGAGAAGGGCTAAATAAATTGTGCAGCTAGTAGTGACAACGATGGAATTCAAACCCAGGTCTTACTCCATAGGCTGAGCCCTTAACTGATAATATATCATCTGGGGGGGAGAATCCTACTATAAACCTTAGTTCATCTGAGTGCCCAGTCCACCCACTTCCCCCGGAGTCCTGACCCGAGTCCTTGAACAATTCCTTGTGGTAAAGCATGTTGTCTTCTATTTCCCCTTTTTATCAGATGACTCAACTGACTTCTGACTCTTTGTTACATGGTATCATTACTGAGTCCTTTATTATGTGGTCTAATTATCTCTGTTTTATAGTCAAATAGATGAAAGCTCAGAGAGCTTACAAAAGAAAGGGAGCAGGGTACAGATTATGATATTTACATTACGAATGAAGGTATAGAATTGGTACCAACATCAATTATCACATTAAATTATGGTCAATCATTTTATTGGTTTTAGTTCGTAGTTTGGCTCATATTTAATTTATAAACTTGTCTGTATTCAATTTTTTGGCTGGTATTTAATTTACAAATTTATTTTGGTTTTTAATTTTATAAGCTTAAGGAATTTATACCCAGCATTATTTTTGTTTACGTTTGAGTAACACTATAATAAAGACAATTTACATCAACATTGGGGGTTCCATGAAAATATTTCCCTTTAGAAGGACATAACTTAGAGAAATATTGATACACAGCTTCCCATTGGATTCTCCCCACAGCCCTGTGAGGCGTGTATTCTCATCCCAGTTTATAGATTAAGATACAGGGAACTGAACAGATATATGTACAGCCCATGTGAGCAGATCTGGAAAGTAACAGGGCCAGACTCAAACCCTGGTTTGTGTCTGTGGAATAAAATGAAATAAAAAAGGGGGCTGGCCCAGTGGTGTAGTGGTTAAGTTGACATGCTCCACTTTAGCAGCCCAGGGTTCGAGGGTTCAGATCTCAGGCACAGACCTACACGCTGCTCATCCAGCCATGCTTTGGTGGCACCCCACATACAAAAAATAGAGGAAGGTTGGCACAGATGTTAGCTCAGGGCCAATTTTCCCCACCAAAAAAAAAGAAATGAAATCAAAAAGACCCCTGAGAACTAGATGGACTCTGTGTGGTTAACCAGAACTTAAAACCAAAATGGAGTCAGGCAGCCATGGTGAGACTGAGATGCAGTCACATGCTCTGTTCTTGGAAAACCACAGAATGCACTCTCAAGCTTTGACTCTGCCAAAGTTCCTGATTTTACAAAAGCCCCTCACAGCCACCTGGACCTAACCAATAACACTGTGACCTGAGCCAACCAATCAGGACTAATCTGGCTTGCATCCCTCATTTGCATAAACGGAACTGAATGGGAACCTGGGCAGGAAATTTTTCTATAAAGATAGCCCCATTTCTTTGTTCTCCCAGAGTGTACTTTCAGTTTGCTGCTGAAGGCCACATCTCCCCAGTTTGCAAACTGTATGAGCAATAAAGCTTTCCTAACTAAATGCTTATATTTCAGAGATTTTTGTTGACAAGTCAAAGTCTAGGGCTCTTTCCTGGAAACTTCTCCTTCTTAGCAAAGAGACTTCATTTCACAAGTTCAGCAAAAATGTTGTTTGTTATATGTTGTATCTCATCTTAGGACAATGATACTCAAACTTAAGGATTATAAAAATAATTCCTCTGAGAATCTTATTTCAGCAAGTCTAGCAAGGCAGTCAATATCAAATTATATTTAGTATAAAGGTTTGAAACATTTTTTTAAAGTCATTTGAATCATATTGTTCCCATGTGCTCTTGGGATGAAACTCAGGAGATCTCAGGATGGGGGTGGGGAAGCAGACAAAGGTGAGAGCAGGGAAGGGTCAGGAGTCAGGGTAAGAGTCAGGGTTAGAGCCCAAGTATTCTCATCAGGAGGAAAATAAAAGAAGTAGTTGGACTAGATCCAGTTTACAGTCCTGGAAGTATGAGAGCTACTTTCATTATTTTCAAAAGTCTAACGTGAGGAAAGAAACCCAGGATAATTTAAACATCAAGCTTCTTTGTTTTCGCTATAATTATATTAATTCAATGAGGGTATCACTGGTTTGCTCATGCCGACTAGAAAATCAGATGAGAAGTTATAAATGATTTGGGTTAATAAAGTTGGGAAAATAAATGGACCATGTACTAAATTTCATTTGTTGGATAAATCGAATCTTCAAAAACATTTATTTGTTCAACTAGTAATTATTGTGAGTTAACTACGTGGCTGGCAGTGGGTACACAAAGATGAATAACACCCAGTTCCTGTCCTCAAGGGCATGTGTGTGTGTGTGTATGAGGGTGGGGGTTGGTGACAGACATATGCCAGCATTTATAATTCAATGTGAAAATGCAATGATGGAATAATGTATAGAGGATTAGAGGACCGGAAAGATCTAAGGAAAGAGAATCCTAACTTGGCCTTAGGGCTCTGGTGAGGTCGTTGGGTCAGAGAAGGCTTTCTCTAGTGGTTAGGAAATGAGCTGAATCTTACAGGATGAGTCAGAGAGGAGGAGAGTGAATTCTAGCCAGAGTGGAACTGTGCCAGCAAAGGCTTGGAGATGAGAAACCACATGGTGGGTGGACGGAGAATTATATGCAATTTGGTGTTGCTGGTGAATAAACTGTGAAGCAGGGAGATTTGAGAAGTCAATAAGGGGCCAGACATTAGACATCACTTACATAGGGAGACTATAAAATTTATCTGTCATCCAAACTGGGACACTTTTTGAGAACGAAAGGAGGACCCTTTTAATAATTATACCAGAACAACAGGTGCAAACAGATGAAGCTGGTCATAAGGTCACCCTATTTACAGGCCATGTCTCACGGCTTAGACTTCTTCACTGAGTGATGGGGAATCACTGGGGGCTTTTCAGCAAAGATGTGACATGATAAGATTTGAGTTTTAAATAGATCTTTATGTATAAGAATTCAAAGAAGGAGAAGATACAGGGAAAGATCTATCCTCCAGAAAGTTCTATCCTCCAGATGTATTTATTCAAGAAATCTTGTTTGAGAGCTGCCATATGTTTACACTATACAGGGGCTAAGCATCCCATATGAACAAAGCCAGAATTGATTCCTGCCTTCAAGAAGTTTGCAGTTTAGTGGGGAAGACTGTCAATCAAATATCTCACAAATAATTGTAAAATTGCAAATGTGACAATGCTATGAATGGGAGGTAACTGAGGCTATGGGAACATGTCATAGGGGATGAAGAGGTCAGAAATGAGTAGTGGAATCTAACTGACTGAAGAGAAGAAGGCAGAATGTTCTGGAAAGAAACAAGAAGTTATGCAAAGACTCAAATGGTGAAAGGTGTGGAATGCCTGACAACACTGAAATGAATAGAATAGGAATGTATATAATTGGTGTGCAGCAAAAAAATGCATTATGTATTAACAAAGTAGTATGTGCTAATGTGGTCCTTCTCTAGCCAAATGGTATAATAGGTATAAACCTCAACTCTGAGCAACTCTGACCTAGCATACTCTTCATTGTGAGTGGCTAAATTGATAACCCAACTTCTATGCCTCCTATGAGGAATTAGAAGGCAATGGGTAGCAATGCCTATTCTCTTCTACCTTTATCTTGTATATACCCTTCACACTGCTTGTTTGCTGAACCAGTAATAAACTGACATTAAACCAACTGAAAAAATAAGACTGATTCATCACCTTTTTCAGTCTTCAAACTCAGACCTGCCTTTCCTGACTAACTTGGCATAGGCGGGAGTACAGCCATTTGGAGAGACTGGAAGGCCAGTGTGGCCATAATGGGGAGGAGACAGGGTGTGGGGGGGAGCGTGAAGTAAGACCAGTCCAAAGAGACAGACAGGGGCCACACCAAATGGCCTTTGCAAGTTTTGTCAAGGAATTGTGTTTACATCTTAAGAACAATGGGAAGCCAATAATGATGTTTCAGATCATCAGGCAAAAAGTGTTCTAGAAAGAAGGGCTAACTGATAGGTAAGAGTGGAAAATGAGATACCAGTAAAGAGGTTATGGCAGCAGTCCAAGCCAGAGATGGTGGTAGTTCTGCATGGCATGATAGAATAGAAATATTTGGTACTGAGCAAATGTCTGCTCCTATACATTTTCCAGGCTACCTTGTAGTTAAATTAGTTCGTGTGACTAGTTGTAGCAAATGGCATCTGAACAGAGTGATGTTTGTCACTTCCAGGCAGAGGCAACAGGTGAGCTGCCTCTGTCTCTCTCTTCCTTTGCTGTGGTGACCTTGAAGAGCCTGAGTTCTGGGTGGCCGAGCTCCAATATGGAGGAGGGATATTTGATTTGTACTGAGTTGTAATGAGAAATAACCCTTTGTTGTGTTAAGACACTGAAATTTGGGGTATATTTATTACCAAAACATAGACTATCCTCTTTTGATTAATCTACATAGTAGCTGATGGAGACAAGGAGAAGTTGATGGATTTGATTGAGAGGTATTTTTGAAGCAATATCAACAGGCCTTGGAGACAGATTAAAGATGGAGCTGTGAGGAAGAGAGAGGTGTCAAGGATGAGTCCTCAGTTTGTTGGTGAATGTTTAAGTGGATGATGGCATCTGTCACTGAGATGGAAGACAATCGGATTTCTAAAGATAGATCAGATGCATTCACATCATCTCCAGAAGGAATATGGAACAGTGGGAAGGATCATAAGACCTGAAGTCAAAAAACTGGTAAATTTTCAATAAATATTTATGACTAGTGACCCACTGCTGCTAATTAGCTATGATCTTAGGTAATTTGCTTTATTTAGCAGGGTCTTAGTTACTTAAGTGAATACAAAGGGATAGGAATCTGTATCAACTTTAGGGATTATTTAATTTGAAGATCAAATTAATTAATATCTGGTTATAGGATTAGGAATATTTGTTGGGCTAGACATCTCCTAGAATATGACTAATGACTCACAACCTATTTCAAGAATTCTTAGAAGTAGTTATCAAGGGGAATTTTGTTGAATAGTAATCTACTGTAATGATCAGTTTTTAGTTTCCACCCAGATTTCTCCCAACTTGGGTACTATATTAGTTATCAATTGCTGCATAACAAATTACCCCCAAATTTAGCAGCTTAAAACAACAAACATCTATTATCTCACTGTTTCTGTGAGTCAGGAATCCAGCTGTGGCTTAGTTGGCTGCCTCTGGCTCAAAGTCTCTTATGGCGTTACAGCCAAGTTGTTATCTGGGGCTGCGAGCTCAACTAGGGGAGCATTTGCTTCCAAACTTATTCATCTAGTTGTTGGAAGACCTCAGAAGATCTGTTTCCAAGGTCACTCACACAGGCATCTCCATAGTGCTGCCTCACAACATGGTGACTGGCTTCCACCAGAGTGAACAATCTAATAGGAAGTAAGAGAGAGAGATAAGGCAGCACTGAAGACAGAAGCCACAGTATTTGTACAAGCAAATCTAGGAAATGATCTCTCATTACTTCTGCCTATTCTTTTCATTAGAATCAAGTCAATAAATCCAAGGGGAAGGGATTATACAAGGGCCTGAATAACTGAAGGCAGGGATCATGGGGACCATCTTAGAAGCTGCCTACCACTCCAGTGACTTGGCTTTTATAGAGTCAAATTCTTATATAGGATTTATAAATCCTAATATAGGATTTATAGACCCTAATATAGGATTTATAGACCTATTTGGCTGCAAAGAAGTGCTATTGTTTTCCTTTCATCTAAGGAAACCACATAAGAGCCACCAAAATTGTGAAAATCTCAGGTGAATTATGTAAACTCCTGGCTCATTGATATTTTGTCCAGTTTATCCTGGGCTAAGCTCTCCAGAGATTAGACAGCTTGAATTTTCCTACCAAAGCCTGTGACCCACAGGCCACAGTTTGCCGTGTTTCTAGAATTTTTTCTTTCATGACATCAGATCTGTGGTACCCAGAGTCTTGCCCAGGAGCTTGACACTGGGAGATTCTGTGGGGTCCCAGGCATTTGCGCCTGGCTTAGAGAATGGAGTGGGTCAAAAGGCTTCCCTCCTAATTGGCAAATCCTTACGCTAACAAGGGGCTGAGACGGACAATAGAGTCTTTTTCTTTCTTTTTTTTTAAAAAAAGTTGCTGCAATCCATCTATGGCTTTTGTGTGTGTGTGTGCAGTGTAATACATACAGCAAGTACTTATAAGTCTTTGGATTCTAGAGAATAATAGCCTAGAGGAGAGCCCCAGTTCTGCCTCTTCCTAGCTGTGTGATCTTAGCTTAAGCTTTCTGCAGCACAGTTTCTTTATTTATAAAATGAGGAAACCACCAGTGTTTACCACACAGGGTTGTTATGAGGAGTAAGTTAATGCATGAGAAGCATTTCAAGTACCCGGCACACAAAAGGAACTCAAAAAATGTTCAATATTGTTATTATTCTAACTCTTCTTGTCCCAAAGATGCTTGCTGTCTGAGATGCCATATAGCACTGCAGGCAGAGCTATGAAAGTAGAACAAAAACTCTTTGTAGAACAAAGACTCTCTCTTCCTTACATCCTGTTTGCCCCACAACCCACACACTTCACCAATTTCTCCTCCTCCTTTTTCTTCTTTTTTTTAAACCATAGCTCTTTTTGGTTGTACAGTATAGGATCAGGATTTGACTAATTATTTGTGTTGGATGTATGAAAGGATATGAGTGTGTGTGTGTGTGCGTGTGTGTGGTGTGTGTGTGTGAGAGAGAGAGAATATATACATAAAGAGATCAATTGCCCTCTCTTCCATTTCTACCTGATAAAAATCTCTTTTTTAAGACTCATATTAAATACCACCATTTCTAAAAATATTTTCCTAAATCCCCAACACATGTGATCACTAACTTCTCACTCTCCATCTACAACCTAATTGTATTTGACACAATTGTATTTGACACACTGTATTCGAGTTTTAGAGCCTGTGGAAGGCAGTTATTGTTTTCAGAATAGCCAAAGACCCCTTCACCCCGATTTCTCAATGCACACTCCAAATCCTGTTTAGAAAAAGAAGCATACGTTGTAAAACTTGCTCTCCTAATAAGTTGGTAATTCATCAGCCACCTTAATGAGCCAAATGGAAAATCCTCTAAATGTCACTACTCCACTGAGGAATGTGATCCTCTGTGGGCTGTGTGGCAGCACCTCAAATTAAGGCCAGGGGGCCGGCCCCATTGTGTAGCGGTTAAGTGCGCGCGTTCCGCTGCTGGCGGCCCGGGTTCGGATCCCGGGCACCCACGATGCACCGCTTGTCAGGCCATGCTGTGGCGGCGTCCCATATAAAGTGGAGAAAGATGGCACGGATGTTAGCCCAGGGCCAGTCTTCCTCAGCAAAAAGAGGAGGATTGGCATGGATGTTAGCTCAGAGCAGATCTTCCTCACAAAAATAAAAAAAGAAAAAAAAAAAAAAACACTTTAATTTGAAAAAAAAAGAAAAAAATTAAGGCCAGGGCACATTTCCTGCTCAAAACCCAGCCTCCTGAAATTCTTCAACACATCCATTTCCAATATTAGAGACAACACCTAGCAGGACAGCTTGGCAGTCTGTAAAGAAAGGGATGAATGCTTCCCAAGGAGGAACTTCTAGGGCACCAAGCAACAGAACAGGAGAAAATAGGACAAATAGAACAGTACAGTCAAACTGAGAGTTTAGCTCCCTCTAGCCTGAAGGCACCTCATGTAGAAAATATTATTTATAAAAACAAGTAAAACAAGCAGTAAATAAAATTAGTAACTTTAATATATTAAAGAAAGTGAATCCAACCCTCACCATAAGGACTTTACAAACATGATTAATAAACATTTCCATGATATTTAAAGCATAAAATTTAATGTTGCTTCCACTCCAGGTTTCTGCCAAACTCAATTGTAGTGGAGGCTGTGGTGTGCCACTCAGATTTCTCCTTCAGGACAGCACTCATTCCCCCAGCTCTCAAGAGTGTTGCCTTTTGACTGCTCACAGTCTCGTGAGGAATTACCCTTTGTGTAATGGGTACATTACATTACAATGGGATGACTCACCCAAAGTTATGTGCCCTCCTTGTGGGCAGTCTGCATACAATGGCCAGTTGATGGATGACTGTCCACTTGACTCAATTCACAGCAACTCTGAAGGGTTATCCCTGCTCTAGAGCACCCTGAGGGTACACCTGAGGCTTTTGTTGCAACTGAATTACAATTCAACTTCTCCCTCGACCTATTCCTGCTGCACTCTCTTCCTCAGGGGTGTTGTTGAAGCTCCATGCTGAGGGAACACAACCTAAACCCCCTGCATTCTATCCTATATAGTAGTTAATGAAAAAGTAATTTATAAGGTGTTCAGAACCTGTGCTGACAACATTCATTCATTATGTCATTTAATCCTCACAAGAAACCTATAAAGTAGCATTTTTATCCCTATTTCACAGTTGAGGAAACTGAGGCTCAGAGAAGTTTAATAAATTGCCCAAGGTGGCATAGCTATTAAGTAGTAGAATGCAACCTCAAACCTAAGTGAGGATTAAATGAGATCACATCTTCAAAGTCCTTACATGGTGCTTGGCATAGAGCAAGTGTTTAGTAAATGGTAACAGTTATTATTATTATCAAGCAATCCTAACCAGAGATTTTCAGCAAGCTGGACCATTTACCAAGAGTTAGAACATTTAAACACACTTCAATAGACCAGCCCACATAATGTACAAATTTAAACCCCAGAGGTTATCCTAGAATATTATGAGACATAAGTAGGCCATGGCCAAGTGGGGTGATTGCATTATGAGTAATAATAGAGCCAGCTGTTTATCTTGTCACAGAGGCATGTGGGTTGCTTAGGGAATAAACAGGTTGCTGCTGGAAATGTAATATCTTGAAAAGCAGCTTGACTTTAAAATACAACCTGATTCAATTGAGTGGCATTCTCCCCAGCCCCTAGACGGTGTTTTGCATGGAATATGTGTGTTTATCAACATTTATTAACTACTTGCTTCTGGTTGCTGGCAAATTCATGTGCCTAGTTCAGAGGCAAATAATGAATATTTCTGTTAATTATAATAATGAATATCTTGTAAGCATCAGGATAGTGCTCATTGCTTCATTTATTTCATGCAAAATTGGGGGCTATGCTATATTCAGAAGCTCAATTTGAGCCTTTCTTATTGAATTTTAACAAAGTAAGGAGCCCATATTTAAACTGATTCTGCTGATGTGAGAAAAACATTTCAGGGCCGGCTCCGTGGCTTAGCGGTTAAGTGCGCGCGCTCTGATGCTGGCGGCCCGGGTTCGGATCCCGGGAGCGCCCCGAGGCACCACTTCTCCGTGCAACGCGAGGCCGAGTCCCACGTACAGCAACTAGAAGGATGTGAACCTATGACATACAACTATCTACTGGGGCTTTGGGGGGAAAAAACTGAATAAATAAAATCTTAAAAAAAAAAAAAAAAAAAAAAAAAAAAAAAAAAAAACATTTCATACCTGATCTAGTGAAGTGACTAAGGTATTCCCTGTGGCTGGGAGTCCACCCTTTTGTGGCCTAGATGGATATAGCCATAGACACTTGAAATGACTGCCAGGCCCCAAGCGGTAGGTCCAGAGTCAGGCTGCCTGACAGGTTTCTCTACATGACTAAAGTTAAACTAGATTAATTTCCACTACTTCTATTGATGTTTTCTGGTTGGAGTTAGTCAATGCAAATCAAGCAGCTTACTGGATTTCTACCTTAGTGCCAATGACATTCTACTATTGTGAAGGAGAGAACCAAGAAGAAGCCATGATCTGGAGTGTTCCAAGAGCTTACTAGATAATTTGTCTGGGAACCAATTGGAAAATAATCTGGATACTAGGTAATCATGCATACATTTTGTGACACAGATGATAAGAGTTTATAGTAGTTTAGAGATGGGAGAGAATTATTTGTGACACAGGCACCTGGAGGAAGGTTTTGTGATGCCTTCACCACCCAAAGGATTCATTCATTTCATTAAACAAGGTTTTATTAAACATCTTCTATTTTCCAGGATCTGTGCTAATTAATGGGAATTCTGAGAGTAATCACAGTCTCTGCTTTCCAGTGGCTCACAGTTTAGGGTGGAAAGACAGATTACGAGGAAATTACAACTGCAGTAATGTGGTTAAATGGTACAAGGGAGAAATGAACAAGATGCCCAGGAAATACAGAAGAAGCACTTTGCTCTTCCTTGAGGGGTCAGGGTGGCTTCTAGAAAAACGTGCTACTCCAGCTGAAGCTTGAAGAATGAGTGGTCATTCATCAGATGAACAAAATAGGAAGGGCATCTCAAGTAGATCAAATAGCATGTGCCATGCAATACAAGTTTTAAAAAATGAGAGTATCTGGGGAACTACAAGTAATTCGACGTTGTTGGGACAGATGGTATGGGGCACTGAATAAAGTAGGGTTTCTCGATTTTGGCACTATTGACATTTTGGGCTGGATAATTTTTTGTGGTTGGGGGATGGTGTTTTGTGCATTGCAAGATGTTTATCAGCATCCTTGACCTCCACTTACTAGATGCTATTAGCTTCCTCTCCCTTGCCCTGAGTTGTGACAACCAAAAATGTCTCAAGACATTATCTGGAGGGAAAAATGGCCCCCAGTTGAGAACCACTGGAAAAGAGCAAGCAAGTGGAGATATAAAGAGAGATGGCAGAGATAACATGAGGCAACATGTGGACCATGCTGAAGAGTTTAGATCTTTATTCCTTCATCCAATCATTCATTCATTCAATAAATATTGAGCGCTAAATATGTGCCAGCGACTGTTCTAGGTGCCCGATATGGAGGTGAACAAAATAGACAAAAATATCTGGCCTCGTGTGGCTTACAGTCTAGTGAGAGGGGATAAACAGTAAACCCAATAAATCAGTGGATAGTAAGTTTGAAGATGATAATACTACGGGAAAAAAAGGGAAGAAGAAAAAAGGGATAGAGAGTTTACCACGGGGATAGGCAGCAATTTTAAATAGCATAATCGTTATCAAGAGTGACAGTATTTTTTTACCAGAGTAAAAGGAATTTCTAGTATAAATAGTTTACAGGTAGGCAGATTGCAGATTCACATATTATTAGAAAATCTAGTCTTTTCTATTCAACATGAGTGGGGCTACTCACCTCTGCTCTACCCCACGAGATGAGTTTATACTCTTCCCACATCTTATGGTTCATGAGGAGAAAGCAAATTTTGAACGGCTCAATCATTCATTCATTCTTTAGTTTGACACTTATGGAGAAGCCAGCAAGTCTTGTGTCAGACACTAGGGATAGATAAAAAAGGCACTATTTCTGCCTCTGAGACTCTCACGGAGGTGCTCTCATGTGAACTATAACTATAATAACCTATGATAAGGAGAATAATGGATATATGGACTACGCTCAGGGAGCCCAGAAGAAGAGTGACCAACTCTGGGAACATGGAGAAAGTGGCACAGAAAAGCTGGCATTTGAGATAGGGCTGGAAGGATGAGGAAGAGTTTGCCAGGAAGAGAAATTTCAGGAGAGGATTCCAGGCTAAGTCGTGAGGACATGAGAAATGATATCCATAGGTATAAAAAATCCCAAATCAGTTTAAAACTGATCTTTCTTTAGTCTTCTGACATCTGAGCTGTTTCCTTTATGCTTCCTGGTTCCCAGACCCAGAATTTCTTGTGTCCAGTTCCTCAGGTTTCCTACCTGTAAAATGAGGTGTTGGATGAGATGGTCCTACAGCTCCTTCCAGTTGGAATATCCTCTGATCCTATGATTCCATGATTTTATTCAAGCTCCCACTCCTCCAGAGAATTAATTCCTTCTGCTCCCAACTTACCATTTTGCTTCTTTTTTTCTTTCCTCTTGTCTTAGATAGATTCTCTTGTTCACATGCATTGCAAGATGTTTAAACACCTAAACAGGGTCAACATGTCTATTGCCTATTGTTTCCTTTCTACCTTGCCTATCTCTAGAGATTATTTGCCAATGCGAATGGACATTTTTTAGAGCACTAATGTTAAGATGAGTCTTTTCAAATGTCCAGAGAGGATGAGAGTAAATACATTTCTGCTAAGGATTTTTGGCAGAGCCAAGTTATCAATTAATTGGATGTTTCCTTAGCCTTTCCCATGAGCCAGCAGTGTGCTAGGCCCAGAAGTGTATAGAACGAAGGTAAGGGACAACACTTTCCATTAAGGCCTTACAGTCTAGTGGGGGAAGAAGGTGAGTATACAATGAATATCACACAACAAGGAGCAATCATAACTCATGTAGTGACAAAATAACTTGAATAGGAGTAGAAAAATGAACATAAATGTGCATAAAATAAATTATTTGAAGTGTGTGCTAAAAGTGTAGTAACTTTTTTTGATTGAACAATTGGCAATCACGGATACTTCTATGGGTGAAAGATAGAGGTATAGTTCTTTCCAACTTTTCTGCTCAGTGTAAGAAAAGGAAATAGAAAGAAAAATAAGCTGTTAGGGGTAGAAACCATCTGTCCCTTTAGAGAAAGATCCTGGGAAGAAGATGACATCAGAATAAGAGTGACAATCCCCTGCTATGTGCCTGTCAGCTTGAGATTTAACCAGGTTTTAACATGGGCTGTCATATTTATTCTGTATCTTAGTCGATGACATCACCACCTAGGGCCACACACTGCTGAATTGTATTGATAAATGTTTCTCGAACTGTCTCCTACTTTCTATTTCCGTTGCTCTGTTCGAGGTTAGATGTTCTCTCTCCTCTGGATTTTTGCAAAAACTGGGCTGCTCTGCCTGCTTCTGGTCCCTCACCCACTGTGCTCCAGAGAGAGCTTTCTAGAATGCTTATCTGACTCTAGTTCTCCACTATTCAGAAATATTTATAGCCTCCTGATGCCTACGGGAGAAAAATTTAAACTCCTTAGCCTGGCAACCAAGACTCTCTATAGTTTGGCTTTTATCTGTTCATTTTTCACTAAACTCCTTCATTTGCCTTGTGTTTAAACTGTATGATTTATGCAGTTTTCTGAGCATGATCTTTTCCCTTGTACCTCTAGGTCTTTGTTAACTCAGTTCCCTTTATTGGACTATCTCTCTTCTCCATTGCCACCTCCAAAGTCTTACTGTCCTAATCATAAGGATCCAGGAACAGGAGGAGCCAGAAAGTGGAAAGCCAATGGAGTTCCCTGTGAGCTTCTCAAATCAGCCTATCTGGGTATAAAGCCAAGGTTTTTAACAAGCATGCTGTAATGTGTTTATAAAGGTATGAGAAATTCACTTGAATTGATGGGGCTCTGTCCTTGGCATAAAGAGTGACTGAAAGACTCTTCCTGTTGTCTGCATCATGAGCTAAGGGGTCAGCTAAGCTTTCCTGAGAAAGGCAAGTTCAGGGATTGGCTTCCTCTGGTCAATCCACGGCCCCACTCTTCCTCTAGTGTAAGGTGAGGGACTGCAGTCCCTAGCAGTAATCAGCTCAACCCCAAATCCACCATGAAACAACAAATCTCAGATGGTTGGATGTTGATAAACATTATAGTTTTCTCTGAAACTCAGCTGGTTTCTGAACATGCTGGGTAGCCTTTAAAAAGAGGAAAATACACAATTCTTCTTGAAGCATTCATTCATTCAACCAGTATTTACTGATCACATGTATGCCAGGCATTTTATGTAAGACACACTATCTCTCCTCCAAGAATAGATTTACTGTGACCTTAAGGAATAGCTGACCCCAGTACAGAGTCATCCTGTCTGCCCAACGGTGCTGACGTTGCAATAGAGAAGAACCATAGATTGCTCCTTCCTCCCAATCTTCTTTTTCCACAATCTCTGTACATTTGTATCTCTTAGACCACAGTGGATGACATGGATTGCACACATATTCCTCCTTTTCCCCATTATGTAACCAGCCCTTTCTCCTCCAGCTGATCAGGGTCAATTAACCCTGTCAATATGAAGACTCCTCTCCTGCTGGTCCCTAGACGCAAGGAGTCCAAAAATAGTCTGGTGGCAGTTGAAGCTTGTAGTTCAATGAGACCCTTGTTGTGTCTGCTGGCAAGAGTGTGCTCCCTTTGGAGACCAGGACCTCCAACTCTGCAGAGCCCAGAGTTGCATGATGGGAAAGACAAAATCCCCAAGTGGATTATTGGGAATGATAATGAATGGGTCATCTTATTTCCACCCCTTAGTTCCCAGACCCGTGCTTCTTCCTACTAGGGTCACAGCATCATATAGAGTTTCTGATTTAATGCATACACTGCATGCTGAAGGATAGCACCCCACTCTTTGTACCACTTGCATTAGTCTAGGTCTTCCAAGAAGCAGTCACCAAGCCAGGATTAGATATTGAAGACACTTATCACAGGAAATAACTATGAGGGAAAATGGGGATGGATCTGGAGGAGGCTAGGACAGCTATCAGACTGTGATGCAGGTCTGATCCTTGTGAAGGAGAAAGGAGAGAAGGGAGGAAGGAAGGTCTTAGACTGCAGTGCATTTCTAAGAAAATTTTGGTGAGGTCAACAAGAAGTCCTGCATCTCTCAGGAATGGGCTGCCTTAATATCCCTGTGGCACACAGCAATTGGTTGGGGGCAGCCCGTGGGAAGCACAGCCCGTAGGAAGCAGTTACACAGTGATGGATGTGACCAGAGGGGGATAGGAGGTCATCCGCCAATTATACGCCCACAGTAGGAGAACTCAGAGGTGCTTGGTGCATTTTCATGGCCATAACAACGCTGTTCTAAGCACTGGGACACAGGAATGAGCAAGAGACCTCGTCTCTGCCTTATGGGGCATACAGTCTAGTGGGGGACAGTTAAGCAGTCATAGCTCAGTGTGACAAGTGCCATGAAGCACAGAGGCAGGGCCTCCCAGCCCATGGGTGGGGAGCAGGGAAGCAGGGCTCAGAGAGGGCTTCCTGGGAGGCTATCTAGTGGGCAGTCAAGAGCCCAGACTCTGCATGGATTTGAATCCAATCCTCTCTACTTTCTAGTTTTGTGTCCGTGACCAGGCTTGTAACCTTTCTGCGCCTCAGTTTCCTCATCTACAAAGTGGGGAGAATGTAGTACCTACCTCAAAGTGGCTTTGTGGTGACAAAATCCCATAATATACCTATACACCTATGTAGAAGAGTGCCTAGCACATAGATCCCAAGCATGTTACTTGTTACAGATCTGAGGCTGGAGGTGTGAGCTGGCCAGTTCCCAGGGAACCTGATGTGTTGAACTAATCTCTGTTGTTTTCCAGGAGTCAGAGAGCAGCAACACATGCCCACAGGGAACTTGCTGTCCAGTGGCTTTACTGTACTGCGGGGCTGGTGCCTCCAATCTGCTATCAGCGGGGAAGGTGGATAGAAAGCTGCTCTGGCCCTCAGGCTGAGATTCCCTGTTCTATCTGGGCATTATCAATGCCCTTCCTTCTCCTCCAGCAAGGTTTCTCTCCACGAGCTCTCAGTGGTTCCATAGCAGTGTCCCCTCCCAGTGTTGGGCCTGTGAGGCAGGAGAATACTGTCCTCCCGCAACCAGGCTGGTCCTGCCTCCTCCTGCACCAGGTCCCTTCCATGCAGGGAGCATCCAGGCAATCATAGTGCTGACTCCTCTGTTAGAACCTGAAACTGATGACAAAGCTGCCCTAGAACTTTGCTCAGTCAGTCTCCCACTGACCTGGGTCAGCCTCTCCTCCCAGAAAGGAGGGTCAGGTGGCCCTCACTTGCACACGAGGTCCCCAGGGCCTGCAGGCCTGCAGGCTCACTTGGTTTTATCTCTTTTTTCCTCTCTTGCTGTTTGAAGTTTGCCTTGTCCACACCTGCCTGACAGCTCTCGTCTACGCATTGGATTTCAAGTCCAGATTCGTCCATCTGCTCTCATGATCTGTGAGATCTAGAAGACTTGCAATATTACTTTTTCTTTCTTTTTTTTTTTTTTTAACTTATTAGTAACCAATTTGGGGAAATTTTCTTTCTGTTAGCCTCTGATGTTAGAGAGCCTAGGGATCCATTAGCCTGAAATTTCTGGCTCCCAGTAGGTCTAAACTCCACTGATGAAATATGTGTGACTGGATTTTTCAGTCAAGGGCCATTTTCAAGCAAGAGGCAGATGAATAAAATATTTCACTTAAATCTGGACTCACAAAGTGAATGAGTGACATTTTCTCCAGTTCTCTGGTTCACTCTGCAGAATTCAAGTCACCAGAACTGCTGAGCCCTCTTCCACTGCTTAGAACCCTCACAGGAGCTGGGAGAAGTTACAGATGAGGGTATGGTGCCTGCTACTTCCTGGGGCTGGAGGAGAGGAAAGAGGGCAAAGGGAACCCCAAGTTATTGAGCATCTGCAATGGACTAGCCACTCTGCCAGATAGTGTATGTTTATTCTCTCACTTAATCCTCATAATATCCCTTAGAGGTACATTCTTTGATGGTTACTTTATATAGGAGCAAATAGAAATTCAGGAAGCATAAATACCTTGCGCACTTTCCCACAGGTAGAAAGAAGCAGGTTTGGTATTTGAGCTCTAAAGCTCCTGCACACTCTTTCCCCTAGTCCACAGTTGATTTTTACCACTTCTGCCCAGTCATCTTCATTCAACTTCCAGTCATCCAATTCTAAAACCTGCTATCTCTTCCTTTCTTATCCTCGTATCCAACTGTCAAGTCCTGGCATTTCTTCTTTCACCATATATCTTGTATCCTACCTACCCTTTCTGGCACCATGTTGGTTTCAGGCTGTTGTCTTAAAATACCTGCAACAATAGCTTATGCAGTCCCCTTTCCTCCAGTCTCCATCCTTATAATACCCACTGTAGAGGAATCTTCCTAAAATTGTGTTCGGAACTCATCACTCCTGCCCCGGTCCCTTCAGCGTTCTTTCCTGCCAATGGTATATAATCTGAAATCCTTAGTTTCTACATTGAAGATCCTCTCTCATCCCATTTTTCCTATATCTCAGGATTTTTTCTTTTTTTAACACAAAACCTTCATTCCCTGAAAACTGGTCTACCCACAATCTCCAGAGCACACCTGGAGCTTTTCTGTTTTTTGGCCTCTGATTTTGCCATCCTCTCTCCTAGGACACCCTTCTCTGTCCACTCCTACCAGAAGTCACCTCCCAGCCACCAGTACGAAGTGTTCGTACCCGTTTGGAAGCTCCTTTGTACATATACTTCTGCACTGGGTGAAGATTACTGATCAAGTTGGCTGCCTTTTCACAGCTAAGGCCACTTCCCTTGGGACATGGTAAGTATTTGAAGGTGAGGACTTGAATTTCTCCTCAACTCCTTTCCTCCAGCTGTGTCTATCATAAAACCAGGGGCATGATAGGTCCTCAATCAAAATGAGTTATTGCTTATGAGAATCCACAAGCAATACTTTCTAAGACACTGTGGCCATACGTCTAACCAGCTAATGCTGGAGGCCAGGGTCGGCAGCAAATGACGGCCCTGTTCTGTACCTTGAAGCTGAAAGAAGTGTCTCCCTGAATTGCTGCAGTAACAGTTAAGTGGTCTCCCTCCTTCCAGACTCTGCCCACCAAGCTATCCCAACACGACTGGGTATCTTCTGAAGATGCACCTTTTATGCTCTTGCTCTTTCCTTCTGCTGTTCTTCTCATCCTCTTTGCTGCCTATTCTTTACTCCTTCTCTTTCACCCTCTCATGCCTTCTAAAAAGCTACTTTGGGGAAGAGGACAAGATCCGGCATGATCAGGCCTTTGAGAAGTCACATTCTAGGTCCTTTTAACTAGGACAGCTGTCCTGACATATCCCAAAGAGTTAGTGTAGCTCCAGAGAGCGTGAGCCAAACCCCAACATTGCTGGGCGAGGAGTGTCTGCTTCAGAGAAGACTCAGAGGAGTGACAGCGAGTGCTGCTAAGTTTTTATTTTGTGCATATTATTTTCTTTTCTGACTCTATCAGCCTGCAAAGATCTGTGGCTTCCCACAAACATTTCTCACATTGAAACAATGCATGAGGATCTAGGGCAGGGAGGATGCTGGCCAAATACTGTGGATTGCACTTAGATATTTGTTAATTTTGTTTTCTGGTTCCCAGAACTATTTCTTTCTGTCTTCAGCCTTAGCCCTAAGCCTGGGCTAATTTGCTCCATGAGGTGACTATTTATCATTATAATAATTCTTCAGATACTCTGAGAGGCCTGTGCAAATATATAAACATGGGCAGGGCCCATCACTGTAACAGTAACTGACATTTGGACAATGTGCCCCAGATTACAAAGCACTTTCATGTATATTGTTACATCCAATCCTTGTGTCAACTCTGTGTGGTAGGCCTTACTGTACCTAGTTTACAAATTTGTAAACTGAGGTAAGGTGTGGGGAAAGAGAACTTCGAGTTATTTAAATGCTTACAATGTCCCAGGTGCTATAAGTTGCTTTTATATATCATCTCATTAAATCCTCACAATCCTCCTAAGAAGTAAGGATTGGTGTCCATATGTGTTTATGCACTCCTGGAGAGAGATACCAACTGTCAAGTGTTTACTATGTCCTGTGTAAAACAGCACGCTAAGGGGTTTATGTGCCTTCCCCCATTTACTCCTCCTTGGCACTCATGCTATTCCCTGTTTCTGATGAGATAACAGGCACTGAGAAGTTTAATAACTTGTTTAAGGTTAGTCAGCTACTAAGTAACAGAGTTGGGATTTCTAGGTCTGTGGACATCAAAGCCCAGGCCTTTCCACTGCTCTGCTGATGACTTAAGCTGAGGTCCCCCACCGGGCAGGAAGGGGATTCAGGATTTGAACCCACCACTTTGGATTCCAAACCTAGGTTCATTCTTCTCCACTGCACTGCTGCTTTCAAGTCAAGCCAGTAACTGTGACATTGATCCCCAACGCTGTGCTGCTGATGCGTGTAAATGGGTAATGAAATATTCAGAGGTCCAAGGAGAAAGAAGAAAAATAAAAACAATATGGTGAGATTTTCATGAAGTTAAATTTATTCAATTTAAAAGATGCACTTTATATCTGAGATTGTGCCCTTTCAAGTTTTTAGGTGTTAAATGTACCTTCTTTTGTGAAATGTTAATAATGTGAGGTAGGAGGGTTTTTCTTGACCTATTAAAGAAATTACACTCATTTTTCAATAATAAAATGTTGGGCTCAATTTTCCCTGCTACTATCCTCTAAAAACAGCTAAATACCCAGGAAATTGTTGAACATACAACCATGAAAGGATTCTGAAAAGTGGAAAGAAGGTAGACTGGGTGGGGATCTTGAGACTTGAAGAAGGTCACTGCAATGAGTTCTCTGGATTTCCCTTTTCTCCCTCATATATCTTGGACAGGGTGCCTGAGAGGCCTGAACCTGAAACAGTCAACGGGCATAAACAAAAAATGCAAAACAAAACAAGAAAACCCTGCTCTCTCTGGCCAAAGGACTAGAAAAGAGGAGACCCAATAAGGACTTAGCAGGGAGATCCACACACTGTGGTGGCAGAGCTGGGGGCAGAGGACTCCTCCCATGACCCACACCACGCTCCAACAGGCCTGGGGTCTCTTGGCCCTCACTGAGTAGCAAAGAGCTATCCAGACCTGGTGGTTCCTGGCCCACCACCCAGTGGCAGGAGAAGATCCAGGTAAGCTCTCTCCTCTCCTGGTGGCATCAGCAGAGCACTGGTACTGTGTGGCTGGAGAACAGACCAGGGAAATGCTCTCCGTACCATGGGTCTGGTATCCCCTAGCCTCCACCTAATGCCATCAGATGGTCTAGGAAAGCACTTTCTGGCCCTACAGGTGACATCAGCAGGGATCCAGTGGAAGCTCAAGCAGATTCAGAAGAACAAAGCGGTCCAGAATAGCATTGCAAGGGCTTGAAAAACTAAATTGTCATTGGAACTATAGCCCACAAAAGTAGGCCACAATCTACACACTATCAAACAGAGTGACCACTCACTAAAATGGAATATTTAAATAGGATCAAGAATCCTCTAATAAGGTATCTAAAATGTCCAGGGGCTGGTCTGGTGGGGCAAGCGGTTAAGTGTGCACGCTCCGCTGTGGCGGGCAGCCCAGGGTTTGCCAGTTCAGATCCCGGGCGCACACCGATGCACTGCTTAGCAAGCCATGCTGTGGCGGCGTCTCATATAAAGTGGAGGAAGATGGGCATGGATGTTAGCCCAGGGCCAGTCTTCCTCAGCAAAAAGAGGAAGATTGGCAGATGTTAGCTCAGGGCCGATCTCCATCACACACACAAAAAAATAATAATAAAATAAAATAAAATGTCCAGAATACAGCTAATAACCGTTTGTCATACCAAGAACCAGAAAAATCACAACATGAATAAGAAAAGACAATCAACTAATGTCAACACTGAGATGAATCAGATACTGGAACTATCTGACAAATATTTTAAAGCAGCCACCATAAAAGTGCTTCAATAAGTAATTACAAATCCTCTTGAAAAAAATGAAAATTAGGAAAATAGCCAAAAAAAAAAAAGAAAAATTATTTTAAAAAATCAAATGGAAATTATAGAACTGAAAAATATAATAACCAAAATAGAAACCTCACTGTTTGGGCTCAATAGTATTGTGGAGAAGAGAGAATCTGCGAATTTGAGGACAGATCAATAGAATTTACTCAATCTCAACAACAGAGAGAAAATAGATTGAAAAAAGATTAACAGAGCCTTGGGGTCCTATGGGACAACAAAATAGCTAACATTCGTATCATCAGAATCTCAGAATGAGAGAGCAAGAATGTGGGACTGAAAAAACATTCAGAGAAATAATGGCTGAAAAGTTTCAAATTTGGAAAAAGGCATAAAGCTACAGATTCAAGAAACTGAGAAAACCCCTGATAAGATAAACCCAAAGAGATCCATGCCAAGACATATCACAAATGTTTTGAAAATTAAAGACAAAGAAAAAAATCTTAAGACAACAAACGAATGACACTTATCTATACGGAAATACCAAACTGAATGATAGGGGGTTTCTCATTCAGAAAAAAGTAGCATGACATTTTTCAAGAACTGAAAGAAAAGAACTTCCAACTGCAACTTTGTATCTGGTGAAACTATCCTTCAGGCATGAAGGGGAAATAGACATTCTCAGGCAAAGGAAAACTAAGAGGATTTGTCACTAGCAGCTCTACACTTAAAGAATGGCTGAAGGAAGTTCTTCCAACAGAAAGGAAATGATAACAGAAGAAGGCTTAGAACTTTAGAAAGAAAAAAGAACAATGGAATGGGAAAAATAGGGGTAAATATAATAAACTATCTTTCTCCTTACGAGTTTCGTATATCATACTTGGTGGTTGAAACAAAAGTCATAACAGCATCTGTGCACTGCTCAATATATGTTGAGGAAAGAGGTGAGAATGTGAGTTTAAAATGTGGGGAGGGTAGAGATCTAAATGAAAGTAAAGTTTCAATATTTTACTGGAAGTAGTAAAACATAGATACTAGCAGTAAACTGTGATAAGTTATATGTGTACATAGTAATACCTAAAATAACCAAGAAAAACTATTGAAAACAATATGCCAACAAATAATATAAATAAATCATTATGGAATACTAATAAATGTTCAAGTAACCCAAAGAAAGGCAAGAAAAGAGAAAGAGAAGAATGATAAACAAAGGGAAAGAAAATAAATAGTAAAATGGCAGATTTAAGCCCTAACATATCAATAATTAAATAGTTATTTTAAATGTAAATGGTCCAAATACACAAATTAAAAGACAGATATCAGCAGAGAAAAAAAATCACCTAACTATGTGCTTTTTATAATAAATTCACTTAAAACATAGCAGCATAGGTGGGTTGAAAGTAAAAGAATGGAAAAAGATGTATCATGCTAACATTAATTAAAAAATCATGAGTGGCTATAACAATATCAGATAAAGTAGACTTTAGAGCAAAAAAAAAACTGCTGGGAACAAAGAGAGACATTACATAATGATAAAGGGATCAATCCACCAAGAAGATATAGTAATCCTAAATGTATGCCCAAAATAACAGAGCTTCAAAATACGTGAAACAAAAATTGATATAGCTGAAAAGAGAAATAGACAAATCCACAATTATAGTTGGGAATTTCAACATTCCACTCTCAGTAATTGATAGAACTATTAGAGAGAAAATTAGGAAAGATACAGAAGAACTAAACAACACCATCAACCAATAGGATCTAATTAACATTTATAGAACATACACCAAATGACAGCAAATACATATTTTTTTCAAGTGGCTATGGAACATTCGCCAAGATAGACTATATTCTGGATCACAAAATAAATCTAACAATTTTAAAATAATTGAAACCATATAGAACTTCTTCTGCCACCATAATGGAATCAAACTAGAAATCAATAACAGAAAGACAACAGGAAAATCTTCAAACATTTGGAATATAACAACACACTTTTAAACAATCCATAGGTCAAAAGGAAAATCTCAAAGAAAAGAAAGAAGTACATAAAACTTAATGAAAATGAAAATGCAATGTATCAGAATTAGTGGAATGTTGCTTAAGCAGTGCTGAGAGGGACATTTATAGCATTAAAATGTTTATAGTACAAAAGATGAAATGTCTCAAATCAATAATCTAAGTTTCTACTTTAAAAAAACAGAAAAAGAAGAGTAAAATAAATCCAAAGCAAGCAGAAGGGAAGAAAAAACCTTTTTTAAAAAGGGCAAAAAATCAACGAAATCGAAAACACGAAAACAATAGAAAAAAATCAATGAAACCAAAAGCTGATTCTTCAAAAATATCAATAAAATTAACAAATGGATAATCATTAAAAAGAGAGAAGACACAAATGACTGTTATCAGAAATGAAACACGGGCTATTGCTATAGATCCGGTAGCCATCTCCATTGAAAGGATAATAAGGGAATATTATGAACAAATTTATGCTCATAAGTTCAACAACTTAGAAGAAATGGTGCAATTTTTCAATATCTACAAACTACTAAAACTCAACCAAGATGAAGTAGATAACCTGATTAGTTTTATAACCATTAAAGAAATTGAATTTTTAATTAAAAATCTTCTCAAAAGAAATCCTCAACCTCAGATGGCGTCACCGGAGAATTTTACCAAATATTTAAAGAAGAATTAACATCAATTTTAACAATCTATTCTAGAAAATAGAAGGAAAGAATACCTCTCAATTCATTTTATGAGACCAGTATTACCTTGATACCAAAGTCAGACAAAGATAGTACACAAAAAAGTAAACTGCAGACCAATATCTCTCCTGAACTTAGTTGCAAAATTCCTCAAGAAAGTATTAGCAAATTGAATCCAATAATGCATAAAAAGAATTATACACTTCTGACTGAGTGGAATTTATTCTAGGTATGCAAGAGTGGTTCAGCCTTCAAAAATCAATCAATGTGATCCACCACATCAGTAGGTTAAAGAAGAAGAATCATATGACCCTATCAATTGACACAGAAAAAACATTTTCCAAAATCCAATAGCCATTCATGATAAAAACTCACAGTAAGTTAGGAATAGAGAGAACTACCTCAACTTGATAAAATGTGTCTACAAAAAGACCTAGAGCTAATATCATACAAAATGGTGAAATACTAAACGCTTTCTACCTAAGATCAAGAACAAAGCAAGGATGCCGCTCATCTCTCTTATTCAACATAATACTAAAGTTCTAGCGGGAGCAATAAGGCAAGAAAATGCAATAAAGCACATTAAGATTGGAAGAGAAGAAATAAAACTGTCTTTATTTATAAATAACATGAGAAAATGACAAATGACTATGTAGAAAATCCTAAGTAACTCTAGAACTAATGATTGAGTTCAGCAAGATCATAGGCTACAAGATCAACAAGAAAAATCAATCACATTTCTACGTTCTATATACTAACAATGAAAATGGGGAAACTGAAACTAAAAACCTAATACCATTTATTATTGCCCCAAAGAAAATGAAATACTTTAGGTAAAAACTTAAAACTGTCCATACAGGATCTGTATGCTGAAATTACAACATACTGATTGAAGAAGTCAAAGAAGACCTAAATAAATGGAGAGACATATGGTATTCATGGATTGGAAGACTCAAGGTAGTAAAGATATCAATTCTCCCTAAGTGGATTTAGAGGTTAAATGTAATTCCTATAAAAATCACAGCAAAGTTTTTGTTGATATAGACAAGCTTATTCTAAAATTTATACAGAAAAGCATACACCTTAGAATAGCTAAAAAAACCTCGGAAAAAAAAATGGTAGGAGGAATCACTCTACCTAATATTAAGGCTTAATATATACAATAATCAAAACAGTGTGGTATTGATGGAGGGATAGACACATAGATTAATGGAACAGAATAGAGAACCCAGAATGTTACCCACACAAATATTCTTAACTGGTTTTTGACAAAGGTGCAAAAGCAATTCAGTGGAGGAAGGAAAGATTTTTCACCAATGGTGCTGAGGCCATTGGACATCCAAAGGGAAAAAAATGAACCTTGATCTAAACCTCACATCTTATTAAAAAATTAGCTCAAAATGGATCACTGACTTTAACGTAAAAAAGTACTATAGTTTTCAAGATGTTATCATTGAAGGAAACTAGGCAGAGGGTACATGGAATCTCTTTATATTATTTCTTACAACTACATGTGAATCTACAATTATTTCAAAGTAAAAAGTTTAATAAAAAAATGTGGACAGTATTTTTAGTCTCCAAGTTATCTTTAACCGTTTATTGATCCATGAAGTCTTACAAACCAGAAGTCTTAGAATCCCTGGCTTAAAGCACATAAAGCGGTGAGAAGATCCTGCCGAAACAGGCCTGCTTTAAGGCAGGGCAGACATCTTTGCTATCTTGCCTTGTTAGCTCCCATCCACTTGCTAGTGACCTGGTAATAGAAGGACCCAGCAAAAGAGTGTGGATGAGGCAGCACAATCAACACTGCTTTGAGGACATACAGATTGAAGATCTTACTTTGTGATCCTACTATGTGCCATGCATACGACATACATCATCTCACTTCAGCCTCACAAGAACCCTACTAGGCAGGGAGTGATAAAGCTGGGACTGCAGCCAGACCTGTCTGACTCCACAGCCCGCCTTCTTCACTACTATGTGCTACCACTCTGGGCTATCTGTACTTATACTGGACACGTGCCAGACCTTTCTGTGCAGCATTTGAAATGGAAGAACAATCCATCCAAAGAAGACTCACTTGACAGTCTGGAGCAGCCCTATCCACGTGTTGCAATCCTAGAACCACTGACTTCAGCCACAAGAACATCAAGGTCCTACTGCATTTTAGCATTTATACATAGTTCCATCTGCTTGGATGGGAAAAGCAGGCATCTTCTGCAGCAACTGACTCTATTCCTGGTTTCACAATTGTTGCTTTTATCAAGATATACTCTTTACATACCATAAAACCCAGCCATTGTAAGTCTACAACTCAATGACTTTAGTAAATTTATAGAGTCGTGCAATTATCACCAATTTTAGAACATACCCATCATCTGAAAAAGTTCCTATTGTGCCTGTTTATAGTTACTCCCTGTTTCTATCTCCTGTTTTAGGTAACCACTGATCTGCATTCTGTCTCTATAAATTTGCCGTTTCTAGAATTTCATATAAATGAAATCACACAATATGTAGTCTTCTGCTTCAGCCTTCCTTAACTTAACATCATGTTTTTGAGGTTCATTTATGTTGTACTACAACATGTACATAGTACAGCATGGATTAGTGGTTTGTTCCTTTTAATCGTGGAATAGTATTCCATTGCATGGATAGGTCATATTTTGTTTATCCATTCACCAGCTGATGGATATTTTTCACTATAATGAATTGTACTGTTACAAATATTCACATGTATGCTATTGTGTAGACATGTTTTTTAATCTCTCGGGTAGATTCATAGGTGTGAAATTGATGAATTTTATTGTAAGTATATCTTTTTAAGAAACTGCCAAACTGTCTCCAAAAGAGTCTCTACCTTTGTTTTTTCAAAAATAAACATTTCAATACAGAAAAATGAAAAGAAAACAAAAGTGTTTCTTAATTCTACCCCTTGTGAAACCCTGGCTAACATTTACTTTATTTATTTATTTATTTTTTAAACAAGATTTTTTTTTTTTATGATTTTATTTATTTATTTCCCCAAAGCCCCAGTAGATAGTTGTATGTCATAGTTGCACATCCTTCTAGTTGCTGCATGCGGGACGCGGCCTCAGCATGGCTGGAGAAGCAGTGCGTAGGTGCGCGCCTGGGATCCGAACCTGGGCCGCCAGCAGCAGAGCGCGCGAACTTAACCACTAAGCCACGGGGCCGGCCCCCTTAACATTTACTTTAAATAAAATGTATACATATTGTAAGACAATTTAAATATTTCAAAAATGATTAAAAAAAAAGACGAAGACTTCCTTTTTTCCCTAGGTCATCCCCCTAAGATAATCACTTTCAACAATTTACATTTTAGGGGCCTGCCCGGTGGCGCAAGCGATTAAGTTCGCGTTCTCTGCTGTGGCAGCCCGGGGTTTGCTGGTTCCGATCCTGCGTGAACACCGACGCACCACTTGGCAAGCCATGCTGTGGCAGCATCCCATATAAAGTGAAGGAAGATGGGCACGGAGGTTAGCCCAGGGCCGGTCTTCCTCAGCAAAAAAAAAAGAGGAGGATTGGCAGACGTTAGCACAGGGCTGATCTTCCTCACACACACAAAAAAATTTACATTTCATCTTTGTAGAAAAATTTGATGTAGATACCATTATATTTTTTAGATATGAGTCTAGTGACCCAAAGGAACATTGCCTTGCATTTTTTCAGTTAATAATATATTTTGAAGGTCTTTCCATATTACCACATATAGCCTCACCTCTTTCTTTTATTTTTAATAGGTTTATTAAAGTATAATTGACATATGATAAACTGTGTATATTTAAAGTATACAATTTGATAAGCTTTAAAATATGTATACACCCATAAAAGCATCACTGTGATCAAGATGACGAACATATCCATCACTCTCCAAAAGTTTCTTTGTGCCCGTTGCAGTCTTTCCCTCTCCTCCCTCTTTGCCTCTTTTTCCCATCCACAGGCAATCACTGATATCCTTTCTGTCACTATTCTTCTGTCTAGAGTTTTATATAAATGGAATCATTCATTGTGTACTCTTTTCTCTTTAGTTCTTTCACCTGGAATAATTCTTTTGAAATTCAGCAATATATATCAATAGTTCATTCCTTTCTACTGTTGACAGTATACCATTGTATGGATATGTCAGTTTATCTATTCATGCATTGATGGATGTTTGGATTGTTTCTAGGTTTTGATTATTACAAATAAAGTTGCTGTGAACATTTGTGTACAAAACTTTAAATGGATATATGTCAGTAAGTACCTAGGAGTAGAAGAGTTGGAATATATAGTTAAGTATTCGTTTAACTTTTTAAGATATTGCCAAACTGCCTTCCAAAGTAGTATTCCATTCTACATTTCTGCTAGTAGTGTATGAGAGTTCGAGTTGCTCCACATCCTGTTTACATCTCTAAAGTTTGATTTGGTTCCTTTTTATATTTTTAATGTCTTTAACATCTTGAACATACAAAAGGCAATTATAATAACTTTTAAAGTTCTTATCTGCTAATTCTCACCTCTGTTTCAGTTCTGGGTCTTTCGCGGTTGATTGATTTTTCTCCTTATTATGGGTTGTATTTTCCTTCATCTTTGCATGCCTGGTAAGCTTTGATTAAATACCAGACATTGTAATTTTACCTTGATGAGTGTTGCATATTTTGTATTTCTATAAATGTTTTTGAACTTTTTTCTGGGACATGGTTGAATTACTCGGACCTTTGATCCATCCTTCCTTTTAAGATTGTTTGGTAGGACCAGAGCCGTGTTTAGTCTAAGGCTAAATACTTCCCACTACTGCAAGCCCCTTCCTGAATACTCTATCCAACGTCCTGTGACTTATGAGGTTTTCTAGTCTAGTTGGTGGTAACAGGCACTCTCCCTAGCCCTGTGTGTCTGCTGTTTACTCTTTCCCTTTGGGATGGTAGTTTCCTCACCCACATGAGCTGATCAGTACTCTGCTGAATAGCTGAGGGGGAACATCTGCTGATTTCCTGAGTTCTCTCTCTGCATAACTCTCTACTCTCCTACGATCTGTGCTGTGAACTCTAGCTGCTTTGCTCTCCGCTGACTCTTAGCTCTGTCTCTTTGACTCAAGTATCTATTATTATGGATGCCCTATAATTTATTTAACCAGTTCCCTGTTGTTAGATATTTGGGTTGATTCTATTTATTATTCTCTTATAAACTACAAGCAAGACTGCCCTCATACATATATATTGACAGATGCTTATAAATATAACCTTACCATAGAGTCATTCTTAGCAGAAAAGTCACCAGCTGAATGGATGTATAGCCTGCTTAATTATGATAGATAATACTAAATTATCTTCCAGAAGGTTGCATCAATTGACACTTCATGGAAAGTATATGAAAATGACTTTCGGCCCACATCCTTGCCAACAAACTTAAGATTTTTGCCAATCTGATAGGTGAAGAAAATGGTATCTCAGTGTTGTTTTAATTTGCGTTTCTTTAGTCATGAATGAAGCTTAGCATCTCTTTACACGTTTGTTGGCTGGTTTCCCCACTTCCACCCAAATACTGCTGTGGACAGACGACTCAGAGGCACATACCTCTTTTGTAACAACTTGCAGTTTATTCCCTGACTGATGGCTCGTCTCCCACAACCACACACATACAGTGGATTTCCTAATTTCTGGGATCTCTAGATCTTGAGTTCTGTGCCCTCACTCTAGGAACCAGTGATGCTGCCCTTCTAAATTAATCTGTGGATCACTTTTGTGGTACAAATTATTGCAATTACCAACTTCATGTGGCTACAAGGAAGCAAAGTTTCTCTATGATTGCCTCAAAAGATAGACCTCTTGCATGTCTAGAAATCAGCAATGTAGCTGAGCTCCAGCCTTCTGAGTCAGCAGGGTTCACAGCAGTGATGACCACAACTACTGCCGTTATTACTGAAAATCCAATTCAAGCCTAAGCCCTGTCACGTCAAATCATTTAGAACTTTGGTAGTTTCCTGGCCCAGTGGCTGAAGGGATTGGCAGGAAAAGACCATGAGTTTTATCAATCCTGGATCCATAACAGTATGACTTTAGACTGTATGAAACCTCTAGAGCCAGCATCTGCTTAGCTTTGAATGCTATAGCTACACTCACTGGGAGGGAAGGAGGGACTGGGGTCCAGGAAGCAAGGAAGCAAGATTGGATTAGATGACTCTTAACACACTTTCTGACTTAACATTAGATAAACCTGCTACGTCATTAGCTTTCGTAGACATCATGGTTCCCCCATCACCTTCCAGATCTGCAACAAACTTCTGGTATTCAAGAACTTCTGCTAATTTGTATGCACTATTTCAAAGCTATCCTTCCTCCTCAGGGTATATCTCAGCCACACCCTGTTTTTTCTAGACAAGCCTTCAGACTGGATCTCTTTTCCAGTCCCGTCTAAGATATATCTTTCCAGATATATGTGGATGTAATGTGATTAATCACATTACATCCTTCCTACCTTTTGTCTCATACCTGGAAGTCCACTTTTCACAAAGAAGAGAATAAAGATTCATTTCAGGAAAACCAGCCACAAAACTCACGTCCTGCTCAGCTTTTTTCCTCTGGGTCCTCATGGTATTACTTAGATATCACTATAAATGCATTGACTCATGGGTAATAATAACAGAAGCTACCTGCCAGGCACTGTCCCAGTCACTTTGTGTGCATTGTCTTTTACTTTGACATGACTCATGTAAAGCAGTTATTAATGCCGAATTTTTAAGATGAGGTGGGTAAGGATAATTTAAACTAAATCAAATTCATGCAGCTAGAAAATGGCAGGGCCAGGTCTGTCCCACTTAGAGACTGTGCTCTATCTATTATACTGCAGTATTTACTCTGTGCACAGCACTGTGAGATACAGAGAAACAAGATCTTCCCCAGATTCCATGAAGGTTTAATTTTGCTGGGGAGATGAGGCTGACTCTGATGGAAAATTAAACAGCACTGCAAGATTACATTGCTGGAGAGATTACGCATACAATGATTAGTAACTGCAGGGTTTACAGGAGAGAGATCAGAATGGCTAGAGAAGAGTTCATGAGGGACGTGAGACTTAAGCTGCTCTGCAAGGATGCATTTTGGGGAATTTGTTAGATATTTGGAGAAAGTTACAAGGTGGAAGAGAGGTGATTGTGATAAAATACGGACCCTGTCTGCACACATATACATGTACACACTTACGTATTCAACCAAATCACTTCACATAGCAAGGCTTCTTCTCACTGGTCACAAATAGTAAGCCCATTTGGCTAATGCTCATGTCCTTTGGGATCAATTCATTGCAATTTATTCGTTCTTTCTAAGATACTCATAGGCTAGGCCCTGAATGATGCCATTAGGCATCCTCAGTGAGAAACAAATTATGCTCAGTATATAGTCTGTGTGCTGGGTCTACAGGGCAGGATTGGAACTGCCTCCTCCAGTATTGGAGACAAATCTGTTTTTCTGGCCGATTTCCCCACCCACTTCTCTGCGAAATTAATTTCTACACTGGGTCAAGGCTAGGAGTACAGGTTTTTCCAAACACCACCCTCAGACACTTCCTCAAAGAGCTGTGAGAACCTAGACATGGATCACTGGTCATAGAATATTAATGCTGGAAGGGCCATTATAAATCATTCAAGTTTTCAAACTCCTCTTTGGAACCCTTCAAGTGCTCCTGTGCAATGGTGGTTGGAGGGTTATACGAGGATGGCAAACTCAGGGCAGTGTCAGCTCTCCATCCCTACTTCTGCAAAAACCCTTCAGCTTTTATTTACTTAATTTGTTTGTGTTTCTGCACAAAATACAGTTGTGCAACCTTAAAAACAAGGTTTGCAGAGAGCTGGTTTTGTCCTATTCTTTCATGTAGTAGACAAAGACCAAGGCCCAAAGAGGTGAAGTGACAACCCAAGTTGGCTACTGAGTGGATAAGCAGGATCTAGGTCCCCAGGTTGCTTGTAATCTCTTCTGAAGCTTGATCACGTGACCACTGCCTCTGGGACTGCATCTTTGGCACTGACAATCTCACCAGGAGATCATTGTCACAGAATTCAGATTCAAAGAGGAATTCCTGCTTTATTTTCTTCTTCCTTTCTTCTTCTTCTTCTCCTCTTCCTCCTTCTTCTTCCTGCTTCTCCTTCTCCTTCTTCCTGCTCCTCCTTCTCCTCCTCTTCCTCCTCTTCTTCCTCCTTTTCCTTGGGTGAAGGCCTTCTCCGAGACTCTCTTCCTTGACTGCAGACATAGCATGGACCTCAATTCATCCTAATATTAATTTCTCACTTCCTTTACCCCACTGCTCCTACCTCTTGCCACCCAGCTATCCAATCAATACATTGGGAAGTTAGAGATTGGTTGATGGCAAGATGGTAAGCTTGTCTCCCTGCAAGGGGTTGGATCTTCCCAATATTCCAACAGTTTTGTCAGCAGTTCTCCATCCTCCTCCCACCTCCTGTCTTTGCCAGGCATCCCACTTGAATCAATAATTGAGCCCCTGCAGACAGAAAGTTGAAATGCCTGAAAGTTATGGAGTTTACAGTGCTATACAGATGGCAAGTTCAAAGCCTTCCTACCTGTTGAGACCTGAGCCCAAGTTCTCAATAGTTGATGAAGTCAGCAATGTTTAATGGCAAACCCTGTGAGTGAAACAATAGCCTCCAGGTTAGAATACAGGCCTTGGCAGGCATGTGACAGAGAAGGTTTGTTATATGCCCAAGGATGTGTTGAAAGCTCCATTAATTGTGTGATTTTTTTAAAGATTGGCACCTTACTTCTTAGTGATGAAGTGGGCTAAGCAGAACTTTGTATTCTTTTTTACTGGGTTTAATTACTGATGATGCTCCAGCATAGTCTAGATAGTATTTGCAAAGGGATTGTATCATTAAACAGTGAGAGTTCCAACTGCATTCAGAGCCCTTCAATTAAATAAAAATTTCCTGAATACCTACTGTGTATGAAAAACTCTTTTGAAAATACCAGGTTATATAAATCAAGGATTCAATGCCTTAGCATTTTCCCCTTGGTTGAAGAAATAAGACTAACACGACTGAAATAATTAGACTGCAATTTATGTTATTTTGGAAGCTACTGGCTTTATGATTGCAATTTTCTACCTAGTCACAAAACTGCTCTGATTTTCAATTTAATTTAACAAGAATTTATTGCTTACCTATTTTTGTGCTAAGCACTGTGCAGTACAGTATAATTTCATGAGTAACAAGCTTAGAATTAGAAAGACCTGATTTCAAATTCTGATCCTGATATTTACTAGTTGGATGACTTTAAGAACCTTCTAGAACCTCAGTTTCCTTATGGAGAAATGAGGATAACAATGTTCAGCTTTTAGGATTTTGTTAAAATTATGTCTGAATGTATGTAAGATACCTAGTACAGTGCTTAGAAGATACTCAATGAAGGATGCTCTTACTATCCTAGGCATTGTGAGGATGACAGAAATGAGCAGGACATAATCCCTGCCCTTAAAAAGTTTTATATATAGATAGATGGATACATAGATAGATACTAAATCCTACTAATAATTATAAGCAAGAGTGACAGAGCTGAGTAAATGTGACCTGGGACATTTTTCCACTTAAATTTGAATTTTATTCTCTATTTGCTTTGAAGGCTAATCAGTTTTGTACTTTTGTTTTGTAAGAGGCAAGGCTATACCAATTACCAAGGGGAGAATTCCAATTTTCAACAGCTTTGTCTTTACCACTGATAGGCCTGGCATATATGGAGACAATAGAAGAATTTAAAACTCAGGCCAGATGAAAATAAAGTTCAGCTGAACTTTGTTCATTTTCTATGCTTTAAACTAGGACGTTACTGTATTTTTCAGGACTCTTAGTGAGAATGACAGGATCAGCTCAAACTAACTTAAGCCAAGTTTTGCATATAATAGAGTATTACCTATACTTGAAGAAAGAGCTTCAGAATTAGTCCAGCATGGGTCATATTCTGTCATTGAATCAATGGTGGGTCTCTGACTGGCCAGGCCTGGGTCAAGTGCTTCCCCTTTGGCTGTTGATGGATGGCCAAAAACAATAGTCATTTCACTGAGCCAACTCTGGCTGGTAGACTACATGCTCTCTTAGAGAGTTGAAACACCTGGAGGAGGACCTGGTTTCTTGAGACCCTGCAAAGCCTCACTGATGCTCCAAGTTTAAGTGAGGCCACTGGCCTTAAAGGTATTTTATTATAGGAAGCCTACTACCTCGGGGAAGCCTGAAGACTTGAGTAGCCCATCCAAATCTATTATACAACTATTTTGGAGAAATGTAATTTCATTAACTGCTTACTCTGAGAAGATGAGCTGCGTCCCCTTGAGCCGAAAGCCAAATGTACCAGCATTAGCACTATACAGAAGAGAAATGTTGTAAAAAGCCAAACACTCTCCCGTTATGGGCACAGTAATTAAGCTTCTGGAGTTTTCTTACAAATCTGGATGAGGTCTGCTCTGCTCTTCAGCTCACCAACACCATACCAAATTATTCCCCTCCCTTCCCTAAATTGTCCAAGCTACCCTACTGCATTGTCTGAAAATCATACCCTGAGTATCCTTTTTAGGGATTTTCTTGAGGATGAAGCCCATTAGAACACTAGGCTGAGTCAAGAAAATGAAATGTTTCTGGTATTGGCTTTGACACCAACAAACTGCAACAAAATGTTGAACTACCCTCTTCCTTTGGAGAATCTTAGTTTTCTTGATTATAAAACTAGGGGCTAAGATGAAGGCAAGTAAGATCCCTTAGGGGTAACTTAATAAAATTCCTGGAAAATAGCAGGTGCTTGATGAAGATTGGTTGGTCTTTGATCCCCTTTCCTCCTCCCAGATTTACAGTCCGTGATTCAGTGTCTGATTGACCTGTTGGCCTATTCACTCTTTATCAGGAAAAAGAGCCCAGAGTAGGATCCAAGACAAAAAGATTTTGATTTAGAGGAAGGAAGTAGTGAAAACATGGCTATGTCTTGGATTACTGTTCAACAACAGCCTCTTTATTAAAACCCCTCTCCTAACTCTGATAAAAATGCCAAAGGCTAGAACGCTATTGGAAGTCAACATTTTAGAGGTTATTCATCAGCCACCCTCACCCCGATGCTAAGACCCTCTTTTTCTTATAAACACTCCCTATAAATGGCCAAAGCTTTCAACACTGAATTTCTCTTGATGCGAAAGAGTGAGAGGTTATTGAGAGAAGGCAGTCAATGATGGGAGACGTCCATGAGCACATGGGCAAATGGCCAGTGAAAATTCCCAAGTTGGGAAGGCTGAAGAACAATTTGAAAAGGGAGATGACTAATGTTTAACTTAAAATTGTTTTTGTTGGCTCTTTAATTGGGATATTAGAATCATAATTATTATATTCACAAATGTTGTCAGTGTTTAAGGGTTTGTTTATTTTGGTTTGCTTTTGTATTCTAAACAAAGGAAGGAGATGATGAGGTGTGTTTCTGGGTTGCCCTAGTGCGTAACAAAGAGCACATTGGAGATAACATAAATCACTTAAGAATTAGCAGAAATATGAAAAAAAAGGCTTTGAACTTCTGCAAGACATGGAATAGTCATTCCCACTAATTTCATCTAGGTCTGAAGTCGCTAGGTGACCCTGGCTGACATTTGGGCTACACATGTAAGTCACCAAGTATAAAATACATAATAGCTATGCCTAGTAGGTGGCCTAGCTTCAGTGCTGCTTAGGCACATGGTGTGCCCAAAGAATGGCTGCAGATTCCAGTTCAACCCAGATACCAGCCTGGCTCAGGCCACTTAGTCCTCTTTCTCCTTCCAAGCCTCCTCTAAGTTGATTAAAGTGGTCAATCTTCCCTTTCTCCACTCCCACACAGAAACCTCAGATTCTGGAACATTATTATTAATGTTATTCCAATTGTCTCTTTGCAGCTGCTCCTGACATGCAAAGATGGAGACTGGGGCCATGCTACAGTGGTTCCCTCCTTACCCACCTAGGAGTGCGCCTGGTACATGGAGTAGGTTAATTCTGTAATTGATGGGGCTTTGTCATCATTGGCAATTGTTGTCTATGAGCGAGAAGGTGCCTGATGGCTGTGTCACCAGGTTTGGGTTATACTGCTGGGAGGGCTTGGGCTGGAACTGCAGTTCTCCTGCAGGACTTGAGCTTATGTGGTGACTCCCCCTCCCTGCATTTCCATAGTCCCACACTCACTATCATCTGTCCAGGTCAACCAGTTCCCAGGCTGGGCTCTTTCCACTATGGCTGGCTGCATCCTGAACTACAATCATTTACTGTAAGCAATTAACATAAATCAGATAATGTAAGGAAAGTAAAAACCAAGCTGGAAATTCAAATCAGGG
Organism: Ceratotherium simum simum; assembly: GCF_057802395.1. Taxonomy (NCBI): domain Eukaryota; kingdom Metazoa; phylum Chordata; class Mammalia; order Perissodactyla; family Rhinocerotidae; genus Ceratotherium; species Ceratotherium simum. The sequence continues at coordinate 48,727,674 of NC_141906.1, forward strand.
AGAAAGGAACCATCATCTTGATGGTTTCTTCAAGAAAGAAATCTCCCTCTTGAAGAAGGCAGAAATGAAGAAGAAAAGAAGTGGACAGACAAACTTAAATTGCTCCTTTGCCTCACCTCCCTTATAAAAGAGTTCCCATGTCCCAGAATGATATTGCCAAGTATCTCTTTGGATGTACAGTTATTTCCTTACCTTCCTTCCCCCGGTCCCCAGTCTTGCTTGTGCTCCTATGGATGACACTCTCATAAAGCCCTCCCTTCACCCTTTAGGCACTTTAACACTACCTGTTCTTCAAGGCAGTAAAGCTTTCCTGACTCGATTGTAAGCTTCACAAGGGCAGACCCCTATCTGCCTTTGTTTGCTGAATATCTCAGTGCCTGGCACAGGCTCTCCATAGATATTGTGGAAGAAAGGAAGGAAGGAAGGAGGAAGGAGGGAAGAAAGAGAGGGAGGAACTGTACTAGCCTATACCATCTTTGCCCTGTTTAAACTATTTATAGTTACTACTTAACAGTAGAACTAAGGGCTAATAATTATTTTACCTGAGTGTGTTAACACCTTAAAGGCAGAGAATTATATTTCAGTATTCAGCCCCCTTCCAGGACATGGTAGCTTCTTAGTAAATACTTGCTGATGAAAGAGTGGTCTGTTTAGAGACCTCATTTGTGGGCTATGTACAGGCCCAGTGTTCTCAGCACTCAATATCGCTGTTCTCTGTTAATGACAATCAGCCTGGTTGGCCCAGCCCAGCAACCCTGAAAGAACAAAACAGCACCCTTGGAGCTATAGGGAGAGAAACAGCCAATTCCTCTCTCCATGCCCCTCTGTGGAAACAACTCACAGTGCGTTTCCCTACTTGAATGACACCACCCCCTAAAACTTTGGGCTTAATATTGATATTTGCATAGTTACTGTTTTTTTGTTTTGTTTGTTTTCCCCCAAAGCCCCAGTAGATAGTTGTATGTCATAGTTGCACATCCTTCCAGTTGCTGTATGTGGGATGCGGCCTCAGCATGGCCAGAGAAGCGGTGCGTCGGTGCACGCCCGGGATCCGAACCCGGGCCGCCAGTAGCGGAGTGTGCGCACTTAACCGCTAAGCCACGGGGACAGCCCCGCACAGTTACTGTTTTTTCAAATAGAGTCAAACTGAAGCAAAGAGGTTTGATTGCCCCATCAATAGGAGTAATCAAACTACAGGTACTTGTTCAGAGCCATCCGGCTTCTCCTTAGAACCCCAATGACCTGGAGATTACGTAAACTCTCTAAACATGGTTCCTTATCTCTCAAACAGGCTGTGGAGAGGGCGGGAAAAATGATCTCTGCAGCCTTCTCAGTGCAGCAGACCCCTCTGCACTTTGAGTTTCCAGACTTGTTACAACACCTGGAGACATCATCCCTACGTGCCCAGGTAATTCAAATAATTTCCCAGGACCACACTCCGCTATTTGCTCCTTCCGTGTGCCTCTGCTCACAGGTTTCTAATATTTGCTTCTGGCTCCTTAGTTTGGAGACCTGCCCGGACTCCATTCTCAGGACTCTATTGCCTCTGGGATTTCCAGGCTGCCTTTACCTGTTCTCCAGCTTCAGGAAACACACAGCTGTCATCAGTCCCACACTGTGGGAAACTTCATACTGAGCCAACTGTTGGGCCCTGACTGCCCAGGGGAAGAGGATATAGACAGTGTTATTAAAATATAAAGTTTTGTCTATCAGAGTTGAAGATGCAGTCGGCCAGACAGGAGTTGGTTCTGTCTTACCCCGCTCCTTGAAACTGACAAGTGCGCCTCATAAAAGGTCCACATCTGCCCATTTCCCACCCCTGATTCTTTATGCTTTCTACATGTTCCAGCTGACCATGTTATTTCCTATTCTTCCATATTCAGTTTCATCTTACTCTTCAAATTCAGCCCCTGACTCTATTTTTGGCTATAACCTTGGCTCCTCTCAACAAAGATTCTGCTCTCACCCTCGGCCTTTTGACTCAGGCTGCCATCTGCTTCTCTGGGCCCTGGCCTCTTGTTCCTCACCAGTTGTCCTTGTAGCCACACTCTACTGGACCTTGCCTGAGAGCTGGAAGGTCCTTTTTCAGCTCCTGAGGCCAGGAGATCCAGTCAGAATGAATGATTTTCCCAGTAAAGGAGTCTAAGGTTTTCTGAAGCCCAGGTTCAGATGCAGGTAGGAAAGTATAATTTTGATAAAGAGAATCTCCCTATCAATTTAGTAGCTTGAGTGTCAGTTGAACATCATAGGAGAAAGACTGACAGGAGGAGAGAGAGGAAGGCGGAGATTATTTGAGAGGTGAGAAAGGAGAGAATTACTGCTCCTTCGAGGTATTCCTATATTTAATTTTTACCCAGAAAACTAACAAGGTGACTTTCGGACAGAATTTCTTGGTTATAACATTACAGAAATAGTGGGTTTGCCAGCCCCAAACTGATAAGAGTTGTAGGAACTTCAGCCTGAGCTTAAAGAAGTAGAGGGGGAACATACTATGGCCTTTCTAGTCTCTCTTGCCTCCTTTCCTCCTTCCGTTACCTGTTGGCAATGAAGGCTGGGGACCGTGGGAGACTGTTTTTGGGAACTGCACATACTTTATCAAATTGTCCAAAAGTCCCAGAGGAACTGTCTTGTTCGGTATCAAATAATAGGATTCTGTGGAATTATGATTTGTTCTTTCTTCAAACACCAGACAGGGCCATAGTTTTGTGGCCAACTACCCCTTTATTCGGAATCAGCTTAGAGGCAACAGGGTGCTGGAGGCAGCACCTACAATGAAGTCAATCCCCTTTGTTTGCTGTCAAGGATCCATCTCTTACGCTGGTGCCAAATAGGCCTTTGTCCACAGGGAGACTGCATAGATTCTCCGCTTGGACAATGGGGTACTGTGCTTGCAAATGTGTGTGTGTATGCACATGATGAATGGAGGAAGCAGGCACAGAGACTGCTGCCATGATATGTATTTAGTCATCAAGACAAATATGGCATTGCAGTAATAATACACTCCATTGGTCCAATTATCCCTAAACAGACTCTATGTCTTTAGGAGGCCAAAGTTAGTTAAAAACATGCCACATGATGGGGCGGGTATACTGCCAGGGAAAGGTTGACTGGCTGGCTGACTGTCATGGCGTAGCAGGATAGTGAATTTATAATGGACCAGGGTTCTGGTTCTCAGCCTTGATCAGAAAAGCTACTATTCATTTAGTACCTCTTACCCCATGCCAGCACCTGAGCCAAGCACTTTCATATGCTACTTTATTTAAACTCCACAGCAAGCCTGCAAAGTGGATATTAGTTTCATCTTCCATGAGACTCAGAGGGTTAGGCAACTTGCTTCAAGATCCATGGCTAATACGTGGCAGAGCTGGAATTCAGACATAAGTCTTTCTGACTCCAAAGTCAGTGTGCTTAATTATGATGCAATAGTACCTCTCCTTGCAGGAACCAAAATTGGAGCAATTAATATACTCAGATGATTAGACTTTTGCTGAAGGATAAGAATTACAGAACTCACAAGAGACAGCTGAGTAAACCATGTGGCTCATTTGCTTAACTCTCCAGTGACCAGAAAGCCAGTGGCCTCTAGCAGTGTTGAGGTATCCCAGGAGCTGAGTCAGAAATCAGGAAATTGTTTGGTAAGCAGGAATGAGAAGATAATGAGGTGGGCAGTTCTGAGAGCCCTCAGATGCACAAGGAGCCTGAGCTTCTTAGAACCAGCTTCAGAGACCCTCTCCAGCCACAGCTGGACTCACAGCTCCCTCTAACCCCTCCACTGCTGGCCACTCTCTCTTCTAATGACACACCCTATTGTCTATGTGCTCACATTTTTGATCTACAGCTAATAACAAATTTATATGTGGTCAGAGAAGTACTCTGTCTCCTTTATCATAAGTTAACATAACTAATTTAAATGACCAGAGGACAACTTTATTTTTTTGCCCCAAGTTTCTGTGGGGATCATGGGCTCACTATGGTCCATGAGACATTGTTAGGCATTGCTGGTTGCCCGTCCAGCATCCTTTTCCACCTTCCTCCTTCCTGAGCACATTCTAACTTTGGGCTTCCAGTTATGTGAGAAAACAAATTGCACTCTTTAAGCTATTTTGAATTGGGTTTTCTTTTATTTGCAGCCCAAACCATCCTAACTGACACAGATACTATTTCAAGAATGAATTTAAGTAAGTTTCACTCTTTCACTAATTCTTTCCATGAGCATTTTTTGAGCACTTCCTTTATACTAGAGGCGGTTCTAGGTACCTGAAATATATCAATGAACAAAATGGACAAAGGTCCCTGTCTTCATGGGGCTTACGCTTCAGTGGGAAGAGACACACAATAAACAAAGGACATATAAATAAGTAAATGACATAGTATGTTACAGGGTAAGTGCCATGAAAAAAGAAAAACATACAGCAGTGTCTCCGTTTGGGTTCACCCAAAAGAAGACCCTGAGACAAAGGTTTTGGTGCAGTTAGCTTATTTAGGAGATGATCCCAGAGAGCACCAGTGAGGGAGAAGAGAAATAGAGACAGGGAAGGGAGAAGAGCCAATGAGCTGTTTGTTAATGAGCGGTGGTTCAATGTTGTGTTGAGCAGGGAGCTCATTCCTGCTGGAGACCCATTGAGAAATCAGGGGAGAAACATCCTAGAATTGTTCCCCCGAGGGCTGGGAAATCTGAGTTATTTATCCACGAACTGGTCCCTCATTAGTTGAAGGGTACCTCTGCGGGCATTAAATCCTCCAGCCCTCAGACTGCCCCCAGCAGGCTCAGCAAACTGCAGTGGTGGAGAAAACCCTCAGGAAGTGGAAGAGAAACATGAGGTGCTTAAAGGGGAAAGCTGTCAGCTGGTGGAGGCCTGACCACTACAGCTGCAGGTGAGAGCCCAAGGTGGGCTGAGGGGCTATGGGCCAGATATCAACAATGTCTGCTCCAGCAGAGGAAAGGGGATAGGGGTGCAGAGGGAGGAGGAGGCTTGTTACAGTTTTAAATAGGGTGGTTGGGATGGGCCTCGTTAAAAAGATGACATCTGTACAGACTTGAAGCCTGTGGATACCTGGAGGAAAGCATTCCAATTAGAGGGAATAGCAGTGCCAGGACCCTAAGCTGGGAGTGTTCCTGAAGCGTTTGAGGAAAGCAAGGAGGCCAAAGTAGCTGAAGGCCAGTGATCAAGGGGGAGAGTGGTAGGAACTAAGGTCAGAGGGGTAACAGGACCTGGAACATGATAGGCCATGGAGGACATTGTAAAGATGCTGGATTTCACTCTAGGTGAAATGAAAAGGCACTGGAGGATCAGAGCCCTGAGCTGTTGTAATTCTCTGACAGTTGAGAAATTCTCAAGGAGGAAAGTCAATTAATGCTCTTTTGGGGACTGACTTGCATAGTCAGGTTCTGGAGCCAGACCACTGTGAAAACAGAAATGAGATGCCAGACAGTTCTTTCAGGTAGTCCAGCTTGGGTATGTGGAACAAAAGCAGGCATTGTCTTTTCTCTATTAAGAACACCTAGTGAGTTCTATTGCATTGGAAACTTGGCCTTTAGGTTCCCCATCTTTGAGGGCTTTTCAGGTTGGCCATTTACCAATTTAGGGAGTTGAATGCTGGGCTTGTGGGAGAAGTTCCTGGCATGTAAGACAAAAAAGAATTTCATCTCGGACATTACCATCTGCACTATTCTTTGACTTTATGTTTCCAGAACTAGGACCATTTACTCCTCTTCCTTACAATGTCCTAATGAGGAAGGTCTACTTTTATATTCTTAATTTACAGATAAGGAACCTTAAGCGTAGTAAAGATTACATTCAACTATCAAGTGGCATCCTAAGTTCTCTAGATCCCAGTTATAATCTTTCTTCATAAGTTGTGTAGACCTTTGACCCCTGCAGTGTGTCCTGTCATATTACTGGACACCTTATTCCCCTTTCTCAATGTCAGGGTTGTAGCATGTCTTAGTGGTTGATGAAATCCTTACCGTAGGAAATAGAGTAACAGTGACATGTTGGGTTAAATAGGAAAAGTCAGGGTGAATTTTCAGTATCAAAAATAAAAATTTTCCAGTTTTTTCACTGTCAAGTATAGCTCAACAGCTCCCCCCCTCAACCTTATACCATCAATTTTTATGTATATCTGTTAGTACTCAAATTTTAGTCTCAAATACAGTTTTCTCCTAAAAGGAACCAGGGCAATTTGGAGAGTAGTTATGGCAAAGACTGCTAGCTGTCCACCACAGTCTGTTGTCTCCTTTCTTGTTAATAGGTTTGCAGCCACGGCGATGATGAAACTACATTTTCCAGCCTCTCTTCAGTTAGATGTAGCCAGATGACTCATTCTTACTGCAGGATGTGGGCAGACATGATGCACACCTCCTCTAGGCATGAAGTAGGCATGCCTCCTCCACACTCTGTCCCCTTCTGTCAGTTGGATGAAAATGACATTGAGGCTGAAGCCTAGAGGATGGTAGAGTCCCAAAGTGGAAGGACCCTATCCTCAGTCACCAAGTGAAGGAGAGTGGTCCCAACCAGAAATAATTGCCTTGCACCAACATATGAGTAGAAATAAACTTCTATTATGTGTCAGTCATTTCATATTTTTTGTCTATATATTATCACAGGCTAGCCTAGTCTATGTAATACAGTGGTTGATTCCCTTTCTTGAGGCAAGAAAAGATCAGAGAGGGTCTGGAATATCTTTTATTTACAAAACTGAATTAGAATATTTTAAAAAGTTGTCAGGGTTGGTATTGAAATAACAAAGGGAACAACTTATAAGTAAAAATATATAGAATAGAATAGAATAGAATAGAATAGAATAGAATAGAATAGAATAGAATAGTATATATTCTATCTTCTGTTAAGTATATGGCTGTTCCTGAGGTACACGTATGCAATTGTTTCTATTTGTGTAAACAGGAAGGAGTTACTTGTGAGAACACCTAGTAAAAATAGGAATTGTATCAAGACTAGGAGGGACTGATTAGCATATGTGGTCACACCTAGTAATCAAGTAGAAAGGGGATTGAACCAGGAAATAGAGCCAGTGGCCACTCATCATAACCAAATAGAAAGCAGGTTCAACGTTGTGTTCCAAGAAGATAAATTAACCAAATATCATCAAGAGAAAAGAAAAGCATGCAGACTTCACCTCTCATCTCATAGGAGATAAAACTCTTGACAGATCCTATTAAATTATAATAAAATATTAAGAAAGAATACAATTGTTTTTATAATGCTAACAGATCAGAGCTATGTATTGCAAGGATACAACAATGGATTTTGCAACACTTGCCAAGCAAGACTTATATACTGTATCATTTCATAGTGAGACACAAGTTAAAAACAATAGAACCTACAGCAAAGTGTAGACCTAAAAACTCTCATTGATGTAATAAGTTAAAGTTAACTAGGGAAAAAAGAAGCTAAGCGTGATGAGCGGTGGCTTTGGGTTTGAATCGCCTTGGGAGAAACAATAAAGTCCTGAGTCTTAGGAGATAAGCCAGATCCTGTAAGCTTGTTTTTTTTTTTTTTACTTTGTATCTAGAATGATTCCTGCAACTCTGGGAAGGTGTCATAGTACGTTACTGAAATGCTAGGAAGGTGTCCAAATAAACAGAACTATAACTTAGGAAAGTAGAAGAATAAGTATAGAAATAATGAAGAAATTAATGAAAACCTTAGTGTTGATTTTTTGGAATAGGATTAAATACTAGAGCTGTATATTCTGTGATAATTATATTTTTATATGGTTTATTTTGCTGCTTATGGGATTTGAAGTGTTCAAAAAAATCAGTCATATTAAATTTGTATCTGTTGTTGAAACACTTCAAAGGAATTTAATTAAGTTTGTAATCATTATTAATGTTTTTAAGAAAAAAGTTCTTCATTTATCATATGTAATATGCATATATATGTGTTAAATTATATATATTTGACAAATTGAGTATTAAGAAAGGTACTCTTCGGGGTCTGCCTGGTGGCATAGTGATCAAGTTCTTGTGCTCTGCTTCGGCGGCCCCGGGGTTCTTAGGTTTGAATCCTGGGCACGTACCAAGGCACCACTCATCAAGCCGTGCTGTGGTGGCATCCCACATACCACATAGAGGAAGATGGGCACAGATGTTAGCTCAGAGCCAGTATTCTTCAGCAAAAAGTGTAAGATTGGCAACGGATGTTAGCTCAGGGTCAATCTCCCTCACCAAAAAAAAAAAAAAAAGAAAGATACTCTTCATCAATGGAGATATTTCAGTCTTAATCTAATCAGTACCGAGCTTTCTTGGGAATAGCTGGCATGCTGGACAAGTATTCTTATAACAAATTACATTAAGAAGTTTATCAATTTTGAATATTAAGTGGGCACAGCTCATTTATACCATGAGAATTTCTAGGAGGCCTTTGTCACCAGAGACCATTGCTGTAGTAATTCCACCAGCAACCATTGATTCTTTATTGCTTTAAAAAAATGGGCATGCAACTGAGGTCTTGGAATGTACTTTCTTCTAGATTGTGTCTCCCATAATGCTTGAGAATGTACCCTATGAGTTGACTCTTGGTATTCTCTTTCCACCAGTCTCCAACTGAACCATCATTTCTTCTGTCTACTGAAGCTGGATCTGATTTCATTGGACTGAGATCCTTTCATTTTGCGTCTTCTGAGAAGTCACTAGCCTGACTTGCAGCCTACTTTTTTATCTAAGGTCCACATGGCAGAGGAATAATAGTTTATGGGTAAGGAAGAGATTAGTTAGGGAACAGACAAAGCCGAGTACCTGGGGGTTACTGTAAATATTCAATTAGATTACCTTTTGACGTTGTTCCCAACACAGACATAGATGAAAAGAAGTTAATCTTGCCAATTTTATGTCTTCTTGTTTAACCTGATGGGTGACTCAAGGGTCACAAGGATTTATGAGCTTGTTTTGCAGAAGAAAAAGAATGCCTTCAACGATCACCAGATAACCAACCCCCAGCTGCCACTGACACCCAGAAGTCAGATGGCCCAGGGGCTTATTGGGAGTGAAAGAAACATGGATTACCCCTTTGTTTCTCTGAAACTCCTCCTTTCAAGCCCCTTAGCTGTATAAAATCTCATGCCTTCTTCTCTTGTTAAGGTGGATTTGAGAGAACCTATCCTCCTGCCTTCTCATTTTGGCCAATTCAAATAAACCTTTCTCCTATTCCAAGCACCAATGCCTCAGTGATTGGCACATGAACTTGAGATTAAGAGTTTTGGTATCCCAGATAGACACTTATTCCTTTTCATTAGTAGTTGTTATCTTGTATTTCTCTTTTGATCACTTTTCATGTCCTGGCCAAAATCATTGGCTTGTCCAAATGGATTCTCTGGCCGCTCAATTCTCTGACACCTCTTGATGAAAATTCCCTTACTTTTTTTAAACTATCAAAGATATTTCACATCCCAGAGTCTTCACGGTAACTCTTTTTCTGACTAGTCCCAGCCGCAGACTTTAATCTCTCTTTTCTGAACTTCTGTAGCACATAGGGTGGGGACCACACCATTTAGTAATTACTCAGACTCTGACTTTGGAACCCTCAGAGACTGAGTCTTTCATTTAGCTTAGCTTTGCAGATCATTAAGAGTTAAAATCTATGAGACTATTGAGCCTATTTGGGTTTGCTGCCTAAGAACGCATTAGGAGTAAAGATTTAGGCTTCAGTCCTTCATATTCTTTAGAGCACATTTCTGTAGGCCTGTGCTTTGGAATTGTCTGAGGTCACTTACTAAAATGCAAACTCCTGGGCCCCACCCCAGGTGTACTGAATTCTAAACTCTGGGGTTGAGGCCTCGGCATCTAAGTTTTTAAAAAACTCTCCAGTTGATTCTTATGCATACTGCAATTTGGGAATTATCATCCTAAAGGAAAGGCAATGGGATTTTGGATGAATTCGACACAGTGCAGCTGATTGAATACATATGCCATTGTTTCCTCGGGATTTCAGGTGGTGTGTGCTTGCATTTATATCTCTATTTCCTCTTTTCCAAATATGTTTAATATTTGTTATCAGGTAATAATTTTCTATTTCATATTTCTTTTCAAATGATTGATACAATTAACTAACCATTTCATGGAAATTAAATAGTTGGTCTTGGCATGGAGTTGGTGTGGTGGGGAAGTTTAGAGAGTAATCAGGAAATATTGAATAAATGGAAATTGAATATCTCCCTACCCTCACTTAGCGTGATTGAATTTCAGTTGGGGTTAGGTGAGGGTCATAGTCAGAAGAGAACTGAAGTTAACAGTGGTACATAATAAAGGGTAGATGTAACACCAGTTAGATAGGCTAGGCTATGCTGTAGTAACAAATGCCCTCAACTCTCAGTTTCGTGAAACAGCAAAAGCTTATTTCTCACACATGCATAGTCCATTCAGGTTTCAGAAGACTCTTCAAGGGAGCTGTCCCCTACATGTGGGCTCAGCATTCCAGTTTGTTTTGGTCTTGTGGGTTTCATCATTTTTACATGAGGATTCCTTCATGATCAACACAATAGGGGAAGAGAGTGAGAGAGAGTCATACTGGTGAGTAAATGCCTCTTTCCACACTGCGCCTTGGCCAGAAGTAGTCACATGGTTTTGCCCAACAGTAGGGGCAGGATGGTGCATGGGGAAATGTATATATCCAAAGTGCCCCAGAGGAGAGGAAGAGAGGATGGGAGAGTGTAAGAAATCTCTACTACAGATGCTTAATCTCAATGGGAAGTGCTTTTGGAAAGAGACGTCAGGCAATGATTTTCACTAGGGTAAAAGGAAAGATGGACAGAATCTAGGATTCTGGTGCACATTTAATGATAAGGCGTATTAAGTGCTAGGCACCGTTGTAGGTATTGGGCATACAGGGATGAACAATACAAAATAAGCTCCTGCACTCCTGATGCTTATATTCTAGTAGGAGGAGACAGACAATATAGAAATACATGAAATTACAAGGGAAATATCAGAGAGTGGTAAGCACTACTTAGAGAAGTAGAGGGATAATGGAGCAACTATTTTAGTTTGAGTGGTTAAAGAAGGCTTCTCTGAAGAACTGGCATTTAAGCTGTGAATAATAAGAGGAACCCGTCATTCAAATATGGGAGTGTAGTAGGGGAGGCACAGTCCAGGCAGAGAAACCAGCTAGTGCAATGGCTTTGAGGCAGGAGCAAACTTTTGACCTGTTAGAGGAACAGAAAGAAGGTCAAGCAGTTGAAACTTAGTGGGTGAGGGGGAGTGAGGAATGAAATGAAGTCAGAGGTAGGCAGGTTCAGATCACCCAGAGCTCTGGAAGCCAGGGAATGCAGCTTGGTGCTAGTTTCTGAATGTAATGGAGAGGCACTGAAGAGTTTTAAGCAGGGAGACACATGATATGATTTATGTTTACAAAATTTTGCTCTGACTAACGTGCAGAATGGAAAGGAGCAAACGTAGAGGCAGAGAAATGGGTCTCAATCTTACCAGGGAGAGCTGCAGGGATGCTGGTGTTAGATCAGTAGTAGTGGAGAGGCGGAGACATGGATGGAGTCAGGATGTGTTTTGAAGATAGAATCAATAGGATTTGCTGATGGCTTTGAGGTAGGGAGAGAGGAAATTGAAAGAATCAAGGATAGCACTTAGATTATTATCTTGAGCTACCAGTAGTGCTATTTTGTGAGGGTAGAGTCACAAAAGCCAAGAGAAAAAAGTGTTTCAAGGAGAAGATAGTGGCCACTATGTCAAGTATTTCTGATATGGAGAAGTAAGATAAGAATAGACAAGTTATCTCTGGGTGTGGCAACATAGGGTCATTGTTGACCTCAACAAAAGCCGGCTTAGTAGCGTGGCAAGGATAGAAGCCGTATTGCAGTGGACAGAGGAGGCATAGGAGCAGAGACTATAATTAACTCTTTCAAGATGTTTGCTATGGTAGGGGAGCAGGGGGATATGGCAGTAGTTGGAAGGAATATGGGATTGAGCTTTTTCGTTACTTGTTTTAAGATAGAGATACTAGATCATGCTTGTGTGCCAAAATTAGTAGAGAGAGAAGGACCCATAATGAAGAAGACAGAAGGGATAATTATGGAGCAGATTCTAGGAGAAGGTGAGAAAGTTGAGATCCAGGGCAAAAACAGAGTTATCACCTTTGCCAGGAGCAGGGACTCTATTCAAACTAACATGAGTGAAACAGTATCTCCAGTGCAGGCAGGTTGGGAGTTTAGATATGGGAAGAAAAAGGAGTTCTTTGTTTAGTGTCTGCTTCTATTTTCTTAGTGAAATATAAGACAAGGTCAAGGGTGGAAGGGCACAGGTGCATGAAATTTGAGGAGAGAGAAAAAAATGAGAAACAGTTTTGAAGAGTGGAAAATTGTAGATTGTCTACTTCAGTGCCTATTTGAGATTTGTGATCATATGGTATGTGTTTTTTTAATCTAGAAACATTCAGCTGTGGGGATTGCAAGCTCAGGGTAAGTGACAGCAGGGTTTAATTAGGTTGGGACTTAGCCTGGTTGGTACTACAGAAGGAAGGAGAGGCTGATGATTTAAGAATGTTTACAAAGGAATGATTATAATAATAGATGATGAACTCTTCACTAAGTAAGGAGGGAAGAAGGACATGAGTGAGTTGACTGATTGTAGAAACAATGGATTGGTCATCTTAATGAGGTTAAAGAATTTTTGGAGTAAGAGTATTTAGAGGAAGTGAACTAGAAGTATAAGAGCTGGTAATCAGAAAACAGGGCACTTGAAATTTAGATATCAGAGAGGACCACAAGTTCAAGAGCTTGATTATGGGGTTGGATAAATGAAGTAGGATGAAGGAGTAGATCATTGGAAGTGAGGAAGTTCAGGAATGGGATGGCCAGACAGATGGATGGATTATCCACATAGATAGCAAGTTGCGAAATATAATGAGGGGAGTGGTAGTGGAATGGAAAATAGGCTGGTGCTAAAGTCATCACTGAAGAAGGGAGCATGCAGGAGTTGGTGGTTAATTGTAACATGGAGGAGTGGTGGGGTGGTTACACGACCTGGGGATTTTGAAAGTGGGAAGAAAATGATCTTGAAGTAACAGTGGGAAGAAAGGATTAAATGAGAGAAAAAAAACAGCCTCCGCTAATGAGAGCCAAGATTGAGCAAGGCGACAGGTAGAAGCAGGGCTGCCCATATTATCCAACAGTAGAGGTACCATTTACATAGGAAATAAATGTGAATGGTGTCTTTCTGAGTTGTGACACAGCCATAGTGCACAGAAAAAATTCAGAGAAGTTGAAGATAAAAGGGCATTTTCCAATGACACAGCACGAATTTCAGAAGGCCCAGTGGAAGGGGCGAGAGGGTAGATCCACGAACAGAGATGCCAGGGGATGAGGGCCCAGTGGGTTATGGATGGCCCTGGAGGCTTGAGCTTCCCATGCTTCGTAAATACTTCATCCACGGATTGACCTAGACTCCTAAACTATTTGTGCTGTTCAATGTAATTCTCCCAGACCTCTTTTTTGGTAGGATTTTAAATCATGTGATTAGAGACACCTTATCTCCAGAACTCTATTTTCAGTCAGTAACAGCCTGAAATAATTTGTGTGCAAGTGTTTTGGAGGCAGACAAGCTCCCCAGAACAGGCAGGGTCAGGCAAGTTTGTAAGATTTCTGGCCATTGCTGCTCTTCTGCCTGCCTCCAGAAGCCTGTACGAGATCATATTACTTGGATAAATGCCCAGCTGCCCATGGGGGCACAGGTGTCCCCAACATTTTTTTCTTGAGTATTTCTCCTGTTACCAGTCCCTGGGTATTTTCATGTGAGCTCACCCTCAGCCTGCATCCATGAGAAGAGTTTACACAGTCTATGATCCAGTATGTAGAGTACCTTTCCTTTTTTTTCAGGGGTGGTGACTGACTTAGTTTTCCTAGAGTTTTTTGAATCACCCAAGAGGCGTGGTAAATGATATTTGCCTGCTTTGGAAACCTTTGCAAATGAGCTAGGAGTTGTTGAATTGCCAAGATGTAGAGCCCCAAATCCAAAGTCCTTCTTAATCTGGATCTCATAGTACCCTGTACTTCCCTCTTTGAAGCACTCACTTATCACAGTTGTCATTCCACAGTTTGTAAGATTCTGTAAATAATGCGTGTCTCTGAACACTCGACTGTAAGCTTCATGAAGGCAGAGACCATGTCTTCCCCTCCCACTCACCACTATTCCCAGCACCCAGGACATTTGTGGATAACATTTGTGGATTACAGCAATGAATGAATGCCTGCACTGCCCCTTCCCATGCCGTTTCCTTCTCATACTCTCCCTGGGCTCAGGCTCTTCAGCTTGTCTCCTCGCTGCCACTCAGACCTGCCTCACTCAAGAGTGCCCTGGGCTCTGAACCACTGTCTACCGCCTTCCTCTTAAAATTAGGTTCATACCAAGGTAGCAAGGTCCCCATGCACATTCTGCCCACTCTAAGAAGACCTGTCAGTGATGGCATCTGGGCACCAGCCAGTGAAAGAAATCCTATCCTGGGTTCAAACCCTGATTCTAACATTCAACTAACTGTGAACTTGGGCAAGTGACTCAGCCTCTCTGAGCATCAGTTTTGTTTCTTGCAAACTGGTGATAATGGTATTACCTACTTCGTACAGCTATTGGAATGACTAAATAAGGTGGAGTATATAGTTGTTAACTTCATGCCAGATGTAGGGTAAACTCCCAATGGTTGACTGTTGTGATTACTGTTACCATGATGCTCTGGAAGTGAACAGCATTTCTGGACAAGGGTAAGAGTTTCTGGGGAAGGTGCTGATAGCCCCAGACAGGTTTCTTCTGATCCCAGAGCTTTAGGAGCCTCTCCACTCCAGTTGAGGATGGGAGAAGGGGAGATCCTGTCTCTCTGGCTCTTGGGGAAGGTGAGCTGATGCAAACTGCAGGGAACCTCTCTCAGGGTATCAGGTGGGCTCCAAATGGCAAAAAGATAAATCCATTGACTGAATTATTGAGAACTTTCCCTAGGAAAAATTTTAAAGGGAACTTTTTTTTTTTTTTTTTTATGAGGAAGACTAGCCCTGAGCTAACATCTGATGCGAATCCTCCTCTTTTTGCCGAGGAAGATTGTCCCTGGGCTAACAGCCATGCCCATCTTCCTCTACTTTATACGGAACGCCGCCACAGCGTGACTTGACAGTGGTGTGTTGGTGCATGCCCGAGATCCGAACCTGTGAACCCCGGGCCGCCGCAGCAGAGCACTGCTGCGCCACCGGGCCAGCCATTCTTTTATGTGACATACAATTTAATCGTTATACAAAAGAAGTGAGGAGAAAGCATTTTCTCTATCAGGCTTCGTTCATCAAGCATAGAGAAGGAGGTGTCTGGTTCCCATTTTTTATAGAAGACAAGTGAAATGAGAAAAACCATGGTAAAAACCTAAATTCCATGCAATATCCTCCTTTCCACTCCTGCCCTTAATTTGATGTATGCTTTTCCAGTTTATCTTTATTTTGCCTTTATTGAATGTATACTCATTCAGCTACCATCAAGCTCCTCTTAGGTGTCAGGAGTGGCAGGCTTGGTGTGTAGATACCAAGATGAACCAGACGAAGGCTGTCCCTGTGGCTTCCTGATTTACATTGTGAGATGAGAGTCAGTGGTCTGTGAAGTTCAGGGTAAAAGACAGGACTGGTCCTGAACCAAGAGGGGAGGTGAAGGGAGAAAGGGGAAGGAAGGAAACATGTAGTGACATCTACCATGTGTTAGGCACTGTGCCAGCCTCTGTCCCATTTGGTCCTCACGGCCAACCTAGGAGGTAGGCAATGCTATCCTGGTTTTGCAGACATAGAGAAAGACAAATGAAAAAATGGGATTTAGTGGCAGCACTGTGGCAACCATGAGGACCTTATAACAAGACCTAACAGCATATTTTCTGACTACTGTCCCTTTCTTGACTTCAACTTATTTTCCTATATTAATAATAATAACAAAAAACATCCTTTTGCTCTTACTACGTGCTGGGTACTGTTCTAAGCTTTATACATACAAACTCATTCAGTCCAGCTGATACTATAATCCCCATTCTACAGGTGCGGTAATTAAAGCACGGAAATGTCAAGCTCTTTGCTCAAAGTTGTGCAGCTAATAAAGGAAGGCATCTGGGATGAAATGAAGTCTTGGAATCCAAGCTCTTAACCACTTTCTATATTGCCTTTTTTTCCAATGATTTTCTTTTCACTCCTATTTCCTGATTTTTAAGACTTGTTTTTATATCTCTCTGTAGGTCTCAAATCTTTTTTTTTTTAAGAAAGACTCAAGTAATAATACATACACACATATGTAATGGCATTGCAATGCTTTTTTCTTAATTCAACATAATCAGAGCACGAAGGAGAGGAATACGAAGAAATTTGGAAAGAGTTCTCCATTTTACTTTCCATCTTTACAAAAAAAGATGAGTACATTTACAAATAAGTGCACAAATACACTCACACAGATTCTAGACCAAACTGGAAGAAACCAAGCGGAGAGCTTAGACACAATATGGCCTGGAGCACTGGCAGCATGAATTACCATAGAGTTTCTGTGGCTCTTTGTTTTTACTTCTTTAGTTCATTTACTTCACCTCTTAAGGGCTTGCTGTGCATGTGTGTGTCTGTGTCTTTGGGTGTGAGTTTTGTTGACTTAGACTGCACATTCTCTGAGTTAGGGAATGTCTTAATCTTTTTCATATTTTGACACACACTCTCACTCCAAACACACACACGCGCGCGCACGCGCGCACACACACACACACACCACACCCTTCCCCCAAACACAGAAATTTGAACAAAGAAGGCATTTATGGCAAAGACTACTGGTATCCACCCAATAACCCTTCTCCCTTCATATTTAGTGAGTGAGCCCAGACTTTATTTTGGGTGGCAATGTTTGTTTCCCAGCCTCCCTCACAGCTAGGGATGGTCAATGAGACCAAGGCAGAAGGTGCTGGTTAGGAATTCTAGGAAATCTCCGAAGAATCACATATACAGAATCACATTTTCCTCCTTACTGCCAAGAATGTGAATATGGTGAATAAAGCTTTGGTAGTCATCCTCGGCAATGAGAGAACTTTGAAGATGAATGCCCTGAGCCATGGTTAGAGAAAAACAAAATAGAAAGAGCTGTCACATCAGCCCTAGACAGTCTAACTCTAGACTTCTTTTTACATGAGAGTGAAATAAAGTTTTATCTCCTTGAAACCACTCTCCTGTCTGGTCTCTGTGACTAGAAGCCAAACACAACTCCTACCTGATAGAGGATTCAATAGTTTGTTAAACTGAATGAAAACAAATGAAATAAAACAAAACAAAGTGTTTCCCAAAAAGAATTTAAATCTTGCATCTTCATCTTCTGGGTCAAATAGTGAACCCAAAAGATTATATATCACGAAAAAGAGGAATATTTTATTCCACCCCCTCAAAAATAAAAGATAATTAAAACTTCAATGCCCTACCATTAGGAAGAAGAAAATGTCTCAGGAGATTTCCGGTCCGAAATGTCCATTCAGCTTAGCTAAGTGTTTTTCTCTCACCAATTCTTTCTTCCTCTTGGGTTTATTATTAGAACCTGTCAACTTTACATGGCATCTTCAGAAACTCCATCTGCTCTCAGCTGGCTGGAGGCCTCCTGGGGCTCTTATCATTTTGGTAAATCACAGAGCAGTCCACCCTTTCCTCTGTTATATTAACACTTACAGGAAAGCCTCCACTCCACTTTGTGAAAATCAAATGCTTTTCAACATAACTGGTCTTCACTGAATGGGTAACAAAGTGGAGCCTGAAAACACAACAGTGGCTAAGTGGATGTGTGAATTGTGACCATCTTATTGCTGAGATTTTCCTGGGAGAATATGTTTTCCTCTTACAGGATTCCTCCTGGTATGTCATTAATTCCTTACGGTTTGAAAGTGGAAACTGGGAGAGCCAAGGAAGCAAGAGAAGTGAGGGAATAAAAACACTCACAGTGCAGTGGTGTGCTGGCAAGTGTTTAAGAACCGGCTTGGGAGAGTGGGGAAGGCTGATTTACAGTGTTTGCCGATTTCTGGGGTGTAAGTATGCTCACTGTGGAACATACTGACTTTGAGCAGCTCCAGCAATCCACTGCATGGTCCCCTCTCTCAACCTTCCCACCAGCTCCAGGATGAGGTTTTCATGGGGTTATGTTAAAGATGCCAGAACCTAGTGGCTAAACCAGCTGGCAGTGGGGCCGGGATTTGTACTCAGGCCTGTCTGATCACACACTTTGAGTTCTTAACTCCTACACTGAAGGGACATGAACAAAATGTAAGGAAAGAAAAAAGAAGAAAAGTAAAAGAAGAAAGGAAACTGTAAGGGGCAGCCTTAGGCTAAGGCCAAGCACAGCAATGTACTAGAACGCGGCCAGCAAACTGCAGCCAGCAGGTCAAAGTCAGCCCAATGACCTGTTTTTGGATTGCCCAATGATTTTTATGTTTTTTAAAGGATTGTAAAAAAATAAATAAATAAAACAAGAAAGAATATGTGAGAAAGACCAAATACAGCCCACAAAAACTAAAATATTTGCTATCTGGCCCTCTACTGCTGCACTAGGCCTGACATTACTCTTGGGCCTGGCTAGCCTGAGGTCAACTATAGGAGAGAAGGCAGGGAAGGGAGACCAGCCTTTGGTAAAAACCTCCTACAGCCACCAGCTCTTGATGTAGATTATCTACATTAGTTCTTAAAATGACCCTCAGACATGGTTTGCACTTGTTGTCCCATTTTAGCCAGAGAGAAAACTGAGGCTCAAAGATGAATTTGTTTGTCTAAATCCACAGCTAGAAAGTGGCAGAGCTCAGACTGGGATTTAGGTCTCTTGGGGTCTAGACCCTCACCCCACACTGCATGGAGCCTCTTCTCCCAGGATTCATCTGCCAGATTCCGTGTTCCTGAGCTGCCAACCAGGAGCTCCTGGCTAGCAGGGGAAGAGGATGATACCCTGTGGACCAATATGTGACCAGATAATCCCTACAGTAATCTTAGGAACCAAGGAGATGCTAGGGGCACAGAAGAGGAAGTGATTAGTTCTGCTAGTAAGCTGGGCTCAAGACTTCACAGAGGAGATGACAACAAGCCTGTCCTGAAATGAAGGATGTTCCCTGCAGAGGAGAGTATAAACCATCTCAGGGAAGCATGAAAGATTGGGCCCTCTGGGAACTGGTAGGTAGTTCTCTGTGCTTGCAGCACAGGGTTCCTAGCGGAGAGATGGCGGGGTGTTCCCCTGGACTGCTAGGTTGGAGTTGGATTAGGAAGGGCTGCATTCTGAGCCCAACATCCTGGTACCCTTCAGTTGCTAGGGGTAAAGACCACTGAGTAGATAGGGATGAAAATGGAAGACAGCCTACGTTATTTGGAATTACATGAGGTTACATACGTGAAATGTATGCTAGACATCTGATCAAACTCAGGATGTCTGATATAATAAGAGTAAGATCTGCCCATCTATGTTATAACTATGTTATAAGTCAGCATTGTTAGTTATTTTATATAAAATATTTAATTAAATAACCAGGATCTTTCATACAATTAATATTAATCCTCAATTAACATTAATCTCAGCAGAGAGCTTGCTCTCTCTCTCTCCCCCGCCACATGAACACACAGTGAGAAGGCAACCATCTGCCGACCAGGAATGAGTCTCCCCAGACAGGACAGTGCTGGCACCCTGATCTCAGACTACCAGTCACCAGAACTGTGAGAAAATAAATTTCTGTTGTTTAAGCCACATAGTCAATGGTATTTGTTATGGAAGCCCAAGCAGACTGAGAAAAGTTACTAGAGCAGAAAATAGAAACATGGAAATCACTCTGAATATTGAAACCAGAGAGACTTTAAACCAAAAAATTAATTATATAAGTGTTAGAAAAGCTGAAAAGCCAGCAGGGGACAGGGAAGCAACTCAGACATTCACAACAGCAGAAGCTGCTGCTACCCCAATGTGGCAAGGACAGAGGGAGGAAATAGGGTTAGGAGACGCCAGATCACCCATTGGAAGACAAAATTGTAGTGGGCTGTCTGGGGAAAGCAAGAGCTTCAGAAGAGATGCACTTGCTGCTGTAAACAGAGAGAAAGAGAGAGGAACGCCCTTACTTCTCCCTTTCTCCTCCCTCCAGACTCCTCCCAGTGCCTCTCATTGACTAAACCCAGCTGAGTCCAGGGGACATTGGAACCCGGGAAACACACACTCCTTATGATACTCCCTGAGGTATGCAGCAGAGCAGGGAGGTGAGGACTGGGTTTGATGGCAAGCAGACCAAGGATTGGCACACCAGTGGAGTCCACCAGTGTCTCATCATAGGAGGGCACTTATCACATCATAAGGGCCCCACCTTCATGATCGCATCTAACCCTAATTACCTCCCAGAGGCCCCATCTCCAAATATCATCACATTGGGGGTTAGAGCTTCAACATATGAATTTTGGGGGGGATATAACAGTCAGTCCATAACATAGATATGATTTTTCATACTTAATGCTGCTTTGCAGGTTAGGAAATTGAGACTAGGAGAGATAAAGTATCTTTACCCAAATCATAGCTAGTCAATTACAAAAAAAAAAAAAAAAAAAATTGTGGTTCAAATCCGGGTCTAGCTGCCTCTAATGGCATACTATTAACTATTACAGCAGATTGTTTCACAGTGTGTTGGCATAAGGACCTGGTAATCAGATATGCATTTGATATGCTAATACAATTCAACCACATTCCTGTGACTTGCACTAGCTTGTGGGAAATGGCCCATGCTCATTAAACATGGTTGATGGGGTACTTTAAAATATAGAACTGACATCTGTGTATCTCTCTACAATTCACAAAGAGCTTGCTGCCCCATTACCTCATTTCCTCATTTGATCTTCATGATATGCTTGTCAGGATGGAAGGACAGATCTAGATAGAAACTGCAGATCAGAGACAGCAGGTTAGTTGCTGCAAGCCACACAGCTGGGAAGTGACAGAGGAAACGAACACTTAAACTCAGACTTGCTGGCTCATTATCCTGATGCTTCCCGTCACACCAGGCAGAACTGCGATGTTCCTTAGTGATCAACCGGAATGACAAAGGCCCTTTGAGTGGTAGCTGCTCCTACTATTATTTTAGACTTCCTGAGTGTCATCAGATTCATTTACTGGTTTTCCAGATAAGGGATCTGAGGACTTGCCAGTGCACCATGTTGCCTCTTTGAAGTTACCTACTTCAAGGGAAGCTCCCTTCCCGGAGAAGAGGCTAAGTATGGTGGGTAAGAAGGGTTTGCAATGAGAACATCCATCTGAACACTTGCTTGGTGGCAGCTGGCTCCACTGATGTTTCAATGATCCCATCTGTGTAAAAATAGATACCTCTAAAGCACTTGAAAGCATTTTATTATCTTAAAATAGGTCAAAAAACATTCCTCCTTGTGTTTGCACTCCAAATTTGCTTAGCAAGACCTCTTTCTATTTAGAATATAGGGTCTAAAGCAGCAAGTGAATTTAAAAGTCATTTTAAAGATGATGGGGAACTGAGGGATTGTAAACTTTAAGTGTCTTATCCCATTTCATACAACTCATTGGGGTATAGATTATTTGGCTAATTGATACATTTATTATTTTGTATAACAACAACAAAAAGAGTGAGCTTTCTCTCTGTGCCTTTCACTGTTAGGAAGTTTTGAGAGAGAAATGGATTAATAAAAAAGGGAGTTCTGTCCTCAAGAAGTGTACCTTCTAGCACAGAGGTTTAGATATGTACATCAATCCCTGTATATCAAAATTTATAATGAAAGACATAATATAAGCAATAGTGGTAATTCAAGGTCTTCCCTTGGCAATGGTCACCAATTTTGATTTAGTACTAAAAGAGTGAGGTTTTGAAACATAAAAACCTGCCAGAAATGAATTAAGGCTCTGGTGAGGAAGCTCTAGTCTAGGCTATATCTGGTCTTTGGCTCTGTGCATCTGACTTGCGGCAAGTGTCCTAAATTGAGTGTTGGAGGCCTCCTCCCTTAAGAACAACAAATACAGAGCTTCCCATGTCTGAAGGAGAATTCTGGGCCTCCTCCTACTGGATGTCCTGTTTTGCTGTTTAACTTAGAGATTCATTCTCTTGAGGCCACAGTGTGTGGTTCTGGAGAGGGGTGGAGCCCAGCCTTCTTAGTTAGTTTTATGGACTGAATGTTTGTGTCCTCCCCAAATTCATGTGTTGAAGCCTTAACTGCCAGTGTGACTGTAGTTGGAGATGGGGCCTCTAAAGAAGCAATTAAGGTTAAACGAGGTCAAAAGAGTGGGGCCCTGATCCCATAGGATTAGTGTCTTTGAAGAAACACCAGAGAGCTCATTCTCTCTCTCACTCCCTCTCTCACTCGCTCTCTCACTCCCCACACACAGAGAAAAGGCCATGTAAGGACATAGTGGGAAGGTGGCCATCTACAAGCCAGAAAGAGAGATCACACCAGAAACCAAATTTGCCAGCACCCTGATCTTGGAAAACTCTAGCCTCCATAACTATGAGGAAATAAACTTTTTTTGTTTAAGCTATCTAGCCTATGGTGTATTATTATTGTCACCAACTAGTGCCCTGAGGAGCTCAAGGGTGGGTTTGGAAGCATTTAACTGTTTTTCCAAGTTGTTTTTTTTGTTAAAGAGACACGACCAGCAACCACCCTGAAGCTAACCAAGTCTCACTACAAGAGCTACGCCCACGACCTTGCCTTATTTTTAATGCAAAAATCTCTTCAGGAGGAGATTAAGCCTCATTACCATAATCTGCAGTGTACCGGCCTCTCCCTTTTGAATATTCATTCCCCAACTGAAATAAAAGTTCCTGCTTCCCTTTGTTCAAGAACACCATGACATTTGGAAATGATTCCTCATGGCCTCCTAATTGCTGCAAATACACTTTACTTTGTGAGGCAACGTCCATTCGTGTAGAGTCTTATTTAACTCATGAGGAGGCCAGCCCACCTGGTTCGGTATCATTACGGCAGCCCGAGCACTGCCATAGTGGGGACAGATCTCCTGTGGTATATGAGGTGTGCTTTGTGGGAATGAAGGCAATGGCCTGTGTAAGCTGAATAAGCCCAGTAACTTGGCCTGCTTGGGATAGTGGATGTGATTCTAAGGCAGCCTGGAGGATGGGGGATAGTTTTAGGGAGTGCAAACCAGGCTGGATGAGTGTTTTTAGGGTCAGCATGGAGAAGGCGTTAATTTTTTTTTTAGGACCGCAAATAACAATAATCCAAATTTAATTTTGCAAAGTGTAGACTTCACATGTCAGGATACAAAATTTGACTTACTGATTTCAACACTTCCAGCTTTATTCTTTTATCGAGGTCACATTGGTTTATAACACTATATAAATTTCAGGTATACATCATTGTATTTTGACTTCTGTAGAGAAGGCGTTAATTTTAAGGTTCTTTGTGGATGGGGGTAGTGTCAGAGCTAAGGAGCAGGGGCACCCTGAGCAGCACCAGGGGGTGTTGTGGGATGGGAACCTGATTGAAGAGTGCTGTCTTGGCTTCTTTGTACTGGGAACTGCCTTTTCCTCCCTCCTTCCAGCAGCGGCCTTCTCCCTCTCTGAGCAATCTCTGGCTCCTTTGTTCTCTTTGATCTAAACTAAATGACTCTCCTCTTCCCCATCACTTACACCCCTAGCATCCTCCTCAAAACGCAAACACATACAAATGCAACATACGTATATGTATAATTCTTCTCACTGAATGACTTTTAGACTTCAGTTTGGTTTTAGAGAGTGGTGCCAACTTATGAAACTCTGTGGAAAGGTTATGGTATCAAGAAATGGTCCCCTTCAAGGATATATACATATATATGCATCCCCTTGGCTCAGAGGATTGTGGCGGATAGACTCTAAGGTAGCCCATGATCTCTGCCCTCTGGTATTCACGCCTTTGTGTAATCCCCTCCTCTTGAGTGTTGGCAGGAATTGTGACTTGCTTCTAACCAATGGAATGTGGCAAAGGTGATGGATGCACGTGATTATGTGGAGGTGATTAGACAGAGTACAGGGCCCATCCTGCTGGACCCTGTCTCTTGGTTGTTGACTTTGAAGAAGTAAACTGCCATGAAACTTACAGCTGCAAGGAAATAAATTCTGCCAACACCTGAGGAAGCTTGGAAGGAGATCCTTCCTGTAAAAGGAAAAACTCCCCTGTGTTTCTCCTTTACTCTTATACTACTATCACACTTCACTTCAATTCTGACACCAGATGTGTGGATTTTCTACACATTAAGCAAGTCTCTGTGATGCCAGCTGGGGCGGGGAGAGTCCTACAATTTAACTCAATTCTGACACTATTAAACCTGGAGGTAGCATCAGATCCCACAGGTTAAGGGCTCTCAGTTATGCAAGACTGCCCCTTCTCTTCAGACACCAATCTCAAGTCCCAGGTTGTCACAAATGCCCACAAATTTCAGAGTGACTTTGGAACCAGTGGGCAGAGGCTGGAAGGATTTTGAGGAGCATGAAAGAGAAAACCTTACATTGCTTTGAACTGACTGTTAGTATAAATCTGGACTTTGAGGGTCCTGTCAGTGAAGACTCAAAAAAAAAGTAAAGAATAAGTTATTAGAAACTGAAGGAAGTGGAATCCTTACTTTGTGGTAGGCAGAAAACTTAGCAAAATCATCTCCTGCAGTTATGTGGAAAGCACAACTTATAACTGATGAACTTGGTTATTTAGCTAAGGAGTCTAAGGAGTTTCCAAGCAAAGTGTTGAAGATGCTGCTTGGTTTCTTGCTGCTTATAGTAAAATGCACGAGAATAGATAAATTGAGGGAAGAACTGTTAAAAAAAAAAAGGAACCAGAACTTGATAATTTTGACAATTTTCAGCCTCTCCAGATGGCAAAAAATGTTAAAATTCAGAAATGGCTGCCGAAAGTATGGCACAGAGAAAAAGCTGTGCGTGCAACTGTACAATCTTTTGCTAAAACTTCAGAAAGTACAAAGGTCAGATTATTCATTCACCCAAAGGGCTCTTTTAAGATGCTAAGGGTGTGCCTCACATTTGTCTTCTCAAACTATAGGGCTTCTAGAAAGCAAAAGAGTGGTGTGCCTCAGCTATCTCTGCAGGAGCCAAAGACAGAGAAGGGATTATCTTGGAAATATCTGTAGGTGTGGCTTTTGCCTAATGGAGTGAATTCCATTGAAATCCATGGGATACTCACAGGGTTCTTGAGAAAATGATTTCAGGAGAAACACTATGAGCATGAACTGGAAGGGATAGAGAGTACAAAATGAAAGAAGGTTGTTGAATCCCCCAAATTCTACTGGCCAGAAGTAGACTGATAATCTACTCAGCTGCAGACATGTGCTACCTTTTATGAAAAAGGAATGACACGGAAAATGGAATCAAGAGCCCAGAAGTCAAAGCCAGTAGCCACAGAGAATTATTCTCACATCTTGAAATATTATCAAGGATCTTCCATTTTTTGACCAGCTGGACTTCAAAACTGCTATGGACCTTTTTGATCTTTCATTTTAGCATTGAACTAGACCATCTATACTGTTATCCTATGCCTGTCCCACCATTGTATACTGGGTATTTTGAAAGAGATAACTTGTCTCTTTAGGTTCACAGTTCCACAGATGGAGAGGACTTGTGCCGCAGGAGCTGTACTTGGATTATACCTGGGAGCCTCATCCTCATCTAGATCTGATTTAGACAATGAAATTGTGGAGCTGATGCTATAATGGGATGAGAATCTTGGAAATCTTAGGAGGGGATGAATGTATTTTGAATGTTGGAGGGATATGAATTATTGGGGGCCAGAGTTCAGACTACATCACTGTAGGGTGATGTCCATGGTTCCTGCCTTCTGGAATTCACACCTTTGTGTAATCTCCTTGCCCTGTTGATTGTGGGAGGGACCTGTGATTTGTTTCTAACTGATGAAATGTGGCTAAAGTGATAGGATAAATGTGATTACATGTATGTAATTAAATAAGAATACAGCACTTATCTTGCTAGAGACTCTTTGTCATGCTATTTCTGGCTTTGAAGAAGCAAGCTCCCATAAATCCCATAGTCACAAGGAAATAAATTCTTCAACAATGTGAGGAAGTTTGGAAGCGAATCCTTCCCCAGTCGAGCCTCTGATGAGAACCCAGCCCTGACCATCACCTTCATTGCATTCTTATGAGACCCTAAGTGGAAGATCCAATTAACCTGTGCCTGGACTCCTGGCCCATAGAAACTATGCAGTAATAAATATGTGTTGTTTCAAGCCACTAAATTTTTGCTAATTTGTTCCACAGAATAGAAAACTAATACAGAGGCTCCTAGAAAGAGAGACAAACAAAAACACAGAAGTGACCAAGAGAAATAACAGATAGCTTTATACTTCCACACTGGCAATATTTCATATCTGTTGTCAAGAATTTACTAACAAACTAGCACCCCTTTCTCATCCCTCAAGTTTTTATGAGGTTTTATCAACATCCATCCATCTATTCATTCATTCAATGAACATTTATTATGTATCCATTACTGTGGGGGTTTCTGCCACAATTGGATTTACACTCCTGCCAGGTGCTTCCACATATATGCAAAGATTACACCATAAGGGATATCAGTTCAGTGTTCTGAGAGAGCTATATAGAATTTGTGTGTACACAGTAGTAGTCCCTTCTGGTCATTTGCTCATGGAGGTTTCTTATGGTCTGTTGGAGGACATAGACAAAAAGTTAAAATTATAAAGATAATTATACAATCACATTTACAATAAAGGGTATAAAAGAAAAGTACAGGGTTATCTAAGAGGATTTAGTGGGGGACCTAACCTAATTAGGGCGCACAGGGGAGATTTCCCAGAGGAAGTAACACATAAGCTTGACATCTAAGCAGAAGTTTGGCACTAGCAGGTGGAGGAAGAGTGGGTTGTGGGGTGAGATTCTGTCAAAGGAAATGGCATGTCAAAGAGCATGCAGCGAGATAGAACTTAGTGTTTTCTAAAGAACTGAACAGAGGCCAGTGTGGCAGGAGTATGGCGAGAGCAGGGCAGAATAGCAAGGAAAGTGCGTGGAGAGGTTGGCAGTGGCCAGCCTACATAAGATCTAGTGAAATCATCTATGACCTTATTTTTATTTTGAAAACTTTTAAGTGTATGGATAAAGGATGATTTTATTTTTTCTATTAGAGACAGAAATGTTAAAATGGGGAAAGGCCATGGAGGGCCAGCAAATATAAGGATCCTAGATTTCTGACAGGATGTGAGGGAGAGCACAGAAGGGGATAAACTGAGTTCATTGCTGTGGGAATTAGGACAGGGGACAGACTTTTTAGGTAGGTGGCAAATAGGTTCAGCTCAGATGGAGAGAAGCAGGAAATGATAAAATCCAGGTTCCTGGGAGAGCTTGAGAGGGTGGGAGAAGAGGGCTATAGTTTAGCATAGAGAGAGACACCACTAGCTTCTCAGGCATCCAGCAAGGAGCATTGCAGGGACCCTTAAACCAAGGCATTTTGGCAGGTTTTGTTTTTTATGAGGAATAGAGTAGAATCTGTAACCATTTCATGTACCTGGAGTTGCACACCCAAGTGTGGTCTAGCAGAGAAACTCTTGAAACTTGAAGGCTAGAGACCTGGGTGTCCTGGCTTCGCCAAGCCAGCAGTGTGACCTTGGGTCAGTCTTTTAACCAGTCTGGTCCCAGTTGCCTCACTGGGCATGGGAGCAGATGAGCTCAAAGATTCCAACGGGAAGGATTATTCACGTCTTCATGGGCCATCACTGCCAGTAGCAGTCAATCCCATGAGGACTGGCCTGAAAGAGTGTATGAGGGAGGTGAATGATACCTTGGGAAGGGAGCTCTGAGGCTACAGTCATGAGAAAGAAATCCAGCCTGGGCTTCTGTAAAGAAGGCAGGGAGCTGGCACCTCATAGGGTCTGGGACTCTACACTGTCTCCTATGACCACAGTAGCTTGCATAATTAAAGACATTGTAAAGTCAAATGCTCCAAAGACCCACTCTCGTTTTTTCTTTCATCTGCTGATCTGCCCAAATCCTCAGTTTGCATTGTTGTTATCATCATGAACTTTTTCTTTACAGTGCAGCAGTTTTAATTAGCTTCATTTCCTGTTTTCTCCCCTTAGGAACCAGTACATGACATCTGATGGCAGCTGCATGCCCAGGGAAGGTGAGATAAGGGAACAAACTTCATGAGTTAATAGCTTGGGGAGAGGGTGGCCTGGTCAGGATAAGAGTGAGGATGGGAGAGAAAGGAAAAGAGCCCAGCAGACGAAGCCTTCCACATCAGCACCCAGTGACCCAGCCATGAATAATGCTGTTGGCCTGGAGAGACCACCCCCTAGTTGAGTTTGGAATTTTTCCCTAGCCTTGCATCAGCCTTGTTATTTATCTGAGTCTTCATTTCCTGGATGGTTTTGGCTAGAACTTTTTCAAGAGATGATGTGTCAATCTAATTATAATTCATAAAGCCAGAGGCTGCTGAATGCTCTTCATTTTCCTATTGCAGGTAGAATCAGACCTGTAGAGTAAGGAGCCTGTCTGACCTTGATGACCTCAATGCCAAAGACTTTGGGCTGTTCCATAAAAAAGTGGATTGTTGCGTTTTTTTAGGATTCAACTTTTTTTGTTGACTTTTTTTTAATTTTAGAGAAAGGTCTTCCAAAGTTCCAGGCCAAAGAGCAAGATACAGTGTTCAAATGTGCCTCTCATTAGCTGTATGTTCGTGGCCAAGTTATATAACCTATCTAATCTCAGTTTCCTCTCTGGTAAAGTAGAGCTAATAATAATACCTACCACATGGGAGTACAATGGGGAATAGATAAGATAATGCATGTTCTGGTGCCAAATGGCTACGTATCACTAGCAGTTTAGATCCAGGAGAGCCAAAATCAGCATTGTGAGGATCCATGTGGCAGGAAGGAAGAGGGAGGAATAGGGCAACATAACTGAACCTCAATCACGAAAAAGCATAGCTTAGGTGGTCTTATAGGCAACCCTAGGACCAACTCCCAGTTCTAGCATTTACTACATGGGCAGTAATTTCCTCTTTGAGCCTCATCAGTTTGCTCATCTGCAAAATTGGAATAAAAATAGTATTTGCTTTTTAGGATCGTTTAGAGAGTTAAAGGAGATAATGCATTGTGGCAGAGACTTGCTAGATACACAGCAAACCTGTTTCCTCTTCTTTTTGGATCACCAATAGATTATATTTTCCAGTGTTCTTGCATCTAAGTGAGGCTGTGTGACTAACTTCTGGTCAACGGAATGTGAGTGGAAGTGATATATGCTATGTAGTCTAAGCCTTATCCCTGAAACCTCCTGTGACCCCCTACACCCTCTCTTTCCTCACCTGTCAGGTGAATACGGAGGATCCAGAGGACTCCAGGGCTCAGGGAAGGCAGAGCCACTATATAGAGGGAACCTGGGTCCCTGAACGACTGTGTAGAGTATGGCATTCCTCCCTTTGCCCCTGCCAATCTGTGTTGAATTATGGCTTGAACTACTGAGATTTTTTAAGAGTTGTTTGTTAAAACATTTCATCTGTCCTGATTTATTTGTTCTCCTAAAGCACACAACAATTCCTCAATAAATGTTAGCTATTATTATTATTATTATTTTCTCCCTGACTGGAATGGCTGAGTGAGCAGCTCCAAGCCCAGCATACTTAAATAAGGCTTACTACTACAAGTACATTTTTTTCTCTCCCCTGGCCAGAAGATGACTCCTAAATGTCTGGATTCCACCCCCACCAAAAGAAATTAAATTATTCATGTCTTCATTCATTTATCCATCACTGAATGTCTACTACTTACATAGTTTGATCAGGTGCTGGGAAATGCAGAGATGACACCACCACCTTCATGGAATCTTCAATTTCATAAAGAGAGACTGACACACAATTCACTACATTATCATGCAGAATAAAATGTGTGCCTTAATTCTCACCTAATCATAAGTTGTGGCCTATGATATTTTTCTTCTTAAGAAATCAGTAATAGTCCTTTAGAGTTCAACCCAGGGTAGATCTGTGGGAAAGTTTTACCACTTTCCTGGCAACTTTCACCTTGACTTCACATGCTCAGGGAAAGAGAAGGGAAGGAGAGTTAAGCAGAAGCTGTTGTTTCATTGAAAACCAAGTATGTTTTTGTGTGGTGCTGCTCTGTGGTGTCCTGTAGCCTTCCCAGCCCCTCTCTTCCTTTCTCTCTTCCTCTCCACGATTGAGTGCCTGTGCACCATGGGCCGCCTGCTCCTTCTGCACTGTGCCCAGATGTCCTGCTTTCCCAGGGCAGGATGAGCAGCTGTGACAGTCTAGTGCTGGTTCTGTTCTTTGCCACTTCCCCTTCCTGGAACTCAGCTTTCTCACTTGTGAAATAGGTCATTAGACTGGAACTCAGGTCATAGAATACACAACATTCCCATCCATCCATTTCAAACAACACTGATATATCAAGGCACTCATTTTTGCTGAGCCTGAACCCATGCAAGCCATCACAAACTTTCTCAATACAGACTTCCAGGCAGCTCCAACAATCAATCATTTTTGGCCCAAGAGCTAGATGATCTCCAGGCATCTTTGGTAACAATCATCATCATCATCATCATCATCATCACCATCATCATCATCATCATCATCATCATCTCTCACCTCCTTAACTTGTTTTTAAAGCATATTTGGATATATAATCTGACAAGCACCTTGAGGGTGGCATGGTGTCTGTTATCTTTGTATCTCTCCTCCACTATGTCCGACTCTCAAGGAAAGCTCACAAATATTTGAGGACTGAGAAAGACCCTCCTCCTCCTGCTCCCTCTTCTGATCTTTGCTTCTATCCCCTTACCCATAGATTCCTTCTCAATCACAGGTGGCAGTCTCATTTGCACTGCCTGTTTGACCTGGAATAAAATGACTTCATAGGTTCATCTTGTCCATCCCTCTGCTCCTAAATAGGCTATTTCACAGTCATTCCAGCACTGACAAGTGCCGAGTCTGTTGGAGAAGGATAGATGTCAGGGCCAAGAGTCCTTTCTTGGAAATGCCTGCTAGTAAAACCAAGGGAAGGTCTTTGGACCTGTTCGCTGATGACTAGTTGGCCCAAAGGATTCCAGATCCTGACCACGGATTTTTCCTTCTGAATATATCATTAGGTCTGATTATGTGCCAGACCAGCTCAGAGGCAAGACTTTGTGACTGTGCCTTTTCATTCATTATTATTTTTAGGGCAGATCTGTTTCCCATTGACTGGGGCTTGTTGGGCCCCTCCCTTGCCTTGTCATGCTCAGGGCAGCCCACCTGGCAGCCCTCCAAGGACCATGCTTGCCCGGAGGTGCTGTCGCCTGCCTCTCCTGACTGGCGGGTACAGGCCCGGGCTAAGGTTGCCTTTGTTCTTTCACAGTGAGTTGGTTTTCCTTGGGCTTGGATGGCTCAGCAAAAGTTATTGGATTCTCTGCAGGGTGGGAGCGCTGAGCTGCAGAGTTTATGTTGGAAATCGTGTACATTGTTCTGGGTTATCCTCACGGTGCCTGCCTTTTTTCTTTTTTGTCTGACAGGGTAAATAGTACGGCATGGGAGTGGGGTGGGAAAGGGTCACACACAAGTCAATGCAGTCTGCATTGTCTCCTGGAGGGCCATTCCCAGCAACATTAATGCTGGTAGTGGCACAAGGGGAGAGGGAGCCAGTGAGGGTGTTGATGAGACAACTGTTTAGACTCAATCATTAAAGCTGTAAAGCCACTCTCAAGCACAGGTAGGGGAAGAGAAAAAGAGAGAGAGACAATAAAAGGAAAACAAGAGATGCTAATAGATCAGGGAGGTAAGAAAGAAGGTAAAAATGGAAGAAAATGTTTCTTTAATAAACCCTCTTATAGTCCTGTAAAATCTATTATGTACACCAAATAATTCACCTCACATTGTATACAAGTGTGTGACCTAAATGCTGCTCTAGGCTTGCTTTCCCCTCAGAGATTCTCCCACTCTTTGGACTGAATTCCACCCCTCAGTGAGCAATCATACCATCAAAAAAGCCCTTTGCCATGCTCTCTGCATGTCCCAACCTTACTTCTTCAGGTTTCTCAATGTCTCCACCCCTGAGCTGTGGCTCTCTTCTCCCACGTCATCTACCTCAAAGCTGCTGATTTCCTTGCAGGGAAATAAAATTCACTCATGCTAAGAGTCTCACGAATGCAGAAAGTTCACTGAAGAATTGGGAGGTAATGATGTCATCCTAATACAACTTCTGGCTGCCATCTTGCAATTAGCTCACCTTTATTTGCCTTGCCACCTTTCTCATAGGTCTACACTCCCACCTTCCCACATTTCCCTCAGTGTAAAGCTATCTTTCAACTCTCATTTTCACCCTTGACACTATTTCTCTGGATATTTACCCAGTTAGTTCTCTGGGAAATAAATTTCCTTACGTTTGGATAACACTTTACAGTTTACAAGGTGTTTTCATAAGCCTCATTTAAAAAAAATCTTCACAGCAATCCTATGAAACTCAGATATTAATTCAGCTAACACTTGGTAGTAGTGGGCCTTAAATCTAGGTTGTGTTACTCCATGTCCAGTGTCCCTCTACTTCTAAGGAAGAGCCAGGAACTTCTGTAGAATGAAGAAGGGGAAGTAGGGTGCTGGGTCTCTGAGAGTGGGGTAAAGGGTAAAAAGATATGAGGTGGTAAAGGCCAGGGCTGTGATCAATGCAATTCCATGGGAAACTTGTGAGTTGTTTCAAGTCATCCATGTTTTTTCTTTCTCAGGCCCCAGGATTTACCTGTTTACTTTCATTTTCTTGTTTATTAACTGTAGTCTATGACCATGGTTAGTCTTCATTTATCCATTCACTCCTTTGTTCATTTACTCACTCTTTACTCAACATTTCTTGGTATCCACAATATTCTAGGCAGTGGTGCTTCTCTTTCCTTGGCTTTCTGAGAAATGTCGACCCCTGCACAGTCACAGGGTTGATGTTCCTGTCCTGGGACCCAGAGACAGCTTCTTGGAGAATTCTAGTAACAGGAGGTAAATGGGCCTCTCTAGCTCAACCTCCTTATTTTCACTGATACCCTCAGGCACAGACTATGGCCTCATGTTTTTCTACTAATATACGTAAGATTGAGGGAAGACATTTCTTTATTCCGCAGAAATACTCCAAAGCCCTCCATCTTCCAAGGACTTTTCAGATGGAAGTTGGATGTGGTGATGACCCAGCTGATCCACTCCCCCCTCCTTTATCTGCTTTCCACAGGTGGCTTCCAGAACACCATGTCTTCTGGTTTTTCCTCTACCTCATTGTTTGTTCCTTCTCAGGCTCCTGTGAAGCTTTCTCCTCTACATGTTGGTGGGCTCTGGGGCTCAGTCCTTTATCTTCTTTTCTTCTCTAACCACCCCCCTTGGTGATCTCACCAGAACTCATGCCTTTAAATACCACCTATAGGCCAACAACCCCACATTTATTTCTCCATCCCAAATCCAGGCTAATGTATCTAACTGTGTAATCAACATTGCCACTTTGATGTTTAATAGATACATCAAGCTTAATAGTCCAACAGAAACAGCTAATCTTTCCTCACAAACCTGCCTCGCCTGTGGCTTTCTCCACTTCGGTTGATGGCAACTCCAGTTTTCCAGCTGCTCAGGCCAACAGTCTCGGAGCCATCCTTGACATCTTCCTTTTTCTAATTCACATCTAATCCATTGGCTTGACTTTGATATAATCCAGAATCTCCCACTTCTTACAACTCCATCACTAGTATGGTTTCCCAGATCACCATTATCTCTCTCCTAGTTTGTTGCAACTCTTCCTAACTGGTCTCCCTGCCTCTGCCTTGCCCCCTACAGTCTATTCTCAACACAGCTGCCAGATGGATCACTTTAAAACTAATAAGCTGAATCATGTGACACCCCTCTTCCCCTTAATGGCAGAACTTAATGGCATCCCTGATACTCAGAGTAAAAGCTATAGTCTTTACAATGGTGCAGTAAATTCATTACATAAATGGTAGCAATTCTCCACCCTTCTCTGTATCTGCCTCCTTTTCAAAGCAACTGTACAGCTCCTCCCGGCAAGAGGTGGAGCTATTTCCTCACCCCTTGAATCTGGGCTGATCCTGTGATTTGCTTTGGCAGAATGCAGTGTAAAGGATAGTATGCCACCCCTGAGCTTGGGCCTTTCTTGGAACCCTGCTGTGCCCATGTAAACAAGCCCAGGCTAGCCTGCAGGGTAGTGAGAGATATGTGGTCTAGTCACCTCCTTGCCTCAGACGGCAGCCGGTCAACAGTCAGACATGGGAATGAGGCCATCCTAGAATAGCCAGTCTTGGGCCAAGCTACTACCTGACCCTCAGTGAGCAAGTCCAGCTGAGATAAGCCATGCCTGGCCAAGACCATCAGATCTCAGCTGACCCATAGACCCATGAGCAGTAGAAGAAGCTTATTGATTTAAGCCATTGGGTTTTGTGGTTGTTTTTTATGCAACATTTTTGTGGCAAGAAAAAAAACTGATACAAATGACCTATAAGGCCCTCCATGATCCACAACTTCCCTTATGTCTCTGATTTTTTTCTTCTACTACTTTCTGGAAGCCTCATTCACCATGCTCCAGCCACAGTGACCTCCTTGTTTTTCCTGGACTACTCTAAGTATGCTCCAGCCTCAGGGTCTTTGCACTTGCTATTTCTTCTGCTGGAATACATTTCTCCATATAGCCCCATGGCTACTCCTCTCATTTCGTTTGAGACTTGCTTAAATGACACCTCAGTGATGGTGATAATCAAAATTTTTGTTAAACATTATGGTATGACAACTGACGAGTCAGAATAGTCAAGGGCACAGAGCAGGAACAGGGTCCCGGTTGTACCCTGTGACCCAAGAGTTCATGTTTTAATAGCTGAATTGTGGGAAATGTTCCAAAAAATGGGCCGGAACCACCAACTTGGTAGAGAGGGCAACAGTTGAGAGGCTAAAAGCCATGCTTTTTTAGCAACTGGTAAGAAAATATTTTAATATTTTAACAGAGAAATCAGCTCCCATTATCAGGAAGATGTCCCCCCCATTCCCCATCTCCCTTACCCCAACGCATTCTCTAGGCACCATGTTTTACTTAATATATCTCCAAAGAGCTTTTACTACCATCTGATCTATATTTGTCTATTTACTTATTTATTACATTTCTACTCTTCTCCTCCTTCTAGAATAGTGCCATCCAATAGAAGTTTCTGTAGGATGGAAAGGTTCTATTTCTGAGCTGTCCAGAACAGTAGCCATGAGCCATATGTGACTATCGAGCACCTGAAATGTGGCTATGGCAGCTTAGAAAATTGAACTCTTAATTTTACTTAATTTTTGTTATATTAAATTTAAATCACCTCATATAGCTATTATTTACCACACTGGACAGCACAACTCTAGAATGTAATAGAGTAAGGACTTTTGTATCTTATTCAGTACTGTATCCTCAGTACTTAGAATCTGGCTTGTAGGAGTCGCTGAATGAATGAATGAGCAAGCAAATGAATATGGCAGGGGGTAGGGCAGTAGATTATAAGAGGAGGAGTCCACACCAAATGTTTTAATGCCCTTTGAAGGCTATGACCAAATTAGGGAGTGGTTTTGGGGACATAGAAGACGGGCTTCTCACCTACTCCGCACATCAACCTTTCAATTTGGCAGGATGTACTGAGTAGGGGAAGAATCCTTATCCGGATCATGGTACATTTATTTTTCACCCTTCCTCCAACCAGTTGGCAAATGGACTGGGCTGAACAAGGGGTTTTCTCTGGCTTGTCCTTGTGGAATATCAATGGGAAAAAAAGGACCCTATGGCACTGGAACTTTCAGCCCCAGTCTTTCAGGCTGCCTGTGATAGAGCTCAGATGCTGCAGGATGACTCCCCTACAACAACAGAGAGAGCCCACAATTGGGAATTGTTCTTCCCACTGCCTTTAGGGGGCTGGGAAAATCAGCAGGGAGAAGCATGTCCACCTGTGCCTCAGGCAGTGCTCAGTGACTAGGCAGCAGTCCCAGGCACACCCGCAGTAACCAACTCCCAGCCACTGGTGTCTGTGTCCCCAACCCCATGACCAATACTAGCTAGCCAATATCATATCCTCATGACACTGTCCATCCTGGTTTGCTTGTGACAGTCCTGGTTATATCTGTTGTCACCACGCCCAGTCTGGGAAGTGCCCCTTTCATTCTCAAAAGTGTCCTGGTAAATCACAAAAGATGGTAAATTATATGGTCATCCTACTTCTGGTGAGCTCTTACTGTGTGTCAGGTACTGGTATAAGCATTTCACATATTTTTTTACATTTACACCTTGTAAGCCATGGGGCAAGTATTACCTCCACTCACTCTAGAACCTGAGACGCTGAAGGATTTTTGTGCTGTTATGGGAGCCAACAGGTTTAGACCTTGGCAGGGACTGGGTAAATAAGCATTAGGAGCCTCATTTCTGGGGCTCTTAGGAATGTAACAGAGAGTACCTCCTCTCACCTGAAACATGTTTCCATTGGAGAGGAGGCCCTGCCAGGGAAGAGTCTTTCCCATGGCGGATAATTGCTTCTCAAGCAATCAGTAACATGACAATTCCCAGGGCAAAGGTACCCACGTCTGCTCTTGTGGGACCATTTCCTTCATCCAGTAGAACAACGCTTACCCTCTGGTCTCTTTTCATGAGAGCTGATGTTTCTCCCACTGGAGGATTTGAAACTCTAAGAGGGAGACAGAGCCTTCCAGGGTGAGGTCCAAAGAGAGCAATCAGAGGCACTGCTGCAGAAGGCATGGATGTAGAGGCTCCAGTCCATTCCAAACCTGGTGTCTTCTCAATTGACCCTGGGCATGTCAACTCAAGACTGAGGAAGAGAAACGCAAACCAGAACATGCAACCGCAGTTCTGTGATTCAAAGTTGAATCATATTAACTCGTGGAGTTGGAGGAATTCCAAATCGCTTATAGATGTCATAGAAAGGCAATGGAAACACCATGGCTGTTTTCTTTCTTTTTTCACTTTTCTTTAGAGTCTTTTTAAAAGAAGCTTTCAGTACACTGTGTCATTGAGAATGCTAACAATAGCTTACCATTGAATAGCTCTTTATAATATATAAAGTGTCTTTCACATCTGTTATCTCAATGGGTCTAACACTAACCTTATGAGGTAGACAAGTCTGTTGTTAACAACTTGGTTTTAAAAGTGAAGGCATTAAGGTTCAGGGAGGTTAAGTGATTTGCTCAAATTCACTTGTGTTATGATAATAATAAATATCATTTACAGAGTGCTTAAGTGCTTTACAGGCATTATCTCATTTAATGCTCACATCCCCACCATGAGGTGGAGATGCTATTCCCCCCAGGAACACTGAGGCTGGGGGGAGCTGCCTGCCCACAGTGGAGTCATCCAGCTGGGAAGAGGTGGAGCTGGGACAGGAACTGAGTCCTCACTCAGAACTCAATCTGACTTGAAATCCTGTGCCCTTTCCAATACATGGGGGATGTTTATGTTTCCAAAGCATTATTTAAAATGGGAGGAACTGTCTTACTGAGAAGGCTGAAACTTTTGTTGGGCAAAGAAAGGCGGGTTAGAAGGAATCCCAGAGGTGAGATAGGAAGAGGAAGGTAGAGTCTGAGAGGTGCAGCAAGGGAGCCGATGATGCTGTTGAAACTAGTCAGCATGGGGCCTTGTGGGTCTTCATGAAGCAGGGACCACATTCCTCTTATTGCCCCAGAACATACTGGGTGCTCAATAAATAGTTACTGAATGACTAGAGGAATGAATGGGTTTTAAATTCATTAACAAGATAAGAAAAATATGAAAACATTTCAACAACTGTTTAATAAATGTAATAAAATAATCATTTTTAATGGCTCCTTTATACCTGGATAAATAATGGTTATCACCTGCTTACCAGGTGCTTGGTCAAGGACTTACCAAGCATTATCTTATGTAACCATCTCATCTCATCTCAGTAGCTGTAAATATGAAATAAATTTATTATTATCTTTAAATTATTGTTGCCAACCGGGCTATGTTGACCGTATCTTCCGATTCCTTAATGATATATTGGGCACAAGCTATATTTTTGGGTCACTGTTTGTTATTAAAAGTTCTGTCTCATGTCAAACTTTAAGCTCAGACTCAAAACTCAAAATTTTCTCCTTTCCCTCCAGCACAGGCTGCTTGTGGTGAAGGTAGGGGCTGGTAGGTCACAGCCTGGCTTT
Organism: Ceratotherium simum simum; assembly: GCF_057802395.1. Classification (NCBI taxonomy): domain Eukaryota; kingdom Metazoa; phylum Chordata; class Mammalia; order Perissodactyla; family Rhinocerotidae; genus Ceratotherium; species Ceratotherium simum. Next base: position 48,765,833 of record NC_141906.1, read on the forward strand.
GAGATGCCTCTTCACCACCTCCACCACAGGAGGCTTAACTTCCTTGGTGGGGGTGGGGTCAGAAGATGAGGAGAGTTGAGGTGGAATCTTCTGTAACTGGCCATAGGGTGGTGCCCAAGTGTCCCAGGCCTTACAGTGGTTTAGCCTGGTTCTGTCTGCTCCTGGATACTCTGCTTGTATGGTCTAGAAAATACATGTAGTTTTCCTGAGGGGAGATGGGGCAGTGTAAACACTTCGCCTTCACTCCCTTCATCATCAAGGATCCTTCAGAGAGGGGACTCATGCTTCCTATCCACTCGTCCAGTGCTCAACACTCCCACCCTTTTTTCATGTAGGGCTTTGCCTCCTTGGGCCACTATATAACTCTTTCTCCTTGTTCTAACCCCTGGTCCCCTTCCAGTAGATCCTGAGAACCTCCAGGTCATCTCTCTCACTCTCCAGTGGCTGTGAGAACTGGATAGATTGGTGGCCTCCTCCATCTTCTTCCCAAGCATGGTAAACCAGGGTATCTTCTTACCCTGCTGAAGTTCTCCAACAAGACTTCCTCCTTCAGAAATCTCCAGAAATAAATGGCCATAGGGTGGCCAGTCTCCATGTTTATTTACATCTCAAAACCTCAGGATATGCATGGCAGACTCTCCCAAGAACTTCCTCATTGTGCCCTGCTTAGCTTCTGTGGCAATACCGAGTGGGCTTGCAGATTCGCATCTCAGCAAGAATCCAGCAGGGTGATAAGGTACCAGGTTCCCCTTCTTAGAGAGACTCCTAGATCTATGGGTGATTCTCTTAGAACTTCAATGGTTCCTTTGGCTTTAGGGGGAGAACACGTCTCTACCCTTCCCTGCCCCCTACCACTGAAAGTACAAGAGGCTACAGACTTCCACCCAGACCTACCCCTCCTTTCCTTCCTGTTCCTTTCCCCCCATTCTCTCTGTGTGTTGACCAAGGGGGATGATGAGAGGTAGTGCTATTGGTTGAACCTTCCTAAGCTGGGTCTGCCTCTTCTTAGAAAGCTCTGGGGGGGAAGGTGAATGGCTCTAATTAGTCAAGACACAGCTCTATTTTCAGTCAACTTTATTTAGGAGTAATTTATATGCAATCAAATGGACCCAAATTTTAAGTGTACATTTAAGCGTGCATTTGAAAACATATATGCCTGTGTAGTTACCACCATAATCAAAATACAGAACATTTCTATCATCCCAGAAAGTTCTCTGTTAGTCATTCCTTTCTCTCTTTTTAGTTGTTTTTCCCACGGCCTCTAGTAGCCCCTACTGAGACACTCAATATCTTGTAATGTTTTTAACAAACTGTGATATTAACAGGTAACATTTTTATTTTCCAAAAGATGAAAATGAGGCTTACACTAAATTACTTTTGCAAGGAAAGAGAAGAAAAAAACATTAGCCTGCAAAGAAGACTAGAGTGAGAGATTATGAGACTATGTTGGAAAGGGCTGGTGATAAAAAGTAAATCTGGTCTTCTTATGACAAAGGCAGGCACAGGCCTGATCATGTAGGTCCTTGTAGGCTATGCTAAGCAAATCTTTATTGTTCTAGAAATTACAACTGCCACCTATGTCTAGTAATTAAAGTTTCATTTCTCTAAGTCAAAATGATGTGTGGACAGAGAGATGCCTCCACTGTGTGCGTGTGTGTATGTGTGTGTGTGTGTGTGTGTGTGTAAAAGAGAAAGAAAAAGAGAGAGAGAGAATGCAAATGATTATATATAGATGGGCTTGGCAAATATCCCTCATCCAAAAATATCTCTTATTGGCCCGTCAGCTGCCTAAAATTCTTTTTACCATTGGTGAATTTATTCTTCATGTATAACTTAACGTGGTTGAAAAAAAAAAGAATGCAGGACTAGGAAGGAATCAGAAAAATTGAATCCCCACCTTGATCCTCTCATGAAGAGCTGTTAATTCTGTCCATGTCATTTCTCTTCCCTGTTTCTCATAAACCTCATTGGTAAAATGTGTATAATAATAGTCATCCTAATGGTGTAAAAGCTCTTGAAAAAGTAAGAGGAATTTTACAGCCAGTTCCTGCATCCTCGTGGCTGAGACTCGAGTCTTCTCTTTGCAATCTGCTTCCTTTTAGTTCAGAGAAAGACCCAATAGTTACTGCTGATTTATCGTTTAAATAAAGAGCAAACATGTCTCGAAATATGGAGGTGATATCTAGAATGATCCCTGGCTTTCCCTAAAGGACGTTTACTTTATCTCTTGTCAAAGCAAGGAGAGAAATGAAAAGAAATTTCTAATTACAAGGAGATATGCTGAAAGGAATATTCTTTTTTGTTGTGAAACTATGCGGCAGGGGCTAGGTGACTTCTCTTACATCTCTAGTATTTAATAAGCATAGAAATTAGAGAATTTTTTAAATACTTAAATGTTTATATGTACAAAAGTATATTTATAGCATATGAGTAACGTATTTTAAAAAAGACAAAAATGAACATCTGCACACTCACCACCCCAGTGTAAGAGAGATTGTTACCAGTAGGTCGTTTGAAGGCCTCAATGAGCCCTCCCTGAGGCAAGCCCTCTCTCTCGCCAGAGTTAACCTCTACGGTGAATATTGTGTTTATCCATCCCAGGGCTTGTTTTGAAACCACATATGGTAATATCCCTTAACTTGTTCCAAGTGGACTCATGCTGAGTGTATTATTCTGCAACCTGCTTGTTTTGTTCACTTTTACTTTTGTGAGGTTGGTTTATAAGGATGCATGTAACCTTACTCCAGATATTTTTAATCCTATGTAGTGCTGCATTATGAGAATATACCACAGTTCAGTGACCGTTTTCCTGTTGGTGAACATGTGGATTATTCTCAGTGTTTACCATTACAAACAATGCTGCTTTGAACATTCTTATCCATGTGTTCTGATGCATATGAGCAGGAGTTTTTCTAGATTTTAGTCCCAGTGGTGAAACTGCCAAGTCTCAGTGTATGACGTATTCAACTTTGCTACTAGATAATGCCACACAGTGTCCCAGGGTGATTGTGCCATTTGAACTCCTAATAATGTAGAAGAGTTGCCATTGTTCCTCAGTATTACCAACTGTGTATTCTCAGGCTTCTTAATGTTTTCCAAACTGGTGGGTATAAAATGGTACTATTTTATACCATATCACAATGGGACTGTGATATTACTAATGAGGCTGAGCATATTTTCATACGTTTATTTGCCATTTATGTTTCCTCTTCTGTAATATACTTATCCATTTTTTATTGGGTTGTCTGTTTTATTCTGATATGAAGAATTTAGGAGCTCTTTGTATCTGATATAAATAGTAATCCTTTATTGGTTATATGTTGCAGATATTTATTCTAGTTTCCAGATTTCCTTTTCATTTCCTTTATGTTGCCTTTTCATCAGCAGAAAAGACATTCTGTTCATTAAGGAACAAAATTCTTAAAGATTTTCCAAAGTTTTTAACTTTGATATAGTTGAATTGGTCCATCTTCTTTTATGGTTGGTAGTTATTAAAGCAAATTCTTCCCTAAATTGAAGTCATAAATATATATTACTCTAAAATTTTATATTTTGTCTTTCACCTCTATGACCCAATCCATTCAGAATTGATTAGGTTAAGTAGGAATTCTGTTTCATTCTTTTCCATAAGGATAACTCATTGTCTCTGCACTATTTATCGACTAGTCTCCCCTTTCCCCACTGATTTGCAATGGCCCCTCTGTTATATGTAAGGAGGACCCATACATGCAGGTCGGCTTCTGGGCTCTCTCCAATGAACTGTCTCTCTCACTTCGCCAATACCGCTCTGTTTAATTTTAGTATCTTTATAATAACTCTTGGTGTATGGTAGGGTAATTCCTTCTTATCCCATATTCTTCTTCTTCTAAAGGACTTTTGGGGATTTCTTGGCCCTTTGTTTTTCCATTTAAATTTTATAAACATCTTGTCAAGGTCTATGAAAATCCTATTAGAATTTCAATTTGAAATGCATTAAATCTGCAGACCCACTAAGGAGAATTGACAGAATTGACATCTTTGTGATAGTAAGTCTTCCTTATCCATTTATTTAGCTCTTCTTTTAATAAAGTTTATAACTTTCTCCACAAAATTCTCACATAGTTTATTAGATTTATCCCTGGATACTTCATATTTTTGAAGATATTACAAATGGTCTTTTAAGTTATGTATTTTGTTCTGTTTAGCTGGTATATAAAATTCAATTGATTTGTTTTTTTGCAATTGATTTTTTAACGTTAGTTTTTTATCCACAAAGCCTGCTAAATTCTCTTATTAATTGTAATCTTGTTCTCTAGTTTCCCTTAGGTTTTTTATGTTGGCAATCATATCATATATAAAAATGCGTTTTGTTTCTTGGTTTCCAATCTTTTACGTATTACTTATTTTTTGTGTTATTTATATATTGACTGAGACCTCCAATACAGCATTTAATATAAATAGTGATAATGAGAATCCTTATCTTGATCTTCTTTTTCCCAGCTTTATTAAGGTATAATTAACAAATAAAAATTGTGTATTTTTACGTTGTACACATGATTTTTTAAGGTGTACAACATGTTTTAATATGTATACTATGTGAAATAATTACCACAATCAAGTTTATTAATACATCCATCACCTCACAGTTACCTTTTTTTTCTTAATCCTACAGGGAAATTTTCAGTGTTTTAACATTAAGTGGAAGGTTTGTAATTAATTGTTTGCAGTTACTCTATATCAAGTTAAGACAGTTTTCTTCCTTCTTTGATAAATTTTTTTTAATGAGTGTACAGCAAATCTTACATGGTTGTTTGCTGCTTCTCTTGAGATAACTTTATGCATTGTCTCCTTTTATAAGCTAATGTGAGAAATTATATCGTGTCATTGGGATGTTGCAGATACTGGCTAACAGTTCTCCCACCCATTCCTCTTCTCCCTGGGCACACAGCTAAGGGATACTACTGGCCGCCCTTGGAGTCAGGTGACACATGTGACTGAGTTCAGGCCAATGGACTGTGAGTGGTAGGTACCACTTCCAGAGCTGGCCTAACACAATCTCCCATGGCTATCATCCCTCCTCATTCCTCTTTCACAGCTTAATGTGCCTTAGTGTGCGATCTTGGAAGGCAATTACTAAAGATGGCAGAGCTGGATGATGGGAGGCTCCTGGGTCTCTCAACCTCTCTATGGAGGCACATCATCTGTTTTGCACTTTTCTTAAGTAAAAATAAACTATCACGTGAATCAGTATACATTTTACATTTTATTATGGCAATTAGCTGACCCTAACTAATAAATAGGAAAAACCAAACTTAGTCTTGATGTATCATCTTTTTAAACATTGTTATACATTGCTAAATAGAGTTTGCCAGTATTTTATTTAGGATTTCTTGGAACTAATTGCAGGAGTGAGATTGGCCCATAATTTTATTTTTTTCATATTGCCATTGTCAGGTTTAACTCTCAAGATTATGTTAGCCTCATAAGCTGAGTTGGGGAGTATTCTCTCTTTTTTGTGCACTAAACTAGTTTGCATATGTTTCTAATTATTTTTTCTTTGGTGTTTGGTAGAACTTTTCTAGCCTGCTTTATCTGTGTGGGAAGATTTTTTTAAATGGTTTTTAATAGCTATAGGCTCAGATTTTTAAATCCTCTTAAGCAATTTGGTGAATTATATTTTGCTAGAAATTTGTTCTTTTTATCTAAGTTTTCAAATTTTTGACATAAAGTTCTTCATATCATCTTACCTTTTTAATCTCCATAAAATCTGTGGATAGACTCCTTTATCATGTACCTTCTTTCTTCTTTTTTGATCAGTCTTGCCAAAGATTTGTGAATTTTATTAGTCTTTTCAAAGACTAGATCTTTTTTGGTTGTTGTTTTTTTAATTTTTTTCCCCCCAAAGCCCCAGTAGATAGTTGTATGTCATAGCTGCACATCCTTCTAGTTGTTGTATGTGGGATGCGGCCTCAGCATGGCTGGACAAGCAGGGTGTCGGTGCGCGCCCAGGATCCAAACCCGGGCCGCCAGCAGACGAGCGCGAGCACTTAACCGTTAAGCCACGGGGCCGGCCCAGACTAGATCTTTTTTTATTGAAATATAGTTAATGTACAATATCATGTTAGTGTCAGGTATACAACATAGCAATTTGACATTTATATACGTTGTGAAATGATCACCATGATAAGTCTGGTAACCATCTCTCACCATACACAGTTATCACAATATTATTGACTATATTCCCTATGCTGTACATTACATCCCTGTGACTTATTTATTTTATAACTGGATGTTTGTACCTCTTAATCCCCTTCCCCTATTTCACTCAACCCCTGATCCTGCTTCCCTCTAGCAACCACCAGTTTGTTCTCTGTGTCTATGAGTCAAAGAATAAATTTTTGCCTTGTAGATCCTCTTTTCATTTCTGCTCTTATCTTTATTATTTTTGTTCTTCTATTTTGTTTGTATTTATTCTGATTTTCTTTTTCTAATTTTTAATTTTGATGCTTAGCTCATTATTTTTCAACTATTTTCCTTTATAGTAAATAATTTTAAGGCTACAATTACTTCCCCCAAATCACTTTAGCTGCATCTCATCAGTCCTGAAAAATATTTTCATTATTGCTTCCTTCTAAACATTTAAAAAATTTTCCTCTTTATTTCTTCTTTGACCTACACATTTCTTAACTTCCAAATACATGATCTTTTTCTAGTAATCTTTTGTCATTAATTTCTTAGTTGCTCTGTTGTCAAAGAACCGGATCTAAATGGTATCAGTCTTTGGATATTTATTGTTATCATCAATGAGCTGGTCAGATTTTCTAGTTGACAATACACAATAGAGTGGAAGTTCTATCATGGGAATTTTGGAGATGGAAGACCAATGGGTGTAACCTCTGATGGAACTGAGGTCCAAAGAGGTTGAGTGGCTTGTCTAAATTGCTGTTACTATTAGCGTGCCAGGACATTGAATAGTTTTCTCAACTTCCTACTAGCATTCTTTCTACTGTGCTTGAGACCTCCACAACAATCCCAAACATTTTTATTTGTGCTCCATTAGTACACTTATTAATTATGGCAAAGTTGAAGTACCTAGACAAGTCTCTTTCATATTTTCAAACAAAAAGTTGGATTCTTTATTGATAAAATCTTTCAGTTTCACTCAGGTGATACATGTGCCTTATTGAATGTGGGAAGTAAAAGATATATACAATCATCCCTCGGTATCCATGGGGGATTGGTTCCCAGAGCCCCGGCAGATACCAAAACGTGCGGATGCTCAAGTCCTTCATATAAAATGGCATAATACAATGAACTAAATGATATAGTAAAGGTACATGATGAAGGTTTTGCATCCGCAGATAATGAGGGCCGACAGTATATATAGGTATGTGTATGTGTGTATTTACACATTGTACGTTCACACACAGGGACATGCACATTAATATATTAAACTTTTAATTAGACTCAGACAGTTACATGAAGTCGATAACTAATGAGCCATACTCGGATGATTCATCCTGTAAATGGTCTGTATGGTTCTAGGATATGTTTCTCCTGATCTCTTTACTAATGCCTCTTTATCTCTATCCATATTATCTCTATCCATATCCTGTTGTCTATGTCACTGACAGATTCTCCAGGAGCCCCTGAGATCATTTCCCCTAACTGTGAGCAGTTCCATTCACTCAACCACTGTGCATTGAGAGGCAGCCACAGGACAGCACAGTGCCATGTGTTGTGAGAGATTCAGAGCTAGATAGGTGGTAGGGAGAGAGGGCAACCATTTATTGAGCACATGCTGTATTTCAGACATTCTGCTACATTTGCTAAATATATTCTCTCATTTAATCCCCATAGCAACCCTATGAGCTAGGCACTATTATCTCATTTTAAAAATGAAGACTCTGAGATTTGGAGTTTAAATGACTTTTCTAGGGTTACACAGTTAATAGAAAAGAGCTGGGGTAGGGGTTGGGGGGATGCATTCTACCCTCTAGCACCTTGTAGTCTGGTTGGGTGAAACAAATTAAGGCTAATACAAAGTAGCTAAAATATAACGAACATAGCAAAATAGTGGGAAAAAGAATGGGAAGATAGGATGGGTCCATACTGATGAAGGTCTTGAATGCAAGGTTGAAAAGTTTGATTTTTATTGTAAATAAAAAATAACCATAGATAGAATTTATTAAGTGTCCACACTGTGCTAATCTCTTTACAAACATAATCTCATTTTTATACTTATGTCTGCCCTGTGAAATTGGAATTATTATTTCTATTTTACAGATGAGGAAACTAACACTCAGAAAAGTTAAGGGATTTGTCCGTGATCATACAGCTAGTTAGCGACAAATTTGGATTTGAGCTCAGGTCTGTCTGATTCCAAAGACCATGTCTTTTTTTTTTTCTTGAGGTCTCTTTGGTTTATAACATCATACAAATTTCAGGTGTACATCGTTATATTTCAACTTCTGTATAGACCGCATCATGTTCGCCACCAAAAGTCTAGCTGCCATAGGTCACCATACACATGTACCCCTTTACCCCTTTCACTCTCCCCCTGCCCCCTTCCCTTCTGGTAACCCCCAGCTGTTCTCTGTATCTATGTGTTTGTTTATTTGTCTTCCACGTATGAGTGAAGTCATACAGTAATTGTCTTTCTCCTTCTGACTTATTTCACTTAGCATAATATCCTCAATGTCCATCCATGTTGTTGCAAATGGCACAATTTCATCTTTTTTTACGGCTGAGTAGTATTCCATTGTGTATATATCACATCTTCTTTATCCATTCATCTATTGATGGGCACTTAGGCTGCTTCCAATTCTTGGCTATTGTGAATAATGCTACAATGAACATAGGGGTGCATATATCTTTTCGAATTAGTGTTTCCATGTTCTTTGGATAAATATCCAGAAGTGGAGTAGCTGGATCATGTGGTATTTCTATTTTTAATTTTTTGACAAATATCCATACTGTTTTCCATAGTTGCTGCACCAATTTACATTCTCACCAGCAGTGTACGAGGGTTCCTTTTTTTCTACATCCTCTCCAATACTTGTTATTTCTTGACCAAAGACCATGTTTTTAACAGGAGGCACAATTTACATATATGGAATGCACAGATTTTAAGTGTACAATTATGGAATTATACAGTAAATAGTCTTTCATTTCCACTGGTTTCCATTCAACATAATGTTTCTGAGGTTCATCTGTGTTTCAGATGGGTCAGTAGTTTGTTCCTTTTATTGTTGACTAGTATTTCATTGTAAGAGCATACCGTGATTTATTTATTCATTCTTCTGTTGATGAACATTTAAATTGTTCTCGTTTGGGGCTGTTGCTTATAAAGCTGGCATGAACTTCCTTGTACAAGTCTTATTGTGGACATATGCTTTTATATCTCTTGGGTAAGTATCTCTAGAATGGAATTACAGGTCAAAAACTAGATAGATATTTATAAGAAACTGTCATTTTTCCCAAGTGGTTGAACTCTTTTACACTCTCAACAACAATATGTGTGTTCCTATCGCTTCACATCCTTGCCAGCATTTGACATTGTCAGTCTTTTTAATTTTAACCATTTTTGTGGATGCAAAGTGGTATCTCATCATGCTTTTAATTTTCAATTCCCTCATGATTAATGGTAGTGAGTACCTTTCATGTGCTTATTAGTCATTCACATAGATTTTGTCATTGTTTTTCAGTGTGCAAGCTTTTTGCCCATTTTTATTGGGTTGTTTGCCTTTTTCTAATTGAGTTGTAGGAGTTCTTTATATATTCTGGTTTCAAATTCTTTATTAGATATATGTAATGCAAATAGTATTAATCAGTCTACGACTTGCCTCTTCATTTTCTTAATGATATCTTTGGATGAACAAAAGTTTTAATTTTGATGAAGTCCAATATTTAATTTTTTAATGTTATAGATTTGGGATCTTGTCTAATATTTATCTACCCCAAAATCCAGAGATATTCTTTTAAGTTTTCTTTTGTAAATTTTATAGATTTAGGTTTTATGTTTAGATTCGTGATTCATTTAGAATTAACTTTTGTGCGTGGTGTAAGGTAGGGAGAGAGATTTGTTTACTTATTTTTTCCCCATATATTTGTTCAGTTGTTCCAGCATTATATGTTAAAAAGACCTTCCTTTCTCCATTGAATTACTTCCAGATTTTGTTGAAAGTTTATTGACCATTACTATGTTTGGATCTATTTCTGCACTCTTAATTCTATCCTATTGATATATTTGTGTAACCTTACACTACTTCCAAGCCTGCTTGACTTTTATAGCACTATAGTTTGTCTTGGACTCAGGTAGTATTAGTGCCCAAACTTTTCATTCATTTTTAAAATTATTTTGGCTATTCAGGTCCATCACATTTCTATATAAACTTTAGAATCAATTCTATATTTTTATTGTTATTGCATTGAGTCTTGTGATGGTTAATTTTATGTGTCAACTTGACTGGGCCATAGGTGCCCCAATAGCTGGTTAAACATTATTTCTGGGTGTGTCTGTGAATGTATTTCTGGATAAGATTGACATTTAAATCAGTGGACTGAGTAAAGCAGATTGCCCTCCCCAATGTGGGTAAGTCTCATTCAATCCATTGAAGGCTTGAATAGAATAAAAGCTTGGGTAAGAAAGAATTCTTTCTCTCTGACTGACTATCTTTGAGCTGGAACATTGGTCTTCTCCTGCCTTCAGAGTCCGACTGGAAATTATACTATCAGCTCTCCTGGTTCTCAGGCCTTTAGACTCAGACTATAACTATACCTTAGCTCTCCTGGGTCTCCATCTTGCTAACTATAGATCTTGGACTTCTCAGCCTCCATAATCACATGAGCCAATTCTTCATAGTAAATTTTTCTCTCTCTTGTCTCTATCTATCTATCTATCTATCTATCTATCTATCTATCTATCTATCATCTTTCTATCTATTTATATATCTGTCTATCCTATTGATTCTGTTTCTCTGGAGAATCAAGACTAATACAAATCTACAGATCAATGTGTAGAGAACTGACATCTTAGTGCTGAATGTTCTAATTCATGCATATGATATATGACTCCATTTAAGTTCTCTTTAACTTCTCTCAGCAATATTTTATCATTTTCAGGTCTTGAATGTCTTTTTTTAGGCTTATGCCCAAGATAAGATGATTTTTGATGTTACTAAAAATACTATTTTTTAAAATTTCATTTTCAATCATTTGCTGCAGCATACAGGAATATATTTTACTTTTGTATATTGATCTTTCATCCTGTGACCATGGAAGGTTTTTGACTAGTGCAATGAAATAATATAAGAGGTATTTTAGGAAGAATAGTCAGAAAAATGTTCACTGCCATATTGGTTGGCTACATCCCCATGAGGATATATAAGCCTTAATCTGAGCCAGGACCCACAGACCATACTTCTGACCTTGGACTGCTGCCTGTGCATTTATGCTAGTAGTCAAATGTGTTTGCTTTTGAGCCAGAGAATGTGGATAGATGGTTGCAAACCCATCCATCACCCTAGCTGGCAAAGCAGCTCAAAGCACATACCCTAGGAATGGAAGTGCAGCAGTGTCCTCTTGGTCTGTGAAGACCAGATGAACACTGCTATTAAACTGAGCCCTATGCCAAAGCCGCCTTGCACATAAGTTGATGGGGACTGAGGAGGGGAGTGTTAACTATAAATTTTTTGAAGCTCAAGTTAATTACATGGGCATTTGTTTATATACAAGTTTCTCATGAGTTGCTCCTTTTTTCCATCCCAGCTTTCTGGCACTGGCTCAGGAATCTAGCTAGGGTCCTCAGAATCCTCTATCATTTTCTATTTTTATCTATTTATTGTCATAAATCATTGGGCTGAGCTTGGGAGAACTTTCAAACTCCCCTTTACTTCTCTTTTGTATGTACACAGCAAAACTTTACTCTTATTATTTTACTAAAGCAGGGAGATTGATAGAAAGTTTATAATTTCCTTAGAAAATAATAAGAGAAAAATAAAAACATCCTTACCTTAAACATTCAGTTCTTTTCTTTCTTTTCTTCACCTCCTTATTTTGATAAACATAACAATTTCATGCCCTTCTTCAACATTATTCAAAGTTTCAAAATAAATTACATATCATGAATAAAAACATACCAAACAGTGTTAGAGCATATATATTTTCAAACTCTGAATGCTTGCAGAGGTTCTGACATGCCTCTTCTCTGCTAGTTGAAACATATTTATTTTAAAAGTTCATTTTCAAGGTATCTTTACTGGTTTTAAACTGCAAAGGGATGTGTGATGTGGATAAGATTTACTGGAGCCTTGAGACAATGGACACTGCATGTGGTTTTATAAAGTATAGATTTTTGATCTTGACTCATTTGTAAGTCACCTTATACAGCTCTGACAGTTTTTACATTAACAGAACTCTTCAAAGTCTGCTTCTATACTATGAACTTATTACATGTAGAGTCTAGTTTAAGGAAAAGGTAGGAAAGCTTTCCCTTTGGTACTCTTGAAAGGGCCCTAAGGAGACTGTAATCCCACCACATGACCTCGTAGTTGAATACACTAACACGCGGAGAGGCTGAGTGACTTGTAAAAAATCACACAGCTAGCTAGGGGCTGAGCTTGGATGAGGACCACGTCTCTTGATTCTTGAGAGAGATTCTTTCTGTTACCATACATAGTTTTTATCTCTTTCTTCCACATTTAGATCTTACATTCCCAACACCTGGACCCTGGTATCCTCATCTCAGAGTGTTCTACTGACCCTGCCTTCCTTTATCACCCCTCTCCATCTTTCAAATCAGAGCTCCACTCCATTTCCTCCATGTCCTATTCCTGGGGGTCCTCCCAGGGCTCATTGCCGAATCTAAAGAGCCACTATGGAACCGGGTATTAGTGACTGTTCACGGCTCAGGATGTTGCTCCTCGTCCAAAGTAGCTGGAATGCCTCATCTCATATGGACAACTAATCATAATATTTCTAATAGCTAAATTTATTGACATCTCACTATGTGCCAGACACCATGCTTAAGGATTTTACATAAATTATGTCATGGATATTGTGTGCATTTTGTCATTATCTCATTTGAGTAATGAATTATAAGGAACAATCCCAGTGAGTGATATATGTAGAGACAGGTGGAGTTAGCTTGCCCCCTTTTTAAGGATATCACTCAGGCAGTAGCCTGATGCCCCAGGCATGGGGCCAACAGATGAGAGGAGCCTGCTTTCTCTTCCAGCTTCTTTAGTTCTCTGCCTGGTGAGTCCTCTGTGCATGCGGCTGAGTGCCCAAGCAATGGAAGTTACTGCCTGTGTGGAATTACCAGAGCTGCCCTTCTGGACAAGATTCTCAGAGCTGGAGCTGTTAATATGCTCTGGGTATTCCAGGGCTCTGAAACTCATTGTTTGCCAATGACCTGGGGAGCAATAGCCAGGCTACAGAACACTGTGTGTGGCTTAAGCGGGGAAGTGTCTAGAAAAGAGGCCATTGATGTAGAGTTTATCGTGGTTTTCTACCCATCCACAAATTGCCTTATACCTGTTCTTTTGCTTTGTCAGAGCAAAAACAAAACAGAACAACTATCAGATAACAACTGTCAAAAAAAAAAAATCCAAATCTCATGAACCTACTATAGTGCCATTATTGTAGTTCTAGTTTGAAATGATTACTTTAGGGTTTGTTAATATCTACAGTGAAAGATCCAATATGTAAACATCATCATCTGCACAGCACTTTACAGTTTAAAAAGCAGCACACTATAGCAACTTTGACTTTCAAAGCTAAATGTTTTGGGGGCTCTTCTACTAGATGCAGGTCTTAAAACTTAGGGTGTCATGGGGCCGGCCTGGTGGCATAGCTGTTAAGTTCAAGGGCTCTGCTTCGACGACCCATGATCTGCAGGTTCAGATCCTGGGTGCAGATGGATGCACCGCTTGTCAAGCCATGCTATGGCAGCGTCCCATATAAAGTAGAGGAATATGGGCACGGATGTTAGCCGAGGGCCAATCTTCCTCAGCAAAAAGAGGAGGATTTGCAGCAGATGTTAGCTCAGGGCTAATCTTCCTCACACACACACACAAACACACAGACACAAAGTTAGGGTGTCAGATGTGGGGTTCAAACCCTTTGCTCCTCAGGGAGAAGCTTGGGGTTGTGAGTTCCCTCCCAATTGTGGGTCACCATGCTGGGGGTGGGGTTTATGGCGAGATTGTGTCTTAGCTTCTCCTACTCACTTCTTGTGTGTTTTTCTTTTTCATCCCATGAGTAGAAGTCGCTCAGCTAGTTTTGAGGATTTTTTTCAGAGGAAATTGTTTCGTATGTAGCTGTAGATTCGGTGTGTCCATGGGAGCAGGTGAGTTCAGGATCCTCCTACCTCGACATCTTGAACTGGTCTATAGCAACTTTGAGAAGAAGGGTATGGGGAAACCAAGACTATAAGCAATTCAGTAAATTACTGAAGGTAGATGTTTGGGTCAAATCCAAATACAATGCTCTGTTCTTATGTTATTTTGGAAAAATCAAGTCACGAATATACAGAGGTTTCTTATGGTGCACTAGGAGTGGGTGATTTTATATTGAAAACAACTTATTTAGTGCCTTTTAAGAGTGTGTTCAAAATTCTCAGGATGCTCTGTAGTGTCTTATTTGGAATAGTGACTAACAGGACCTATTAGACAATGCCCAATCTCCTACTATCTGTGTACTAATATCTATTGTCCATCTTTTTATTATCTGATTCATCTATCATTGAATTGGAAAAGTATAGTATGTAGACTTCTGCCAAACCACTTCCCTTTGTATATGTCTGTGTGGTTCAGTGGAGTGAGACTATAAAGAAACACTCATTAATTAAGTCATTCAACAGACATACAGTGGACCTGATCATCTGAGCCAATAAAGCTTAAATTGTCCACTGGGGCTCAAAGGTGTCAATCATCACCTCACTTTGTGTCAATGATGAGCTAAGCTCATCACTCAGACCAGAATCAAAACTGAGTGCGAGAGTTCAAGTGGGTGAGGAATGTTTTAAATGAGGGTTTTTAAGTTTTGGGTGTTTTTACTAAGAGGATGAGGTTTTAGCTAAATCAGCTCCTAGATGTGGGATAGATGATACTGGAAGACATACAGGACTCCTGAAGGAAAGGATCCCTGGAGAAGTGTCTGGACATTTATGTCAATCTGTCTAGACTGGACTATGGTTAGTTATCTTAGAATCTTAAGTGATATCTTAATATTGTAATATTTGAGACCTTATAAAGTTCTTTGCTTCATTTGCTGGAATTTTTAGGCATCAAAAACTTGTATTTTTAAGAAGTGGTAACTTTTATGCTGTTCGTATATTTTTAAGTATTTTTTTTAGTTTTATATAGGACCTAACAGTAGAAACGATAAAAGGAGATTTTGTCCCCAAGTTTGATCAATATCTTCTTGGGGACCAGATATAATAAAATATTTTCTTAGGAACTCTTCTTTGCTTAAAACTGGATGACTGTTGTTTAAATAAAGGTTTATTCCCCTAAGTTCCCTCTCCAGAATTACAGTTAGAGAATTTAGAGTGGAGAATTCCTAGTCCAGGATAAGCAACTATGTGATACAAATGCCTCTACTCCCTCTTCCGTTGCTCGTGGCATACATCACCAAATGAGCATATTTTCCCATTGAGCTGGATGTGTGTAGTAAAATAATTCCTATTTTACAGAAGAAGAAACAGAAATTTGAAAGTTAAACAACTTTTCTAAGTCTCTATGACTCTGAAGCCATTATTCTCCAAGGAATCACTACTAATTTATCAGAGTTTGCAACTAATATGAAATTTATTTGCCATCCATAATCTAGTTCAACCTCATTATTTTTCATGAAAGGCAATAAGAGTCTAAAGAGTTTGAGTAATGTAGGTGAAAGTGCTATGCAAATTTGTAAATAATGCTGAAGATGTTAATTGTTTTTATCAAGGACACAAGCCCAGTTAGTTTACAGCAATTCTCAAACTTTAGTGTACATCAGAATCACCTGGAGGGTTTGTTAAAATGCAGATTGCTGGGCCCTACACCCAGAGTTTATGATTTACTAAATTTAAGGGCTGGTCCAAGAATTTTCATTTCTAACAAATTCTCATATAATGTTGATGCTGGTCCATGTACCACATTTTGAGAACTGGTTTACTGAGTTACTGGTTTACAGCATACCCGAGTTCAAATGAAATTTCTCTTTGGTCGCTTTCTTATTGTTTCTAAGACTCAAAAATATTTCATAAAATACAGTTTTTCTCTATTATCTCTAGTGAATAAACTTTAAGGCAGGAAAAGAGAATCAAACTGGTTTTTGTAGATGTTTTTCTGCTGCTGTCAAGCCTCCCTTCTTGCATATTAAATGAAATGTTCATTTTGATAAATGTAAATGTGTAATCATTAGACAAGAGCCAGCAAGGAGTTTAACACTAATTGGAAGAAAAGCAAACCTAGGTATATGAGAAAAGAATTAGTCAGAGGCCAGGATAAAGATGGAGTACGTCACAGGAAGCTGGAAAATAGGAGCCATTTGCAAAGGGATATGTCAGACAAAGCTTGATGTTAGGGAAGAAAGCAGAGAGATTTGGGCACCAAAGAACAAGATAATACCTCAAGTGTTGATGAATTGATCTGCAGTAGACCCATTCATTGTGCATGAAAAATGATCAAATGAACTTTGGCTCAAACATTTGTAGGGCACCATGTGAAATGGGAATCAGACTTTTCTAAATGGGGAGAGCAAAACCAGTGCCAGTGGGCCAAGTTTTGGGGAGGCAAATTCTGAAAGAGCTTTCTAACGACCATTGCATCTGAACATGGGCGGGGCTGCCTCCAGAGCAGGAACTTTCCCAACACTGAATTGTCTCAGCAGAGACAGGTGACCACTGGGAAAGGAATTTAAGCAACAAACGTGGAGGCTAGACTTGGAGACCTGGATATTAGATTAGTCTGAATTTTTCTGGGACCAAGGCAACTCAAGGATACTTTAATGTAAAATAAGAATAAAAATAAAATGGCAGACAAGGTGAGAATGACTTCACTGATGTCCGGAAAGAGGCCGGGCTTTGGGATCACGCAGGACCCAGCTCAACTTGCAGCCCCACACTTCTTTGCTGTTCTCCACCCTCTTGGAGATGCAGTCTCGTCATCTGTAGAGCGATTGCAGAAGCAGCTGCCTCAGAATGTCCTAGTGAGCATTAAATGGTGTGTCACATGGAAATTGTCCCTGACACACAGTAGGAGTTTAATAAATGTTCATTATCTTCCCCACTCTCCCCTTTAGTAAGGCAGAGAAAATTTGACCCAGGGAAAGGCTGAATTTAGGAAATCCAAAACTATGGGGTCTCTAAGATCTGTCTCTGAGGATTATATTCACAAAGGAGATGATGATGGTGAACTTTGTGTCTTTGTCTATGCTTGTCTACATTTCCTTCCCTGAGATCTTTCACACACTTGAATAGCAATTTCTAGAACAATGCCCTGAATTGAAATCAGTGAGAATCAGTGAGTACTGATGAGTCATACAGAAAAGAAGAGAAGATTAGGGGCTCAAGATCATTCCTCCAATAGGATACTCTCTCCCCTAAGGCTTAGTGGCAAAAGTGAGCATTGATGGCAGCTCAGAACCTCCCAGCACTGGTCAAGGCAGACAGAAATCAAAGCAAAAGTTGAGACAAACAGTTAGGGTATTCAAGTCAAAAGCTTATATATACTGGATGGATCTGGGTTTGGGAAAGAGAGTGTTTTATTTAGCTTTTACCTAAGGGTCTAGACATGACTGAGCTTGTCTGAGAAACTTTGTTAATATAAATACTTTCTGAAATTGTATGTGTAGATGCTTCATGATATCCAACACATGTTATCCGGCTAGGAAAGAGGGGATTATGAAAAATTTCTTTTCTAAAAGGGCATTGGATCTGATAAGGTAGAAAATTATTGATCTGGACAAACAGTGCCTGAAGTTTCTTTGGCTACTTTTAGTCATGATGGGGAGGAGGGGCCTAATCAAACTGAAGAGAAGGGTGTCTGTTCCTTAATTGAGGAGACAATCTCTTTCTTCCATGATCTAAATAGATGGAGCTTGAAGTCATCTTGTTACTAGGAGGGGACAAAGCTACACACTGAGGCTTCCTGAGCAGTGGGGTCACAATCCTGAGACTCACATCTGGAGCCCCCCCTACGTATGGACTTTGGTATGTGAGATAATCTATTTTTTAATTCTTTAAGCCAATCTTAATTGTGTTTCTTAGACTTAAAGTCAAATATACTCTAACTGAAAAGAGTGAGATGGGTTCACATTATAATCTTCTCTAAACCATGTGATTTTTTAAAAACACCGTGTACTTGTATTATTTTGATTTTTTTTAATAAAATTTTAAGGGATCCCTGTTATTTTCATAAGGGTTGAGGACCACTGATGTAGATATTAATCTTTCTTTTATGCTTCATAAAAGCTGAGAAGAGTTTGGGTTCTTGGAATTTCAAAGGCTAAATCAACAAGTAGATTTAATCTATTTAGTTAAAAAATCAATTAATTCTGTAAAAACTTAGAGATGTTAAATCTTTTAGCTATCACAAGGGTAAACAATAGTTTAAATGGCTTTATTATTTTACTTTCTGACCAGTTGTGTGGCGTCATGCAGATAGGGTATTATAACATTAGAATTTAGTAACTAGTAATATTGTACCAAAATGTGATTGTGCGGCCAGAATTCAATAAAGCAATTTTCAATGCCCTATAAATAGCAAGCCTCTTTGCAAAACAGAGGGTCATATTCCTGGCAAACATGTCACAGCTAATGTCCATCAAGTGACTAATGTTCATTAGCATTCAGCACATTCATAGAGTGTCTTTCTGTGGGCATTTCTACTCTTAATTTATAGTTCTTTGTGGTATAGTAAAAATAGCATGTTCTTTGAGGCCAAACTGGGGCTGAAATCCCAACTTGGACTCTTACTAACGCAGTAGTAATTACTTGATGCCTCTAAGCTTCAATTTCTTCATCTATTAAATAGGGATAGAAAACCAAGCTATATCATTAGATTGTTGTATAGATAGAATTTGTATATAAAGAAATTTACGATATGTATTTACATATTAAGTAATCAATGCATGTTTTCCTTTCTTTCCTGTGGCTGAATTTTCCTCGTTAGAAAAAACTTTCCTCAGAAAATTTTCTTCAGAAACCTCAAAACCTGTTGAAGTTTCCTCAGAACCTCAACATTCAGAATAGAAGAGTGAACCTAAGTATGACCCAAGTGAAAGGATATTCAGAAACTTCTATGAATCTCTGGTAAGCTGCTGAGACTGGCCATCAGAGACCTATTTACATGTTCTAAGGAGCCTCCTGGGAAAGAAGGCAAGCTTTGTGCCATTGGGATCAGACACATCTGAATATGTCTGGGGTATTGGTGCTGGGATACAGCAGCAGTCAGGAGTGGAGACCCCTCTGAGTGAGAGTGGGGGCGGGGGGTGCTTCCCTGGCACCGATCTCCTTGTCAGAGGAAAGGAAATACGGTAAATGTTGATCTGTATTGCTTTGTTCTGTTTTCCCAGTCACTGCCTGAATCCCAGAACAAAAGCCTGTAAAAAAGCTAGAATGGTTTTTCTCTAAATTCTATAACTTGTTTTGAAATGGGCATGCTGCTCGGGGTCACCTGAAACAAAATGCAGCACAAGGAGAGTGAAGTCATTCTCTGTCCTCTGAATCCCCAGTCCCACACCCCCCACGGGACAACTCTGGCACCATAAGAGCTCAGAGAGTTGGTGGTAGGGCTGGTAGACCTACGGGGGCCCAACAGACAGGGGATCAGCAGTGGCTGACCTACTAAGTGCTGCCAGCCTAGAAAGCAATGGAAGTGATCATGGAGAACAGAATAGAGGGAACAGCCCCTTCAGGGAGCAGGAATGAGGGCCTATGTGTCCAGCTACATATGTGAGACACAGGCCTCCAAACTACAGCTGGGTGTAGGCTTTAAATTATTTCATCACTTTTTTGGGCATGAAGATATTCACAGAACGATATTTAGAAATCATTGCAACCCTTAATTTAAAAATATTATTTATATGAGTATATATATTACGTATCAGTATAATATACCCCTGAAGTTCATTTATTTTATGATTGCATGTACATTTTAACATCTGGAAATTCTAAAACACAAAGTGTTAAACATTCTCATTCCCTAACTGAAAGTAAAAATGAAACGAACAATTGTTACTTTGGAGTTGAGGTGTCAGCTCAGGTAGACAACGGGGACAAGGACTCCAAGTCACGTCTTGGCCACATAACCATGCTGAGCCACAGGGGTAATAATCTCAATTCCATTTTGGAGCACTTGCTCTATGCCAAGCTCTGAGCTATGCATTTGAAATATAATATGTCATTTACACATTTCTGTGTACAACAATGGCCCTCTGGGGTAGGTATGATTATCCCCATGTTACAGATGGGGCTCCAAGGGCTTAAGTGACTTAAGTCACTTAGTTGTTGAGTAGATGAGTTGAGACTTAAACCCAGGTCTTTCCAGCTATAAACCTGTGCTCTAAACCACGATCCAATGTTTCTCACCTGTTTCAAGATCCTGTCTGATTCTAGTTAAAATGTTGATAACTGAGCCCACTTCTAGGTCTTTAGACTGGCAGCATTGGTGCCACCTGGGAACTTCTTAGAAAGTAGTGTCCCAGGTCCCAACCCAAACCCACTGAGTCGGAATCTGCATTTTAACAAGATCCCCATGTATATGTATCTGTATACATGTTAAGGTCTGGGAAGCATGGCCCTACACTACATTCACCTTCTCTGCCCAGGTACATTTCAAATATGTCCATTTAGTATAAAAGCGGTAGTTAGTCCACTGTCTAAGATCATCTCACGGCTTTGAGGAGAGACTAGCTAATGCAAAATCTATTCATATGTCTTTCTGACTGGATTTACATGATGTCAAAACAATTGGCTGAAAAGTGCACAATTCAGGCAGGCAGATCGTCTGATACCATGGTTGCCCCAAAGACTCTTTTAAGAAAAAATCTACATTTCAAAAGAGATGACCTCATTCACAGTAGTTGTGTGAATAGCTACAGCCAGCATCTTTCTTTAAGACAAGGCCAGAAGGACCGCTCCACGCCTCCCTTGCCCTCTACCACCATAAAGTTAACTCAGCATGAAGTGGGGCTTGCATCAACTGGTTGCTGCCTATTTGTCTAAGGAAACAATTCCTGGACAGATTATATTCATAAGAGACTCTGCATTTCTGAGGGCTCCAGAAATGCAAGCTTTGAGTAACTTCTTTACAAAATCCAGAACAAAAAGCTATGCATTGCTGAGCATCTGAAGAGTTTACGTTAATTGTGGTAAAAGAAGTAATTTTTATCATTGTTGTTCCTGGCATCTGGCAACCTAAGAACATCTTATTACCTAAGAACATTGTGAGTGAAAACTTGAGTTAATTTGCTCCTAAGATGACAACCCATGTGACATCTAGGGTATGTGCTTTGCAAAAGAGTTCAAAGGTTTGGTTTAAAAACTATTCCTGGATGAGAGAGAAGAAAACCAATTACCAGAGAATGGTGGTGATAATTAAGACAATGTTATGATTCACTAAGAAAAGCCTGGGTTATGAACAATGAACACCATGGCATATAAATTACCTGAGAGCAGAGTTTAATGATGTGTTCTTTCTTATTAATTGCTCGTTTGGTGACATGGTCTGTAAAAGTTATCTTTTAAAAGAAACAAAAGAAGTCTACTGTCTAGTTGCAGCCCAGGCAAATTTTACACATTGCTGAATTTTATGATCTTGGAGTGTCTTTACCTAACCCAGCATTTATCAGCATGAACTGTAATTTGGTTTTATATTTTTGTATGATAATCATGAGATATGATCCCATATGAAATTTCCATAACTCTAAGCAGTGTTCTATTAAATAGCATAGGTTGAATTTTATAATGTAGCACACTGGTTATGTTCACTAATTCATGTAAAATGTTCTCATCTTTGATATTGTCTCTTTTAAATCAAACCCAAAATAAAATTTATTTTATCTGGATTAATACATTTTGGGCCGTGGACTGGGTTTACATGCAGCTGCTGAAGCAGACTGCAACGAACCGGATATGATCATTTTGGCCATTTTTCCAAACAATCCCAATCACAGAGTCTAAATGCCAGATGGAATGGTACAGTGGCCATGATGATGGGCTCACAGCTCAGTCAATCAGCCAGTGTAACTGACATCTATCCAGCTTCACCAGCTGGTGGGTGAGAAAAAGCATTAACATTTACAACAATGTTTCCTAAATTTCAATAGCCCTGCCACCCCCTCAAACCTGTTCACATATGTAGTCCATTTCTTTTCAGAGATGCTCGTCCTCAAATATTTATGAATCTTTTTAGGGGGTTTTTTATAGGTGTAGCCCAAAATGTGCCTGGTCCCCAACAGTTTATAGTCTTGGGAATGTCCACTCTTTCTCTAAGAGCTTTAGAGAAGGGAGGAGTGGACTGCCTTACACTGAAGCTGAGCCACTGCTTGCAGCACTTGATGCCTTCTGCTCTAGGAAACCCTGGCATCACTCTTCTCTATTGTTTGACTGTGCTGCACCCACTGCTTGCCAGTTTCCCCTGGAGCCCTGAGCTCTATGTTCTGATGCACCACAGTCCGCGCAGCTGCCAACCTCCTCTGGGCCACCTACCTCTGTGCTGCCTCCATCTGGGTTTCTGGTGATCTTTCTCCACCCAGTAAGAGAACTGACTTCCCTTTCCTGTGTCAGTCTCTCTCATGGAACAACCTCAGAGCAGAGAAGTGTAGGGCCCTGGCTGAGAAGTTTCTCTTTCATTTAAGAAGTCTTCTCCTTCACAGAGCACCACCTCATACCGTATGTGAACCACTGCCCCCAATACTCACAAACACTTGGATGCCAAGGGGCTCAAAGGATGGGCTTTACTAAGGTTTGCTCAGTAATGTTCAAAATGCATGGATTGGGGCCGGCCCTGTGGCTTGGTGGTTAAGTGCGCGCGCTGCGATGCTGGCGGCCCGGGTTCGGATCCCGGGTGCGCATCGAGGCACCACTTCTCTGTCCAGCCTGAGGCCGAGTCCCACATACAGCAACTAGAAGGGTGTGCAGCTGTGACATACAACTATCTACTGGGGCTTTGGGGGCGAAAAATAAATAAAATCTTTAAAAAAAAAAAAAAAATGCATGGATTGGGCCGGCCCCGTGGCTTAGCGGTTAAGTGTGCGCGCTCCGCAGCTGGCGCCCCGGGTTTGGATCCCGGGCGCACACCAAAGCACCGCTTCTCTGGCCATGCTGAGGCTGCGTCCCACACACAGCAACTAGAAGGATGTGCAGCTATGACATACAACTATCTACTGGGGCTTTGGGGGAAAAAATAAATAAATAAATTTAAAAATAATAATAATAATAATGACTTCTCTGGATAGAGACAATAAAAAAAAAATTTCAAAATGCATGGCTCTCTGGTAAAGGTGAAGTGGAGAACTGAACTGACATCTGAGGCCAGCATGCAGCTTCTCACTCTCTATTTTATGAATTGAAGATGGCTGAGTCTGCCAGTTAGAGGCAGCCTGACATATCTACCCAGTCACAGGTGAAACTAAGAGAGCGGACACACTGCTTGGGGGAAGCAGCGGAGTGGGGTAAGGAGGAAAAGGAGTGTCATGTAACTCCAGAGTGTGGCAGCGGAGTTTAGGCTCTGACTAAAAAGAGCCACTAAGTTGCAACAATATTTGTGATCCATTCACTTTGTAAATATAGTCAGGATCACAACAGCATTTGTATCCTAGAGAGAGGTCAAGTTATGAGAAACATGCTCATCTAGGATGCCATTCTTCTAATCGTTCATACATTCAACGCATATTTATTAAGAGCCTACATTGTGTCAGGGACATATATAGTGTGGATAGATAGAGACAAAGAAAGATAGATAGATAGATAGATAGATAGATAGATAGATAGATAGAGTCTACAAAGCAGATATTATTCTACTTTCCATGGAGTATGATATTAAACAAACACAGATAAATATATTAATACAGATTTTATTATGCTTATGAAGGAAAATAATAGGAGGTTAACAAGAGAGTTAAGGAAGATGTCTGCGAGGATTTACAATAATCTTATATAATATTACATAATATCGCTTATATAATGTTACTTTGTGCCAGGCTTACGTGTTTACTCATATAATCCTCAAAGAAACTTTATAAAATAAATACTACTCATATCTCCAATATTACAGACGAGGAAACCTACAGAGATATTAATTAATTAGCCCAAGGTCACACAGCCAGTAGGGGTGGATCCTGGGTTTGAATCCAGGATTTAGGTTGAGACTGTAGGATAAGTAGGATTTAACCAGATGAAGAGTGTGTAGTTCATTTTTCAGAAAAAGAGAACTGTACACCTGAGGTTGTGAGGCAGGAATAACATGGTGCGTTTGAGGAAGTAAAAGACGACCAGTGAGTGTAGTCAACAAGAGGATGATCACAGAACACGAGACTGGAGAAGTAAATGGGAACCAGATTATGTAGAAGTTTTTTCCTTCTTTTTAAAAAATTGTGATATAATTTACATAGAGCAAAATTCAATTTTTTAGTGTATATTTCTGTGAGTTTTGATATGCACATATAGTCATGTAATCCCCACTATAATCAAGATATAGAAGAGTTTTGTGAACCTCAGAAAATCCTCTGTTGCCCCTTTGTAGTCAACAACTCTCCCCTCCTTTGGCACCCACCGATGTGTTTTCTGACCCGATAGTTTAGTTTACAAGAATGTTACAGAAGTGGAGTATATAATGTGTAGCCTTTTGAGTCTGGCTTCTTTCACTTAGTGTAATGCATTTGAGATTCATTCCTGTTGGTGTGTGTATCAGTAGTTTGTTCTTTTTATTGCTGAGTTGTATTCCATGGTATGGACCTACCACAGATTAATTATTCATGCAGCAGTGGAAGGACATTTGGATTGTTTCCACTTTGGGATTGTTATGAATAAAGCAACTAACAACATTCAGATACAGGTTTATGTGTGAATACAAATTTTCATTTCACTTGGGTAAATACCTAGGAATGGAATTGCTGGGCCATGTGGTAGGTATATGTGTAACTTTACAACAAACTTTCAAACTGTATTGCAAAGTGGCTGTGTCGTTTTGCATTCCTACCAGCAATGCATGAAAGTTCTAGTTGCTTCACATCCTTACTCATGTTAGTTATTATCAGTTTTTTTGATTTTTAAAAATTTTAGCCATTCTAATAGGTATGTAGTTAATGTTGAGTATGTTTTCAGATACTTATTTGATAGCATAGTTTGGGTCTTCTACATCCTTACCAATTTTCTGTTGACTTGTTCTACCAACTGTTGTGAAAATAATCTTGAAGTCTCCAACTAAATTTGTGGACTTGTCTATTTCTCCTTCCCATTCTATAAGATTTTGCTTCATGTAGTCTGAGGTTTTGTTGCTAGGTACATACACACATAAGATTGTTATGTCTTTTCGGTGAATTGATCCTTTTTAACATTATGTAACACTCTTTATCCTTGCTAATAATCTCTGATTTGAAGTCTATTTTTTTATCTGATATTAATATAGTCACTTCAACTTTCTTTTGAATAGTTTCCATGTATGTATATAGGTGTATATGCATATCTTTTTACAATCTTTATTTTCGACTTATTTAGTTCTTTTATTTAAAGACAGTTTCTTATAGACAGCATACGGTTTGCTTTTTAAGCCAATTTGACAATCTCTGTCTTTTAATTGGCATGTTTAGACTGTCTATGCAATTACTTGGAACAAAATTGACCATCTTGCCAGTACTTTTTTATTTGTTCCATCTTTAAAATTATTATTCCTCTCCCACTACCCTCTTTTTGATTATTTTTATGATTTTATTTTATCTCCTCTATTGGCTTATACCTTTTAATAACATTTTTAGTAGTTACCTAGGATTTACAACATAGAGCTTTAATTAACCACAGTCTACTTTCAAATACTATTTTACCACTTCAAGTATCGCCCACAAATGTTACAACTGTGTACTTCTCATTTCTCCATCCCATCTTTTGTGGTATTTTAGTACACACTATAGTATATTTTATGTTTAGACATATATAAATACAGAATACATTGCTACTATTTTTGCTTTGAATAGTCAAACATCTTTTAGAGCAATTAAACAAGAAAAAATAATTTTATATTTAGTTTCATTAATGCCATTTACAGCACTTTTCGTTTTTTTGTGTGTGTAGATCTAAGTTTCTGTCTGTTATCATATTTGGTGCCTCAAGAACTTCTTTTAACATTTCTTCTAGAGCAGGTCTTCTGGCAATAAGTTATTTCAATTGGTAGAAAAAATCTTTACTGTGCCTTCATTTTTGGAATGTATTTTCACTGTGTTTAAAATTGTCTAGATTGTCAATTTTTTTCCATGCACTTAAAGATGTTGCTCCATTGTTTCCTGGCTTGAATAGTTCTCACAAGAAATCTGCTAAATTTTCATCTTTGTTCCTCTGCATATAATGTGTGTGTGTGTTTCTGGCTGATTTCAAGGATGACCCTTTGTCTTTGGTTTTTAGAAGTTTGAATATGATGTGTCTATTTGTCCTTTTTAAAAATTTTTTGTTTTAATTTATCTTGCTTTATGTTCTTTGAATTTCTTAGATTTATAGTTTGGTATCGTTCATTAATTTTAGAAAATTCTCAGCCATTACATCTTCAAATACTTCTGTTCTTTCTCTTTCTCTTCTTCTAGAATTCCAATTATATAGACTATTTGATACTGTACCATAGCTCACTCTCTCTCTCCCTTTTTTTTTGTTTGTTTGGTTTTCATGTATCATAGCTGTATAATACTCTATTTTTTAAAAATATTTTTTCCCTTTGTATTTCAAGTTGGTAATGTCTAATGACCTATCTTCAAGTTCACTGATTTTTTTCTTCGTTTTGTCCAGTCTATTGATGAGTTCATCAAAGGCATTCTTCATCTCAGTTACTATATTTGTCATTGTTAACATTTCCATTTGATTCTTTCTTATGATTTCCATCTCTTGGTTGATATTACCTATCTGTTCCTGCATGTTGTCCACCTTATGTACTACAGCTTCTATCATACTAGTCATATTTATTTTTATATTCCCATCTGATAGTTCAAACATCTGGATCATATTTGAGTCTGGTTCTATTGATGACTTTGTCTCTTGACAGTATATATTTTCTTGCTTCTTTGTGTGAATTATAATTTGTGGTGGAAAGCCTGACATCTTATGTGGGACAGTAGAAAGGGAGATAAATATTATTTACCCCTGGAAACGAGCATGTCTCTTGTTTTGCTAGGTATTAAGTGTCAGCGGTTGAGTCAGTCTAGTCAGGGGTTGAGCTGGGTTTGGGCTTTGTTGTTGCTATGTTTACCCTCAGTGCCTCACAGTTTCAAATTCTTCTGGAATTACTTTGTGTTTAGGGTTAGGGATTTGTTTCTGGAGGATTTTTCTCAATGTTCCTGTTCTACCTTTAGCTTTAGACATTCCCTCTAACCCTTGGAAAGACAGTCTTTCTCCTTACTCTTGTCCCATACCTAGCAGTAGACTGCTGTTATTTGTTACTCTGTGCTCTCTAATCTGGTTTTGGGGCCAGGGTGGAGGTGTTTTCTGGTTTAGCCACAATCTTAGGCAGGTACTTTGTTCCTGGGTCTCAGTAGTGGGGGCTTCTCAGTGACCCTGCCCCTCCTCGCTGATAAAGGATCTCTAATGTTCTGGGCCCAAGATATTTTCCTGCCCCTTTCCCAGAGGCAGATTATTTTCTGTGTCATTTCTGCAGCTGCAATGTTTCTTCACCTGAGCCCTGAAGATGACATGGTTTGCTTCCTAAATCTTTTGTTCCATTGAGGAGATAGGGAAGAACAGTCTGGGAGTGGCTTTGTGCTTTTTTTGCAATAGCTACTGTTCCCCTTCCCCAAACCTTCACCATAGTGGAGATTTTCTCCAGTCTCTTGCCTTAACCGCATCTCTCATA
Organism: Ceratotherium simum simum; assembly: GCF_057802395.1. Taxonomy (NCBI): domain Eukaryota; kingdom Metazoa; phylum Chordata; class Mammalia; order Perissodactyla; family Rhinocerotidae; genus Ceratotherium; species Ceratotherium simum. The sequence goes on from NC_141906.1 coordinate 48,793,849, forward strand.
TGAACACTCAGTGAGGTCTGTGGGGAAAAGGCTGATATGGCGTCTGCAGCTACCAGGGGTTCCATATTCTAATGCCAGCCCATGGTTGGCCTTTTGTAATTTGTTAAAAATTTCAGCTTACCCGCTTTTTCTTGCTAGCTTATGTGGTATGCAGCACCTGTTACAGGTAATAAAGAATTCATTCACCATCTCTCCTTGGAGAAACCTTTCTTAGATTTCAGAGTAGTTAATTGCCTTGTGACTTCAGCTCTTTGATGGGTTCAAGAAGAGTTATGATTCTGTAAATTATCCAGGTTTTTCTTGTTGTAAGTGTCAGAGTGACTCTCCAGTCTTCTACATCCTACATGAAAGCCAGAAGCCTTCTCCTGTAAACCTTTAAGCCATGTTAAGGAATTTATATTTTATCCCAAATGCAGTAAGATTCTATAGTAGGGTTTAAACAGAATATTAGTTAGTCTGGATTTATATTTTTAAAAGATCACATTTTTAATATTTCTTGGGCATCTGCTATATACCAGGAACTGGACTTTCTAATATATATTAAAAAATAGTAGAAATAATGCCCTCAAATTGTTCATAATCAAGCAGATAAGTCTTACTGACTATAAAAAATAGCTAAAAAAATTTTAATGTAAGTGCTATAAATGAATGTTCAAGCAGAGAGCTCTGAGAGAATTAAGGAGGGAGAATTTAATTTTGTCACATAGGGGTAGAGATAGTAGAAGATGACATTTGAATTGTATCTTGAAATTTAAACAGGATATGGTTTCAGAGGAACCTTGAGTGAGTTAAGTGAATGTCTAAGGTTTTCTTGTAACTTGCTTTCTAAATAACATTATTTTAATTTCTTATCATTTATATCTAGGCAAAAATGAGTTGCTAAGAAAGGAAGGAAAACAGTCAGGTACCAACAACAAAAACTAATACGGAGCTAAACTAATGTGTCTGCATTTGGGCATAAATATCTTTATAATCACTTTATTTTGACCACATGGTTAATTGTTCTATGAAGGAAAAAGTGCTCTCACTTAAAACTAATCACTATAATTATATTACAATCAAGTTCTGATTATCTGCTCAAGTTCTGATTATCTGTTCCCAGATTTTTAAAGCTGTGGACTATGAGATTGTTTTGTGTCCTGTTTTCCACATGTGGCTCTGTGGCTACTTTCCTTAATTGTTTAAGTCAAGACTTTTTCCACTCACTCAGTTTACTTCAAGTAATGGGAGGTTTTCTATAAGGATACATCTGTGTGGGCCCCCGAGGAAAGATGACAACTTGTCTCAAGAAGAATAGGTAAAGTTTATCCAGTTGGACTTCACGGGAACAGGAAGAGAGAGACCATCAGTACCCTGGAAAGCTTATTTTTGTGGAATTCTTGTAATGTATCTCCAGAAACATGAGCCAAGTGTATGGATTGTTCTTTATATATGTTTTCTGATTCATCATATAACCAATTCAAAGGAAAAAATATTACAATTTCGGATGGTTGTTCTTCTCAGGGTACAAAGTGAGTGAGAAGTACAGTGCCCTGTATTTCTTAGGCTGGGTCAGATAGTCAGCTTCTCATAGCCGGTCATCAATACCCAGGTAATTCTCTGGTCGCAGCTGATCTTTGGCACAGAGAACTTGGCCCACTGCAATTTCCCCAGGCCAAATTCTGTTTTTGGATAAACTTGCTGCTCTTGCTGAAGCCAGTGGGAAAGATACCCATCCATGCATATGAAAAATCAGGTTTCCCAGACAATTTTTTTTTTTAGAAAGAGTAGCTTTCAAGACACAAGAGCTGTGCAAAATGGGATTGACAGAAAAGGGAGGGATTTTCAATAGCTTGATAGTCTGGATTTTGATTATATTTATTTTAACAAACATTTAGCACTATGTGTTTAGCACTGTTCTCAGCAATATTCAAGGATAAAGGGAAATGTAAGACGCATCATTTTCCTCAGAGAGACTACACTAGACATGAATGATTAATTAGGAAATTAATATTTCCATAGTGCTACATAATTTACAAATTGCTTATATGTGTGAGTATCTTATATATATGTTTTCTATATATAACACATACATACATGTCTACATATGCACATATATTTGTATGCATTTCTTCTCTTATTCAGTTCTCATGACGATCCTCTAGGGTAAGTGGTATTATCATTATTCCATTCTACAGGCATAAAATAATGAATTGAGCAAACTTACTCATAACCTGTTGTATACTATTTCATCACTACACTTACCACACTGTGTAAACAAATCTGTATGCGTGGATATATCATCTCCCCCCGTGGACCAGGAGCTGGGAAACCTGGACAGAGCCCTCTTTGCCTTTATATTGCCAGCACCTAGCATATGTTGATTGCTATCGAATCTCAGCCCCTGGTCTCCAGGTTACCCACATTGTCATAGAATAGATGTTCTCCTGGCTTCCTGGGGCTGCTGGTCAATCTTTACTCCTGGTGCCTGGAGGTCCCACTGCCCGCTGGGCTGCATGCCTCAGATCCCAGATCAATGTGCCCTGCCCAAGTTTCCTCATTATCCTCCACCATCGTCCCCTTCACCTCCTGCCTGCTGGCTGCAGATTACTTCAGCTCTCTCAAGTCTGTCAGCAGCTCCCCCAATATGCCCAGCTCATCAGAGCTAACGAACACAGGACAACAGTAATTACCAATTCTGGGATCCTTCTGTAGGTCAGTCCCTACACTCATTTCTTTATATACGTTATTTCATTTACACCTCACAAGAAGCGACGTATTATTACAGATGAGAAAATAGGTTGCAAGAAATGTTTTGCCCAAGATCACACAACCACCAAGTGACAGAACTGGGATTTGAAGCCAGATCTCTGACTCTTGAGTCCTTAACCATTAGGAATACATATCTGGACTTCTAACTTCCCTGGATGCCCTTGAAAAAGAGCCTGCCTAGTTTTGGATTGTTGAGTAAGATTTTTAGAGGATGCAAATAAATCTGTCCAGAGCAAGATATTGGAGAGGCCCTTGCAATTATTTGTTTTATCTCCTGTTTCTTTTTCCCACACCCTCCTCCAGACTGTGAGTTTCTTAAAAGCTGGGACTGGGCTTTATTTGTTTGTGCCTTATATTGAGCACATTGCCTGGAAAAGAGTAGGTGCTCTAAAAATGCTTGATGAATGAATAAATAAAGGAGTTTCCTTGCCTGCATGCAACTTGATCTTGAGCTTACGACCTTTATGTGCTAATGCCCCATTCAACCTTGTATGCAACTTATTAATTACTATGATTCCTTCCACAATAGTACAGTCTCATTTCCTCAGTCACAGGGTAATAGAGCTTTCCTCCAATTGAAAATAATTTCAAAAATAGCTATCACGCACCTGAGAACGATAAAGGAAGGACTGCTCTTTTGAAGGCAGCACACCGGATGATTTTGGTGGCATCCAGGTAGTCCCTGGCAAGACCTTTAACAAAATAGCAAAGGAGGGAAGGCTGATCTTTGCGCCCCTTCCATCTCTTTCAGGTCCCCTAGCCTGTGCCCTGTGTCATCCTCTCCTTTGTCATCTAAGAAACTGATGACGTCCCTTACAGTTCAAAGCCCTACTTTTCCTCTCTAGTTGATCTGTGCCCCCAAGTTTCTTTCCTCCTCCACTCCGTCAAGAGATCTATGTCCCCACTGGCTTCTCTCTTCTAGGGGTCAAATCATCTTTTTGTGCAATTTATATTGATTCATGAATGACTGATAAACATTCATCCCTTGGTTTTCTTTCTAATTAAGACAAAAAATATTTAACCAAAGTGATTTTTAAATAGTCAAATAAGAAGTAGTACTATTCTGGTTGCTGAGGATAAAATGGTGAATTAAGCCAAGTCCTTGCCTTCATAGAACTCACATTCTTGCTGTGCAGAGATGAGAGACAAGGAAATAAATAAGTAGGAAAATTAATAAGCCCTTCAAGCTCTGGTCTTAAATGCATCAAGACCTTCAGTATGTGATCTATTGGAAAACTAGAGATACCAGAGATCAAATTTCTAATGGGAAGGCTCTGTTGGCTGCTGCTGCTGCCGCCTTCTGATCTCAGTGGCCCATTTGCTTTCTCTGAAGGCCCTGGGAAATCATTTTCCTTGTTTATGAGACCTTAGGAGGTGACGTGGTGGGTCAGAAAAAGGGGCTCTTCTGAAAGAGATTGTGGAGGCCTTTTTTTATATGATAAGGGACTGGAGTTTACATTTATTGTTTAGCACATAAAAGCTCTGAGAAAAAATGCCTTTACAAAAGATGGCTCAGACACCCCTCCTCTGCTATCTGGGAATAATGACTGTTACCTGCTACTCAAGCTCACAGTGGGAAGCAGGTGAAGAAATAGATAGGAAGTACCCTTGCCCTGATATTCTGCTCCTTCCCTGATATTAGGGGGGAAAACACATGCACAATTATCATACAAGGGCAATATCGAAGGCACTGCTATATCTCTAGCTTAATAGAACGAACATAGTGATCGAAGAGGCCAATTCATTGGCGGTGCAGAGGAGATGATCATAGACATGTTCTTTGTAATATTTGAGTTGAACTTTGAAGAATGTGTAGGATTTAATCAGATAAAGAAAGGGGGTGGGGTAAGTAGAAGCAATTGCACATGCAAAGGCACAGAAACTTAAAAGAACATAGTTGCATGTTACCAGAAATTAGAGTGTATTTATTCATTAATTAATTTATTTACATGTTCTTTCAGCTAATATTTATCCAGCATCTACTATGCATTAGGCACTTACCTGGAATTTGACTTATATTATTTTTATTTTATGTCTTACTACAAGTTAAACCTACAGAAATTGCTTCTTACCAGCTCTTAACAAGCTAAGGGTGATGTATTAAAGAACTACATGCTGCTGGAGAACCCTGGTCTGAGTGATTTTTAACCCGCTCAGGACTTCCTGAGTCTTTTTATGACTTATAGAACCATTTAGCTACAAGCTTTCCCAGCTCCAGAGGAAGCCTCCCTGCTTTTTTGGATATATTCCACATTCTACAATTATCTTCACCTAATGAATAGCAGAAGACTGAGCCAGCAGTGATGGCAAGAGGAGCAGCCATAACTTTCCTTACCTTGAACTTCAGACCCATGGAGCTTGACAGATTCTGCTCATACACCTTTCCTAACTGAGGTAGAATGCATTTTATGTTTCTACAGCTATGGCACAATTCTAAGCAGGTATTAGGGGCTCATAAAAACCTCACCAAGTTCCATGTCTCCAGCTTTCATCCAGAGCCACAAAGAAGTTGGTTTGTTAAATCCCTGTAGGAATATTCTATCTTTGACAGAGACCCTTGTGTGGATGAGGGTAGAAAGACTCTGTACCAGGAGTAGATTTGGCTGCTTATAATGGAAATTAAAATAAAAGGTTTAAAGAAAACAGAGGAAATGCAAGGCAACCATCCAGGGAGAAGTGGGGCACCACAATCATCCAAAGCCATGCTTCTTCTACCATTCTGCTCCACCACACTCAGTATGCATCTTTCCTTTTCAAGTTCAACTCATGTTTCAAGAGGGCCATTGAAGCTTCAGTCCAAGAACAAAACAGAGAGAGAAATAGCAAAATTAAAGTTCCTGCCCACTGCCTGTCCTTCTTTTAAGACACTTCCCAAGGAATCCCACTCAATAATTTTTGCTTCCATCTCATTGACCACTCCTAGCTGCAAGGAAGGATAAATATCCACTTTTAGTTGGGCGTATTTTCACCTGGAATAAACGCAGGCTTCTTTCTGAAAAGAAAAAGAAGAGAATGGATAGGTAGGTGAGACTTGGCACCATTGCCCAGCTCTGTGAGTCAGCAGTCAAGCTTCACCGGGTTTTGAAGTCTCCAGAGCACATCTGGGACTTGAAATCAGGGAAGAGAGCACAGAGTAAGGTCTCTTTCCCACTGTAGCTTCCAATCCCATTCCTTTTCCAGACACCTGGACAAAACAGTTCTGGAAAGTTAACTAACAAAGTATATAAGCATCATTGAGACTCTAAGAGTCAGTTTCAAGTAGGGAATGGGAGTTCCCAAGAATTTCAGTAGATGCTATCTTGCCTAACCACAGAAGGCATACAGAAGAGCTTTTGAACTGAGCGGAGGGAAAGGGACATGTTTTTTCCCCAGGTCAGGAATATTTAATTTAACAACCATTGGTTGAATGACTGCTAGGCAGTGCCTGAATAGGTGATCCCTTCTGTTCCCAGCTTCAATTGCAGTACCCTGCTCAGTAAACACCCATATCTCCCTTTCATTACCTTCGCCTGGTTATTTAGTGGATTCTGTCAAAGAGGTCAAACATGTGCAGAGATGAATGCAACAATAAATGTGCCATCACTGTTTCACCTTATGATGAGTCACGTTAAGAACCAATTTTAAAGAACATCTTGCATTGAAATAAAGAGACAATTCCTGTTTGCTTAGTCCTGTACCAAGTTATATAAGGCATAGAAGAAAAAAATCTGATATGGTTCTTTCTTTCAAGTTCACTGGGAAGATAAAACATATAAAACAGTAACTACTTGAAATAGGTGTTAAACAAACCCAACAGGTCAGTAATGGGGTTCTAGGTGGCTGCAAGATCACGGGGAGGCCCAGAGAAAAGGAGGCTGGTGAACCATGGTAGGTAGACCAGTGTGCAAAAAGGGGATAGATAGATAAGAAACCATGGTGCAGCCTGGCAGTGAAATCATGGAGAAGTAGGGAAAGCTTGGAGTTGAAGTAGGTGACTGGGAATTGGTACCTTGATATCCAGCTCAAGCAAGAGAGTATAGCAGGAGTTTGGTTATTAAGTCAAATGTTGGAGTGAATAGTAGGAGGAGAATGTGGTACAGACTAAGATACCTATTTTAGATTTTAGCACAAACAAGTCTACTCAGTATGGACAGAGGTGAGATTGATGATCACAGGACAGGGACCATACTCCCTCCACTCTGATCCTAAACCCCTGGCTTTGGGAAAGCAGATATGTCCTGGGAGTTATGTGCGGCAACTAGGGGTCTACGGGAGATTGAGGTTGTGATTGCAGGCCAGGGGGAGAAATTGTCAGACGGTTTTAACGGTTCCACATCAGACGACATACTGCTGATGCTGGGTTAATTGAATTTCTTCTACTGAAAATGCCTGTATTTTCGGTTGACTTCCCTAGAGATGGTAGCTTTGACATTGCACCTAGAGAATCTCTGATTTGGCAAAAGAATTTTCAGACAGTTGGAGGAAAGACTTTATTGCAGGACAGGGAACTAAGCTCTTCACCTCTGGAGAGTAAGCTGTGTGGGGCAGAGGGACTCATGCCCAGGATAGCTGGGCAGCATAAGCTCTTTGTGGTCTCTAAAGACACCAACGATAGGTCTTGTTTTCAATGACTAGATCAGAACTATATTGCCTTTGGGGAGGAGGCGATGTTATGACCTGTGTATCAAGGTGAGGTTAACGGCCTTGCAAAAGATTGTAATAATTCTTTACATTTCAGTAGAAGCAGGTATGTATGAAGTGGAGTGGTAACATTTACAGTGTGCTTACTGTGTGCCCTGCACAGTGTCAAGTGCTTTCAGTATAAGTTGCTACCAGATTTGAGCATCTCCTGTGTGCCAAGCAGAGTGCTAAGTGCTGTGGGAATATAGCTTCTATTTAGGAAAGCATGCTTGAGCCAGAATTTTACACATCTTATCACGATCCTGCAGGTCACATACTATTGTTTTAGGGTTTTTTTTTTTTGCTAGGAAGATTTGCCCTGAGCTAACATCTGTTGCTAATCTTCTTTTTTTTTTTTTCCTCCCCAAAGTCCTAGTGAATTGTGGTATATTCTAGTTGTAAGTCCTTTGAGTTCTATATGAGCTGACACCACAGCTTGGCAACTGACAGACTAGTGGTGTGGTTACATGACCAGGAACTGAACCTGGGCCACTGAAGTGGTGAGAGTGCCAAACTTGAACCACTAGACCATCAGGGCTGGCTCTCTTTTATGTTTTGCACATAAAGAAACAAGGGCTCAGAGTGGTTAAATGGTTTGCCTGGAATATCAAATCAATTAAGTGACAGAATTGGAATTCCCTCCCAGGATCTTCAGCCTGTGATCTTTCCATGATACCCACTGTAATTTCTTGAGAGCGGAGACCACATCTTTTTTCATCTTTATGCACCAAATATTAGAAAAATAGCGATTTGTGTTGCTGCCATAATGAGGATGAGCATGATGAAGAACTGCCTTTAGAACCCTTTGCTAACAATGAGACTTTGCTCTCAAGCTGGATTCCTCAGCTCCAGCCACATTTGATTAGTGTGTTGGGTCCCTGAGAGTGTAGTGTGGGGATAGTTCTTAAAGGTAGTTAGCTCAGTTGACCTCCCTCTTCTCTCAAAGCCTCAAGAACTTGGCCAGAGAAGCTGTGGAAAGTGTGAGGCAAGGAATTGAATTCATTCTGCTCAACACTCATTAGTCAGCAGGCTGAAGTGCTTTCTGACAGAGTGGGCTGGCTGCCCTCTGTGTACAGAATAGCCCTACTGCCTGGGGTCATGTCAGGAAGCCTGTGTGCTGATCTAGCCATTACCTCATTGCCCCTTGAGAGATTCATGGGCCCTAGAAGGAGCATAGGAGCTGGTAGAAGGGCTCCAGCTCAGCACACCTGCCCTGAGGTCAAGGGGCCAAGACAGTCTTGGGAGCTCTGACAGCAGTGTCACAAATCAGGAGACCTGGCTGCCTTGTGGGTAGAAATCTCCAGCCCAGTGCCTGTACAATCACCTTTATGAGCTGGTGATGGTGGCAGGCACATCTCCCCTGGGGCATTCACACATATTTATTGATGTGGAAGCACTGATCTCATTGCTTTTTAAATAACTGTCTTGATAACTCATTAAATTCCAGTCATTTGCAGCTGGCTTCCCAGAACTCAAGAGAAGTTCTTACCTTCTTCTTAAGGTCTCTAATAAGACCTTGATATTACAGAACACCTTCCTGAAAGAACCTCAAAGCTTTAATATAATCCATCCTACCCTCAATTTACAAGTGGGAAAAGGGAAGCATCAATTAAGCAACTTGCCTTTGGCAGACTAAGTCTGAAGGGAAAAAGGTAGAACCGATAGGAAGTATATGGGAACTTTCTATACTTTCTGCTCAATTTTGCTGTGAACCTAAAACTGCTTTAAAAAATAAAATTTATTATTATTATTATTTTTTAGAGGGTAGAACCTTCACCTAGCCCCTCGGAATTCTCCCCAGGCAGACCCTTCCTTGTTTGAGTTACAGAAGGTGCCATGTCCTAGGATATTCATAACTTGCAAGCAGTCGCTATACCCCCGCCTCTGCTAACAGACTTAGTTGATTTTCATTTATTTTTTACATAATTTAGTAACTTTCTTTTCAGCAACAAATAGAAAGACCCAAGGTAGCTTTTTATACAGACTGTCTGGTACTATGTTGGGGGTGAGGTGTGGAAAATATAATTTTAAAAGCACTTGCATCATATGCTAAGCCAATAGTTGATCCAGTGCATCATATTGTTTCCTCAAAGTAAAGAATGATCTCCAATTTAGTTCCAGTTTTGCAATCCAGATTGCTACATAATATATTGAATTAAAGCGTAGGATACACATAAAATACATTTTCTTTTTCTCTCTCTTACTTCACTGACTGCTCTTACTCAGTCTCCCTGTCTAGATCCTCCTCATCTCCCAGACCTCTTAACATCGGAGTGCCCCTGTGCTCTGTCCTCACTCCTCTTCCTCTCTCTAACCAAACTGACTACCTTGGTGGTCCTACTCAGTCTCATGTCTTTAAGTGCCATTTCAAGCATATGCCTTCATTCTAGACCTCTTTCTTGAACTCCAGATGTGCCCAGTTGACATCTTCAACTCAATACGTCAGGAACAGGACTCCTGATCACCTCCTGCAAACCTGTTCCACTCACAGCCATCCCATGTCTTTGACGGCAACTATCTTGCAGTGTTCAGACCAAAATCCTTGGACCCATCCTGGATTCCTCTTCTTGTCTCTCACTTCTCATCCCACCAGTCAGGAAATCTTGTTGGCTCTACCATCAAAGTATATCCATAATCCAATCACTTCCTACCACTGTCATTGCTACCACTGTGGTCTGAGCCACCATCATCTCCAACCTGGATTTTTGCACTAGCATCCTGATTCTTCTCCCTTGAGTCTATTCTCGACATGGCAGTCAGAGTTATTATCTTAAAATATTAAGTTAGGTTATCTGACTCCTCTGTTCAAAACCCTCCAATGCCTTCCCATCTTCCTTGAGTAAAAGCCGAAGTCCGCACAATGGCCTCAAGTCTCCACGTGATGCAGTCCTACTTACATCTCACTGCTCCCTTCCCTTTATGAGCTCATCTTCTTCTATTTTCTCCCTTGCTGACTCTACTCTAGCCAAGAACCAGCCACCTTCGGCTCCTGCCTATTCTTGCCAAGCATACTTCCACCTCAGGGCCTTTGCACCGGCTGTTTCTTTTGTCTGGAATACTCTTCCTTTAGATATCCGCATAGTTAACCCTTTCATCTCCTTCAAATTTTTCTCAATTCTCAAGACAGCAAACTCTCCTTTCCACATTAAATCCATAGAAATGCTAGAAGAGATACATTTTAAATTAATAAAACTATATATATAGTTGTTCTCAAAAATAGAAGGGAATTCTCAGCACAATGGAAATAGTGAGCATTTCCCAAAGTATAGAAACCGATGGGATTAGATTAGAGTGGGAAACTGCAGCTCAGGTTGTGAGCAATGGCAAGCAGAGAGCATTGCCATAGAAAGTGGAGCCTGCGTAACTTGAAGAAGGGGAGAGGATTAACTATGCAGATATCCAAAGGAAGAGTATTTCAGACAGAAGAAACAGTTGGTACAAAGGCCCTGAGGTAGAAATGTGCTTGTCAGGAAAAGGCAGGGTCTCCATACCCAGAGGTAGGGAAGCATGGACCAGAGGAAGATCCTAATATACCCAAACCTTTAAAGATCTGCGTCGGTCTACCCAGAGAGCATGTGGGGCCCATATCTCTGGTGCTCAGACTCCAACATGACAGACGTGGAGGGGAACATGAAATGGGAAAAGGTAGGTCACTGCATTTAGTAAGAAAGAGGTCATTTGGAACCTTAAAAAGAATGGTATAGAAGCATGGTTACAGCAAAAGTTAAATTTTAGAATTATCCAGAAGAAACTGGAAAATCAGGATCAGGATCAGGGTCAGTGGGTTTGAAGTTTAGACTCTAAACTACTAGTGTAGGAGGCTTGGAGGTCTAGGAGAAGTGAGCTGGTATCCAGGGGGAATAATGACAGTCCTTGATGGAAAGGCTAATGGAAGCTGCCCTCCGAGGCGGGTCTGCCTCTGTTAATAAGAAAAATGTTTGCCAAGGAGGAAAAACTCCTAGGGGAGGAGGGATAGCATATGCACTCTAGAGAGGAAAGAGGCCCTGGTTCTTCGGAGGAGTGTAAGGAGGTGGGTAGGTGAGAGGAAGGAGAGCACTATGGAGAGATCTTTGGAAGCACTTCACCCCCACAAGGCTCCCCTGGGGTTAGGTAAGGATTTCCCTCTTGGGGCACTGCATTCCAGAACTGTGGTGAGAGCAAAGCAAGTAGGAGGAAAGAAGAAAAGTTCTTTTTCTTTTTAATTAAGTGAAAACCCATTAGTTACTTGTATTTTAATATAACTTTAATATTCTCTGAAAATATATGGCATCAGACACACTTAAAATTAATCAACACCATTTCTAGAAATCGTTATAGGTGATAACACATTACAGGAAGTCAAATATGGGGGAAAATTAGGCCTCATCACCATCAAATTGTAAGCATATAATAGATAAACATTTATAAAATACTTTGACTATGAAAAAACCCAGAAACTGCAATGAAAGTGAAACCTACTTGTATTACTGTTTCATAATAATTTCTCACTCACAACATTTCTGTTAATAAAGCCTTGGCTTCCTGCCTTCAGCTGAGTGACTTTCACAGACACTCTTTTGGAAAATGTCATAAAGTGACTTTGCTGCCCAATAATTACACGGAACAGATTATCTGTGGGCCAATTTTAATGTAGAAGACCTAATAACATCACCTCTTTCTCAACTCCTGACCTTGTGGAATTGACATCTCCTTTCTCTTTCTTTTCCTTATTTTTGGTCTGAATAGATTAGGTCCTTGCTTCAGTGTTCTTGTTTGACCATTCATTCATTCTCCATCTATAAGCCATTTATTTAGTGCTAGACACTGTGCTGGGCTCTGAAGATAAAAGACAATAAGGCATTGTCCATATCTTCAAGAAGCCTGCTGTCTGGTGGGAAAGACAAACAATTCAGACAAGTCTTGGACAGGGTGTTAAATGTCATGATTGTCACTCTTAAGAGGGCTCAGAGTAGGCACCCTAATCATCCTAGAGGCAGTTAAGGCAGGGGTCTGGGTGTACATACCCCTAAACTAACTCTGGATTCAAACGGGGTAAGGGAAAGCATTTCAGGCAGATCCAGTGGGTTGCACAAGGGCTTGGAGACTAAAACAGTATAGTCTAGGTGGAGTGCTTCTCTGATTCTCCTTGGGGACAGAGTGCTTCTCTGAATCTTCCTTGTAGAAGGAAGCAGGGGGCCTTCACTGGCATGGAGACTCCACTTCCTTAAGGAAGCTAAGCAAGCCTGTGTTGGGTTCCATGAGCTCGCTTCTCTCCCATTGCTTCTATAAGGAAGGTACTTTTCTCTGCAGCTCAGACATATATGCAATAAGGATGAATACTGAGAGAACTCAGAAGATGTGAATAATATATTTGTCATGAACATAAGGCAAGCTGTCCGTCTCCCCTTCCATGTGGGGGAAAATCTGACACCTGCCAGGCGCTAGACAGATGCTGCTATTACTGCTTCTGGAATAAACATAATGGCCACTTAGCATAGGCTCCAACCAACAAGAGGCCCCCAGTGGGAAAGAAATGTGAGGCAATCCTCTGGAGCAGACAAGGAAGCTCTGTTTCCCACTCTCCCTGTGTGGTGTGGTTTGCCGGGCCCTAAAAGACTTCCCTGGACAGTGTATCTGCTCGCCAGTTCTTGAGTTCCCCACTGGCTAAGGTTTTGAAGCCATCTATTAAAAAACACAAATTTTATCGGGGTGAGATGATTCATTAAGCTGATATCACATGGTTACCCATAGAGTGAATTCAATGATACCAAGCAGGATCTGAGGAACAGGACACAGAAACAGGCAAGATTTAATGGAAAGAAGGAAATTCAGAAGGGTCTGGAGCATGGGGTAGGGCAGGTAGGGGGTAGTAACAAGAGGCTATTTATGCCCTTTGGAGGAAGGGTTCTGCATGAGAGCAGATGATCAAAGGAATAAGGGAACAAACATACCCACTTCACAACTTTGCATAGGGCCAGACTTTCTGTACTGAAAAGCTAGGAGCAATGTCATTCTTCGGCCAACAGTACCATATATGGATTCTACCTCAAGGAAAATGGGAACAACTCAGAGGTGAGAGGTGACAAAAGCCTAGTTTTAGATGGACCGTGGTGCAGTGGACGTCAGGGAAGCCTAAATGTTATTTAATAGTGATGAAATGGATTCCTGGCCCCATGGCTGCTTTGCTACTTCTTGTTTAGAAGAAGTTATCTCATATCCTTCTTCATTCCCTTTTACCTGTTCCTCCCCCACTGTATTTGTTTCCTATTGCTGCATAACGAATTACCACAAATTTCACCACTTAAAATAATACACATTTATTATCTCACAATTTCCATGGATCAGGAGTTCAAGCACGGCTGAGGTGAGTCCTCTTCTCAAGGTCTCATAAGACTGCAGACAAGGTGTTGGCTGGGCTGCATTCTCGTCCAGAGTTCAACTGGGGAAGAGTTCACTTCCAAGCTCATTCAGGTTGTTGGCAGAATTCATTTCCTTGTGGCTGTATGGCCAAAAGCGCCAGCCTTTTTTGCTGGCTGCAGGCTAGAGGCTGACCTCAGGTCCTAGAGCCACCCCACAGCTCCGAGGGGTCACCCATCATTCTTTGCCACATGAACTTCTTCAACATGGCCGCTTACTTCATCAAGCCAGCAAGGAGAGTTTCTTGCTCCAGTCTGATAAAATAGAGTCTTATATAACATAAAGTAATCCTGGGAGTCATCCCATCACCTTTCCCACAGTCTATATAGCCTAGAAGTAAGTCATAGATGGGAGTGTGTCCCACCCATACTCAACAAGAGGGTATTATACAGGGAGTGGAAACAAGGAGGAGGGAATTATGGGGCCACCCTAAGGCCTGTCCAGCATACCCATCTTCAGTATTGTGCCTGAGTGGCTGCCCCTAACATCCTCGTCTAAATTACGTTCTTATCCTCCACTTTTAGAGAAAAGTCTTCAGATCAAAAAGACATTGGTATCACTGAGTTTATGATACTCCTTGAATTAATCATCTTAGACTATGGAGGCCTTTAGATCTTCCCAAGCTCCCATCACCTTGGTGGCTTTCACCTCAATACCTGGGAGTGACACTCTGAGCTGGAATCTGAGCACATCTCATTCTGAATCCAGGCTTGCTGTTATTTTTCCTGTTCGCTCTATCCCACGGCATTGATATTTATAGCAACTCCTCTTTCAGGAAAACCATTTCACCACAATTTTTGGCTTCTTGTTTTTCTTCCTTGACTGAGTGCGTGACGAACTGCACCCTCCCAGGGGGCTGTTTTTACCTGCGGTCTTTGAATTATTATATTACTGGTCAGCTTCGCCTACTCGGTCCCCTTGCGCTTTTCATTTCTTCACTAATGCAATTTTTCTTGTGAGTTCTTGGTTTTGTCTTCCTGCATCTCACCTGCCTCTAGGGAAATTATCAGCTGTGAGTGAGATAGCACAGTCTGAACCATGCTCTAACTCGGAGGAATGCCTTCTGCATAGTCAATTGAAAAGGCACCAGGCTAAGAAAAACACCGTCGATGGCAACTTAGGCCCCAAACAGCTGCTTATACTGCCTAATGAATGCAGTGCTCACCGTGGTTGTGTAGCATTTCTGCATGTCTCACATACTGAGCAGGAATCTAATCTTTCTCACTCCTGCTTTTTTCCCCCTCTCTCACACATTCACTGGAACTCTCTCTTCTTTCCACATTACCTTCTAGACTTTGGTTTTGGCTAAATGTTTTAGGTCCCACAGACCTGACTTTTTCTAGTCTCTATCATGAAACAGGGACTCTAATCCATTACTTGGTGGCTATCTCCCACTTGAGACCAATCCTTTATGCTGCAAAGGGACCAATTAGGAAACTAATTCTCTTTTCCTAAAGGAATTCATCAAGCTTCAAAATAATTCAGCCAGCTTCCAGCAGTTTCTCTCTCCCAGCATGTTTAGCAGCAGGAAGAGTCAAATGTTCCTTAGTGCCTATGGCTCACTCCCCATATACACAAACAGGTTTGACGAAATTCGGTTTTTAAAAAAACATTCAGTTGAGATCAGAAAATCCCAAATGTTTTTCAACTTGAAGTTTCCATTTCTCAACCAACTGTTTTTATATCCTGTTGGCTCAGCCTAAGCCACTGACTATTTGAAAGTCGTGTTGGTAGGAGGCTTGTTTATTTTCCAGGCCACTAGGAGACCTTGTGGGATATGATTTTATGGCTCTGTATCAAATTCATCAGTAATTATGTGTGCACTGCAATACACATAGGCAAGAATAAACCTTGTTTAGGTGTTATGATGTAAGAGACATTGCTTGAGGAGTTTGTCCTCAATGGGTAATAAACATACAGCTTGCAAGTATACACACATAGAAATAATATATATATTGACTACATACAGTATTTGATATATAGACTATATTATATAGCGACTATACATAATATTTATAATATGTTATTAAATGTATATATCATATATATATCTCCAAAGTAATACTTGCAGGCTGGCAATAAAAAAAAACACAATTCCATCAATGGCCCCTGCCTCCCCTCCACCAGTCCTGCTCCTCAGAGAACTAATTTTTAATGATTTCTGTTTTTTTGTTCTCTAGTGGTTATTCTAAATAATATGCTTATATTGTTGTTTCTGTTTTTGTAGACTTTAGACATTTAGCTATTGGCTTCATGTTATGATCTATGAGAGTTTAGCTACTGTTTTTCCCCACCCCAGTCTCTGGAAAGTTTGAGGATATTCTCTTAATCTTTGGTGTTTTGAAATTTCACTGCATTGTGTTGAGGGGTGTCTATCTTTGTTTACTACACTGGACGCTGTGTAAGCTCTTTATATTTAAAGACACTTTCCCATCATCTCTGGGAAATTTTTGTTTTGTATTTTGTTTTTGATAATTTCCTGCTCGCTGTTATCTTTGTTCTCGCTTTCTAGAATTCCTGTGAATGAAATGTCAGATTTCCTAAGATTGATCTTTAATATCTCTTGATTTTTGTTCACATTTTCTTCCTAACTGCCTTTTGTTCTATTTTGTAAGAGCTTTCTTCAGCTTGGCCTTACACCCCATCTACTGACTAGTCCATTTCGGCTTCGTATTTTTAATTTCCAAAAACTCCTTTTTGTTTTTTGATTATGCCCTTTTTAAAAAATATAACATCCTATTCTTGTTTTATCCATGCCAAATATTCTTGAGTACTACTGAGTATACTAAATTAGTTTTGTTCTGTAACTTCTCTTCTGTAAGTTTCCCTCTTGGGAAAAGCTGATGTGTCTATTTACCTTGGTGTTTCTCTTTCTTGTTCCAGACTTTCTCAAATGTCTGGTGATTATTGGTTGTCTCTCCAGATATAAGAATGAGCAATAAGCAGACTCCCTAGGACCTCTGTGTGTGCCCGCAGGATGTGTCAGCTGGCAGGCTCTCTCCAAGCTGAGTGCCATGGGGCCTACAATGATGGTGGAAAGCCCATCACTGGGCTCTGATAAGGAATGACGAGAGCCTTACTCTGGGTCACTAACACCCACACTGGCTACCCCAGTTCTTCCCCAAACCGTTCACTTTGTTCTGTTAGAGAAAAGCTTTCTGATTGTTTTGCTTGAGGGAAAGGACCTGGATTTATACTGCACGTGGAGGTGAGGGAGAGGTGTGACTGAGGCCACCTTCTACTTCAATGTTACCTTCCTATTCCCACATTTTGAGTCCAGAGCCTCTCTTGATTTTGCCAGCCAGGTCAGCTACCTCCTGTACTGCAGCATCCTGCTCACATTCAAGGTCTCTTTTGTGTCTCCCTCCCCTCTACTTCATTAATTGACATTCTTCCTTTCACTTTCCGTATCCTACAAATTCACTGAAATCGCTCACCCTTTTTCTATTCATTTTACTGTTGTGAAGGTTTTTTTTGTTTAATATCCTTTTAATGGGGTCCTAGTAAAAAGAGGCAGTAAACACATGTAGTCACTCCATGATGCTGAACTGGAAATCAGAATGAGAATCATATCTCCAGTTGTCTCTGTCGGGCATTTGGGTGGGGTTAGGGCCTGCCAGGTTGGTTTTTTACTAAGAACTGTAGGATATCAACAAAGCTTTAAATAATTGGACTTCACACTGGAATAAGTTACTTAAAAAAATTATTGTGAATATCTATGTCCTCTATGAATGAGGATCATAGTACCTGCCTTCTATGGTTGTTATGAGAATGTAAGGACAGCATATATACATATATGCCATCCCAGCACAATGCCTAAATCATAGAAGGGACTAAATTAAAACTAGTTCTTTCTCCTCCCCCTTGTCACCCCCTTCTGAGTATGTGTTCTAGCTTAAAATAACTCTATTATTTTTTTAATTGAATTATTTGATACCATCTCACCCCCCACTCCTGTCCTGTGGCAGTCAAAGACTTCACATGCACTGGGTATAGATTCTTACAGGGCATCCTGCTAGTGATTTGAATGTTGGGGCTGCTGATTCCTTTTCGATTACTGTAAATAATAGACTAAAGAAAATTGGTCATCCAGTAGGCTGTGGTTATTATAATTTGCTTATTATTATTTTCTTGCCTCAACTACTTGAACTCCAGTTAGGTAATGGAAGGAAACTCTCTCTCCAAATTTTGTGCAGTTAATGGATTTTGCAATCATTGGTTTCAGAAATTTCTTTTAATAGACTTCAACTAATTGCTTCATTTGGAAGGAGTCAGTACCCAGTGAGCCCAAGTGTTGAAAGAAGGAGCAATGATCCCTGTGGTGCCAGAGGTAACTCCAGCCTGGAGGACACAGCACACAGAGTCAGCTCATGAATCAAGAATGAACTCCATACTGTAAATAAGCCCAGAAACATTATACCAAGCCAGGGCTGAGTTGACACATGCTCTGGCCATCATTAGCTAGTTAGGTCTTGCAGAAATGTGAGGATCATGTCTGGGCGGAGGCCTTTCCTATGATTCATTTATTCCTAAAGCTGTCTTTGGCCGAGGCTCTGCAGTATGGGGAAGCAGTGTGTTGGGGTAGGGTGAGCAAAGTTTAGGAGATAGAGACGTGTATTCAACCTTGATCTTACCTTAGCTTTTATTTCCTAGGGTGATTACATCAACCCTCTAAGAGTTAGTTTCCTCATCTGAAAAAAAGGGGTTAATATTTACCACGTAGGGTTGTGGTCAGGATTGAAGTTAAAGATGCAAAGCAGTGGGCTTGATACACGGTAGATTCTCAATATATGTGAGTTACCTTCCCTCTTTACCTGAAACCTTTGCAGCTTTTCCCATAAGGAAACAAGACAGTGATTACCAGACTGGCCAGAGCAGTCTGTGAAAACACCGAGGAGCCCAGGTATTGTTTGGCTGGATCCCGGCCTTTAAACATTTGCTTTCTCCATGACTGGGTGACTCACGAAAATGATGGGCCTTGGAAGACAAGGAGCACAAATTTAGAACAACCGGAAGAACTGGAAAGTGGATTAAAGCTATTTACAAAACAGTGGCATTGTGCAGTCAATGATATTTCTAAGTGTTAATTTCTGAAAAAATATATTGGACCTGAAGTTTTGTTTAAGGCTTTAAATGGGGGTAGAAAAGGATAAGCAACAAAGTTTTTGGCCTGCTTTCACATCCTATGGAATCTCTCAGGATTTTTTTCTTCCAGGTTTACCCAGCATGTGAGTCTGACCCCGTGATATAACATTTGTGAACAGCTCTATGCAAACAATATGATGCTGTTTCTCTCCTTCCTTTCAATTCCTCTTGGAATTTTCAGGGATGAGTCTTTTCATCCTGAAAGCAAATAGGAGTAAGTTAGCATCTTACTTCCCTTTTAACTGTCTTTCCTCCCTCATCCTTTTCAAATCTTCATTTAAGGATTTGTGGAGTGAGCAAGACAGGTCCTGATTTGTCTGTTGGGTGTAGAAGTTGAAAGGAGCCGAAAAGAAAGAGAACCATATCCAAACCTCGGGGGCTTTGGAAAATATATTTTAATCAGAGAAATTCATTCAAAGGCACATCCTTCCAGTGTATGTAAAATGAACCATTTAAAAAAAATTCCATTGCCCTTCTAAGAGCCTCCTTGAGATTTATTTATACGATCGTACAGTCAGTCTGAAAATGCAAATTATGGGCCAGGAAGCTCAGAACATCACATGTGGGCCTCATTTGCTCAAGAGATTTGTAACTCAGATGATAACTTAAGATATGACTTAGGTAACTTAGATATGACTGACTTGATTTTCCCAATGATGATCTGTGGAAAGTCCAATGCCTTCCTAAGATTTCTGCAAATCCCCAGGGGACTTACGTGCTCATGATCACTTTTGAATGGAGCCATTTACATTGAATTTCAGTTCAGTCCATGAATCCCAAGCTGATCTCATTTTGGACCAGGTACAGAACACAGCTTCTTTCCCTGATTTTTACAAAAATCCACTTGCATGGGCACTTTTTGAAGGTTCATGAAAACAGAGAAATAAATATAAAGCAACATAAATGACTTAAATTTGCTTGTTAGCCATTATCTGTCTTTAAAGAGGTCTTTTAGTCCAACTTGGGCACCAGCCTCTGCCGTGCTGCTGGTCTCTCTCCTCTCTCCTCCCCCATCTTATTCTATTCCTGGTTGACAACTTATCAAGCTCTCTTTCTTTCTCTTTTTTTCTTTCATTTGTTTTTTTTTCTCCTTCTCCTTTTGATTGTCTCTTACTTATCTGTGCCCACAGGGTACCACACTTTCAACCCTAGTGACTCACTAAGGTATTTTTTCAATATAAAAACAATTCCTTCCCAAAAAAGAATTTTGGAGAAAGCTGCTAAGATAATAATGGTTTTGAAACCTTTACAAATATGTTCTGGAGGTGTATGCAAGTTCACTGAACAGTGACTCCAATCTTAAATTAATCTGAGGAAAGTTCACTATTTAGAGGACTGAGATGTTGAATCTATAGCCAATGTGAAAAATTCTTATTTTGGCTTTCCTGACGACTTTAATAAAAGAATTCTGAGTTGTTCTTTCTACTTGGCACCAGGATGGACGGAAAGGGCTCTGTGATATTTCTTTCCATAGTGAGAAGGGTTATGGCCAAGCTATTTATTAGCTTCTAAAGGAAGATGCATACCATATGCTTCTAAGCTGTATTCTGTTAAGTGGTGGTGTCTAGGCTTGTTCCCACATGGAACACACACACAAGCACCCGCACCCATCACACATCCAGAAGAATCCCTCTCTTATGCATGGGGGGAGAAGCAGAATCTTATATTGGCATAATTTAGGAACATGGAGGAAGAGCCCTTTTCTTCCCGAAATAAATTCTCCAATTTCATTCTGACTCCTGAAATGCCTTTACCAGAAGATTAAAGTCCTCTATTCTACAATTTGATATAGGGCTTAAAATGCAGTCCAAGAGGGGGAGCATAGGTAGTGTATATTCATACCTAGATGTGAATTAATATCAGATCTTTTTCTCTGAGAGCTATTTTTTTGGGAGATAGGGAAAAGAAATCTCAAGGGCCTTGAAACAAGCGGAGTTGAAAAAATGAACAGAATGGAAATGCTGTGATTTAGACAAAGTCTATTTATAGAAGGGAAAAGATTGGAAGAGAAAGGGAACTAACGTCTATTGAGCACCTGCCTTACGCCAGGCGATGTTCTGGGATTTTATCTACGTGATATATCTTAGATAATTCCAAAACACTCTCAAGCATAAGAAAGATTGCCTTTTGAACTGAGCCACATCTGCCTAACTCTTAGTCATCCTAACCCATTCTCCAATTGTAATGCATAATTCAACAATCATCAATGGGCCCTCTCCCTCCCCCTTTTTTTTTTTAATTTTTTATTGCAGTAACATTGGTTTATAACATTGTATAAATTTCAGGTGTACATCATTATACTTCTATTTCTGCATAGATTACATCATGTTCTCATGTTCACCACCCAAATACTAATTACAACCCATCACCACACACATGTGCCAAATTATCCCTTTCGCCCTCCTCCCTCCCCTCTTCCCCTCTGGTAACCACCAATCCAATCTCTGTCCCTATGTATTTGTTTATTGTTGTTATTATCTACTACTTAATGAAGGAAATCATATGGTATCTGACCTTCTCCCTCTGACTTACTTCACTTTGCATAATACCCTCAATGTCCATCCATGTTGTCACAAATGGCTGGATTTCATCGTTTCTTATGGCTGAGTAGTATTCCGTTGTGTATATATACCACATCTTCTTTATCCATTCATCCCTTGATGGGCACTTAGGTTGCTTCCAAGTCTTGGCTATTGTGAATAATGCTGCAATGAACACAGGGGTGCATGTATCTTTACACATTGGTGTTTTCAAGTTCTTTGGATAAATACCCAGCAGTGGAATAGCTGGATCATATGGTAGTTCTATCCTTGATTTTTTGAGGAATCTCCACGCTGTTTTCCATAGTGGCAGCACCAGTTTGCACTCCCACCAGCAGTGTATGAGAGTTCCCTTCTCTCCACATCCTCTCCAACACATGTTGTTTCCTCTCTTGTTAATTATAGCCATTCTGACCAGCGTGGCGTGAGGTGATATCTCATTGTAGTTTTGATTTGCATTTCCCTGAGAGTTAATGATTTTGAACATCTTTTCATGTGCCTGTTGGCCATCTGTATATCTTCTTTGGAGAAATGTCTGTTCAGGTCTTTTGCCCATTTTTTAATTGGGTTGTTAGTTTTTTTGTTGTTGAGATGCATCAATTCTTTGTATATTTTGGAGATTAAGCCCTTATCAGAAGTATGGTTTGCAAATATCTTCTCCCAATTGTTAGGTTGTCTTTTCGTTTTGTTGATGGTTTCCTTTGCTGTGCAGAAGCTTGTTAGTTTGATGTAGTCCCATTTGTTTATTTTTTCTATTGTTTCTCTTGCCCGATCAGACATGGTGCTTGAAAATATGTTGCTAAGACCGATGTTGAAGAGCGTACTGCCTATGTTTTCTTCTAGAAGTTTCATAGTTTCAGGTCTTACATTCAAGTCTTTAATGCATTTGGAGTTAATTTTTGTGTATGGTGTAAGGTAAGGGTCTACTTTCATTTTTCTGCATGTGGCTTCCAGTTTTCCCAACACCATTTGTTGAAGAGACTTTCTTTTCTCCATTGTATGTTCTTGGCTCCTTTGTCAAAGATTAGCTGTCCATAGATGTGTGGGTTTATTTCTGGGCTTTCGATTCTATTCCATCGATCTGTGTGTCTGTTTTTGTGCCAGTACCATGCTGTTTTGGTTACTATAGCTTTGTAGTATATTTCGAAATCAGGGAGTGTGATACCTCCAGCTTTGTTCTTTTTTCTCAGGATTCCTTTACTTATTCAGGGTCTTTTGTTGTTCCAAATAAATTTTAGGATTCTTTGTTCTATTTCTGTGAAAAATGTTGTTGGAACTTTGATAGGGATTGCATTGAATCTATAGATGGCTTTAGGAAGTATGGACATCTTAACTATGTTAATTCTTCCAATCCAAGAGCACGGAATATCTTTCCATTTCTTTGTGTCTTCTTCAATTTCTTTAAGCAATATTTTATAGTTTTCCGTGTACAGTTCTTTCACCTCTTTGGTTAAGTTTATTCCTAGGTATTTTATTCTTTTTGTTGCAATTGTAAATGGGATGGTATTCTTAATTTCTCTTTCTGCTACTTCATTGTTAGTGTATAGAAATGCACCTGATTTTTGTATGTTGATTTTGTATCCTGCAACTTTACCATATTCGTTTATTACTTCTAAAAGTTTTCTGGTGGATTCTTTAGGGTTTTCTATATATAAAATCACGTCATCTGAAAATAGTGACAGTTTCACTTCTTCCTTTCCAATTTGGATCTCTTTTATTTCCTTCTCTTGCCTGATTGCTCTGGCTAGGACTTCCAGTACTATGTTAATAGGAGTGGTGACAGTGGGCATCCTTGTCTGGTTCCTGTTCTTAGAGGGATAGCTTTCAGTTTTTCACCATTGAGGATGATGTTAGCTGTGGGTTTGTCATATATGGTGTTTATTATGTTGAGGTACTTTCCTTCTATCCCCATTTTATTCAGAGTTTTTATCATAAATGGATGCTGTATCTTGTCAAATGCTTTCTCTGCATCTATTGAGAGGATCATGTGATTTTTATTCTTCATTTTATTAATGTGGTGTATCACGTTGATTGATTTGTGAATGTTAAACCATCCCTGCATACCTGGAATAAATCCCACTTGATCATGGTGTATAATCTTTTTAACGTATTGTTGTATGCAATTTGCTAGTATTTTGTTGAGGATTTTTGCATTGATGTTCATCAGTGATATTGGCCTGTAGTTTTCTTTTTTTGTGTTGTCCTTGTCTGGTTTTGGTATCAAGGTAATGTCGGCTTCATAGAATGAGTTAGGGAGCTTCCCCCCCTCCTCAATTTTTTGGAAGAGTTTGAGAAGGATAGGTATTAAGTCTTCTTTGAATGTTTGGTAGAATTCACCAGGGAAGCCGTCTGGTCCTGGACTTTTATTTTTGGGGGAGGTTTTTGATTACTGTTTCAATCTCCTTACTGGTGATTGGTATATTCAAATTCTCTACTTCTTCTCGATCCAGTTTTGGAAGGTTGTATGATTCTAAGAATTTATCCATTTCTTCCAGATTGTCAAATTGGTTGGCATATAGCTTTTCATAGTATTCTCTTATAATCTTTTGTATTTCTGAGGTGTCTGTTGTAATTTCTCCTCTTTCATTTCTGATTTTACTTATTTGTGCCTTCTCTCTTTTTTTCTTGGTGAGTCTTGCTAAAGGTTTGTCAATTTTGTTTATCTTTTCAAAGAACAAGCTCTTGGTTTTATTAATTTTTTCTATTGTTTTTTTGGTCTCTATTTCATTTATTTCTGCTCTGATTTTTATTATTTCCCTTCTTCTACTGATTTTGGGCTTGGTTTGTTCTTCTTTTCCTAGTTCCTTTGGGTGCATTGTTAGATTGCTTATTTGAGATTTTTCTTGTTTGTTGAGATAGGCCTGTATTGCTATAAACTTCCCTCTTAGAACCACTTTTGCTGTATCCCATAAATTCTGGCATGTCGTATTTTCATTTTCATTTGTCTCCAGGTATTTTTTGATTTCTTTGTTGACCCAGTCATTGTTCAGTAGTGTTTTGTTTAATCTCCACATATTTGTGGCTTTTCTGATTTTCTTCCTATAGTTGATTTCTAGTTTCATACCGTTGTGGTCAGAAAAGATGCTTGGTATTATTTCAATCTTCTTAAATTTATGGAGACTTGTTTTGTGGCCTAATATGTGATCAATCCTGGAGAACGTTCCATGTGCATTTGAAAAGAACATGTATTCTTCGGTTTTTGGATGGAATGCTCTGTATATATCTACTAGGCCCATCTGTTCTAGTGTATCATTTAAGGCCAATGTTTCCTTATTAATCTTCTGTTTGGATGATCTATCCATTGATGTAAGTGGAGTGTTAAAGTCCCCTACTATTATTGTGTTACTGTCTATTTCTGTTTTTATGTCTGTTAATAATTGCTTTATATATTTAGGTGCATCTACATTGGGTGCATAGATATTTACAAGTGTTTTATCCTCTTGTTGGATTGTTCCCTTGATCATTATGTAATGCCCTTCTTTGTCTCTTTTTACAGTTTTTGTTTTAAAGTCTATTTTGTCTGATAAGAGTACTGCTACCCCAGCTTTCTTTTCATTGCCATTTGCATGGAGTATCTTTTTCCATCCCTTCACTTTCAGTTTGTGAGTGTCTTTAAGTCTGAAGTGTGTCTCTTGTATGCAGCATATATATGGGTCTTGTTTTTTTTATCCAATCAGCCACCCTATGCCTTTTAATTGGAGCATTTAGTCCATTGACGTTTAATGTAGCTATTGATAAGTATGTACTTACTGCCATTTTTTAACTTTTTTTCTCAGTGTTTTAGTAGTCCTTCTCTGTTCCTTCCTTCTTCTATACAGAATTGATGGTCTCTTTAGTTTGACTCTGTCTGAAAGCTCTACTCTTTAACTCCCCTCCTCCCTCCTTTTATGTTTTTGATATCATATCTAACCTCTTTTTTGTGCATTTGTATCCATTACCCTCTTATCATGGAAATAGATAATTTTTCCTATTTGTGGTCTTCTCTTTTCCCCTTAAATCAGTCCCTTTAACATTTCTTGTAGCACTGGTTTCTTGGTGACAAACTCCTTTAATTTTTGCTTGTCTGGGAAATTTTTGATCTCTCCTTCCATTTTGAGTGATAACCTTGCTGGGTAGAGTATTCTTGGCTTAAGGTTTTTTCCTTTTAGCACTTTAAATATACCATGCCATTCTCTTCTAGCCTGTAAGGTTTCTGCTGAGAAGTCAGCTGATAGCCTTATGAGGTTTCCTTTGTATGTAACTTGACTTTCTCTTGGGGCTTTTAGGATTCTCTCTTTATCTTTAATTCTGGACATTTTGATTATGATGTGTCTTGGTGTGGGCCTCTTTGGGTTTATCTTGTTTGGGGCTCTCTGTGCTTCCTGTAACTGGATGTCTGTTTCCTTCCTTAGGTTAGGGAAGTTTTCATCTATTATTTCTTGAAATAGATTCTCTGCCCATTTGTCTCACTCTTCTCCTTCCAGGACACCTATAACACGGATGTTAGTGTGCTTGATGTTGTCCCAGAGGTCCCTTAGACTGTCCTCACTCTTTTTAATTCTTTTCTCTTTTACCTGTTCAGCTTGGGTAATTTCTTCTAGTCTTTTGTCCAGCTCACAGATCTGTTCTTCTGTATCCTCTACTCTGCTTTTGAGTCCCTCTAGTGAATTTTTCATTTCCAGTATTGTTTTCTTCATTTCTGATTGGTTCTTTTTTATATCTTCCATTTCTTTGTTGACATTCTCACTGAGTTCATCCATTCTTCTCCCCACATCAGTGAGCATCCTTAACACACTTAGTTTGAACTCTCTGTCAGGTAGGTTGCTCATTTCTGTTTCACTTAGTTCCTTTTCTGGGGTTTTGTCCTGTTCCCTTATTTGGAATGTATTCCTTTGCCTCCTCATTTTGCCTCTTTCCCTGTGCTTGTGTCTACATATTAGGTAGGTCAGCTACGTCTCCTGCTCTTGGATAGGTGACCTTATGTAATTGATGCCTTAGGAGGCCTGCCATGTGCTTCCCTCAGTTCTCAATGTTCCAGGGGTGACCCCTATGTGGGCTACGTGTGTCCTTCTGTTGTGGCCTGTTTGCTCTCCCTGTAGGCACCCAGGGAGGCCAAGTTATGCTCCTAGCTAGCTGTTGTAATGCTCAGCTGCTTGTAGTTGTTGTGGGCCCTTCAGTCTCTTTATCAGGTGTGGGGAGCCCCAGCACAGTTGGCTGCAAGTTCTAATACCACATTTGTGTTGCAGTATTTCTTTTAAGTGAGTAGGCCCCCAGCGTGGCAGGTTGTTAGGCTCAGGGCCTTACAATTGCTATAAGCCTCCAGCCTTTAGGTCTCTTGTCAGCTCTGTGAGGATTGCAGCTGTGTGGGGCTGGCCTCAGGCACAGGAGCACCCAATTGTTTCAGGCTTTGGAAGGTGGGGCAAATCCCCTATGTGGGTCTTTGAGAAGCACAAGTCTTCTGCAGCTGACAAGCCCTGTCACCCACAGGTCCACACACACAGTCAACACAGTCCTGCCCCGTGTGCGCGCCCCAACCCCCCAAAGTGGACCCAGTCTCTCCACGGCGGGAGCTCCACACACTCCACCACTGCCCCACACTCTCCACCCACTCCTTGTGCACACCCTGCCCCACTGCAGTCAGCTCAGTTGCCAAGCTGCAGAGAGTCCCGTCACCAATCTACGCAGGCCCACAAGTTGCCCGAGGGCCTGCTGTTGGGTGGGGCCAGTCTCCAGGATGGGCTGCCTGCCCTGGCTGAGCTAGATTAAATCGGTGCTCTAGCGGGTGGGCAGACCCTGGGCTAGCAGGCCCCAGGGAGAACTCCAATGGTGTCTGTGTCAGCACGCCCACACCAGGCCACAACAATGGCCGCTGCCAATGTCCCAGTCCCTGCAGAGGTCTCACCTCTCACTGAGATGCACTCAGGGCCTATTAGGTGAGTCTCTTTTCACCAAAGCACTGTACACCTTTCTTTCTGGTGATTTTAGGTTGCTTTCTGAAACGGGTGAGTTTGCGCGTGGGTCCTTTAAGAGCCGGTTTTAATTTCTTTGTGAGCCAGCTTTTCTGGGGGTACTCCCCAATGTTTTAGTAGCAGGCAAAGTCAGATACTATGCCACTCGTCTCGATTGTGCTGGGTCCACAAAATGCCCACAGCGGGGGCGCTCCCCGGCTCAGGGTCCTGCGCCTCCAGGGAGGCTGCGGACCTGTGGGCTGCTCCCGGGCGGCCATGAAGCTGGCGGCTTGTGAACGCAGCGTTTTTCCTCTCTAGAAGGATGTCTCTGCCTCTTCGACCTCAGTTAGGATTGTCCGTTGTTGCAGGAGTTCCTCTTATCCAGTTTTCAGTTCTGTCTCAGGGGTAATTTTTCCACGAGTAGTTGTAAATTGGCTGTGTCTGTGGGAGGAGGTGAGTTCAGAGTCTGCCTACGCCACCATCTTGACTTCCTCTGGGCCCTCTCTCCTTTTGTCCCCCACACATAAACACAACTGTGTGCAAAGCATCTGGTACAGACCAGTGGGAAGTAAAAAGCAGGACTCCCTAACACATCTCCATTTCAGTATCCACTTGTCTCTATTTAGATGCCTGCAAAAAGAGCCACTCTTTTATACATCTGGGGGAAGAGAAAGGAAGCAGAGTATTAATAAGATAGAATAATGCCCATTTTCTTCCTCCGTATGAAGTAAGGCTGTGTGTGTGTGTGTGTGTGTGTGTGTGTGTGTGTGTGTGTGTGTGTTTAGTGTATGAAGAAGCCTGGACATGGGTAGACAACACTGGTCACCTTAAAAGCATCTGGTGTGATTCCATCATTAGACCCTAATAATGACTTGGCCATAAACCTCCTTACTAGGGAAAGAAACTTCATAGAGCCTTTTCCTTCCATTCTTATGCCATGTAGCAAAAAAGAATAATTCATAGTTCTGTTACTTAAAAAGCCTAGAAAAAATAAACTAAGGAGTAATTAGTCACATTGCCAGTGATTCAACATAGCAGCCCTCTCAAAAAGGAGCGTCCCCTGGTTCACTTTGGGTGATTTTGAGCCTCATTTGGAGAAGAGGCAGAAGAAGAGACTGACTTAACCATTCAAGAGAAATTTCATCATGCGACTGAGTTCAAATACAGCTGTTCTGGTGCCTGAGTGACAAATTGTGACACAGAACTTGGAAGGAGCGTATTCTATTCCACCCCAAGATCCCTACCCTTGGCCCCAGGTACAATCAACTCTAGAAAAGCCCCAGCACCTTGAGGATTGGGATTTTTGAATGTGTCTGGAGGGAGTAGCCCAGGTGTGGACATTGGCTTTCTCGGGGTGGGCGGTAGGTGTGGAAAGCCTTCTTCCTGTTGCTTTGCAGGCAGCTGATGGGGACAAAAGGGAACTGGAGCAGGAGAGAGAGGATTGAGCTGACGCCATGTGGTGACCACAGCTAACAGACTTGTTCAAGGAAAATTGCAAACAGCTCCACCAGGGAATCTCAGTTACTCTTGAGGAAAGGGAGGAGGGACTCTGTAGAGGCTGGCAGGGGTTCTGCTAAGGTAGGAGCTCTCAGGCTTGTAGAATTTGGACGGTGCAGGCTTCCTTACCTTGGTGAAGTAAGGGGTGGTTCCTCCAGTGGAGGGAATATTCATCAAACATCCAACTGCAACACATAACTTGTTTTCCCCAGGTCACACCAGTCCTGGGAGAAATCAAGGTCCCTATCAGGCCCAAGATAATCATTAAAGAAGTTAGGTCCAGTCCCACAGTGTTTATTACCTGTACTCCAACTCCAAAAGCTCCCCCAACCTCAGTGTCTGGTGTTAGACTTTTTTTCTTGGGATAAGAACAATTATGAGAGAGGAGTGACCCCAGACCCACAGGGTTCAGTGCTTCACAGTGTGGCCATATGGCAAGTTTACGTGCCCCATTGTCTTGCAAAGTGTCTGTGAAACAGCTCCTCCTAATTTTACTAACATCTGAGGTCCCCTTTTCCCTCACAGAACTGGGAAAGGAGCTGTGGGGACTGGGCTGGGAGACAAATCGTTATAAGAAATATAGCCCTGTTGTTGGAATTATCCCTCTTCTCCACCTCTAGGGCTCTAGGTTTAGTTTCTCAGCCTCACTTTTCTTTTGGGTTAAGTTCTCTCATAGTCTCTAATACAAATAGACTGTTGGCAGTGCCTTCCACCTCACCCACCACATATGCTCTGACATGTCTTAGTCCCACCAGATACAATTTAGGTCAAGTTTACGGAGATTAGTTAAATTAGATACAACCTCACTAGTATCAAAGGATCTGTCTGCCAGTTCTGAAGTCCCTAAGCCATGTTGTTTTCTCTCAAGTGACCCGAGGACCCTCATTCAACGTGTCTGTCTTGACTTCTCAGAGTACTTGAGGTGAGTCTGCAGATTGCGCTTCTCTGCATCCACTCTTTAATACAGGACATAATTTAAAAAATAGTAATGTAACCAGTATAAACAGTGGTCTGGGGTAGAAGCAAAGTAGGAACAATTTATCCCAACTTGGAGAAGTACATAAGATTTCATGAAAAAGTTTAGATTAGACTAAGGCCTTTTAAAAAATGGGCAGAATTTCAGCAGATGAATAAAGGCATTCATTCATTCACCCATTCCACAAGCATTTATTGAGATTCCCTTGTGTATCGGGCTCTGTTTTAGACCTCAGGGACACACATGAATAGAACATTATTCCTGCATTCAAAGAACACACAGTATCGTCCTTCTAAGCTGAAGAGACAACATGAGCAAAGACACAGAGTCCTGAGAGGTATGTGGCAAGTTCAGTGATGAGTGTGGCTGAGACATAGGGTCCATTGTGTAAGGGGACAGGTAGGAAAGTACAGAGGAGGCTGAGGCAGGAAAAAGACTGGAGACCAAACACAGAGGATTTTCATACTGTGGTAAGAGGTTTAAGGTTTGTTCTATAGGCTGTGATAAGCAACAGTTTTGAGCTGAAAAAGGGCATGATTAATTTATATTTTAGCTGAAAGTGTGCCAATGGCTTCCTATTACCTAAAACACTTTGAGGGCTCCTCATTACTCCTGACATAAAGACCAAAGTTCTTAGCATGGATTCTAAGGCCTTGCAATGTCTGGCCCCTACCTACCTCTTCAGCTTTATCTTAAACCACTCTCCCTGTCCTTGCTGCGTGTGGGCCTCACTGATTTTCTGTGATCACACCATGCACTGCCCACCACAGGGCCTTTGTATAGGTTTACCTCTTCTGGTAAACACTTCCCCATTGCTTAATTAACTTCTCCTCCTTTAGATATCAGCTGAGTCTTTACTTCTTTGAGAAAGCTTTTCCTGACCCCCACTCCACCCCTAATCCTCACTGGATCTAATCCCCTAGTATATACACATGTGTATTTATGACTCCTTGATTACTCTCTGCCTCCTTCACTAGGCTATAATCAAGGGCAAGGACTCTGTACATCATTTCCTCTGCAGTGCCTACCACAGTACCTGGCACATTGTAGACATGCAATAAGCATTTATTAAAAGCAAAGAAGAATATGAAATTATTTTTTTCCGTAACAATGTAGAGGATGGTTTTGGGTGGCAGGACAATTGTGGCAGAAGCTTGCATCCAGTGCACCAGCACACACTATAGTCAAACATGAGGTTGTAAATGAATAATAATGTCTCCTTGTGGCAGCCACGGGCTCATCAAAATGATATCTTCCTCTAGTGGCTGATTAGGCTGAATTCAGGGGCTGAGTAATCCCTCTCTTCAGGAATCATCTCAGTCTAGCTCCTGAGGATGAAAAAAGCCCTGTTGTTTTCCATTGGGTAATTAAGTGCAGTGGCTGGTCACAGATCAGAAAGGTGAAGGCATCACATTGAGAATGTGCAGAGAGTGGAAATACAGGGAATTTTAGCTGTGTATGAATCAAAGAGTTAACATTCAAATTACAGAAAGGAGACAGCACAAGGAAAATTGCTTTATCACAACTGTCTCTGAAATCATGAAGGGTTAGAATAAGTGGGTTGATCAATCAGTGCTTTTCCTTTCCTGCTGATGACTTCCTGAGAGAAAATGGGCTCAATCCACAGGGAGAGAAATTTAAGCAAATTATTTCTTAACAAAC
Source organism: Ceratotherium simum simum (assembly GCF_057802395.1). NCBI lineage: Eukaryota > Metazoa > Chordata > Mammalia > Perissodactyla > Rhinocerotidae > Ceratotherium > Ceratotherium simum. The sequence goes on from NC_141906.1 coordinate 48,825,402, forward strand.
TTCCAGAGGGAGTTTATAAGGTCTTTGTCTTGGAGAAAGAATAAGGTGGAACCAATAGCATTCACTGCTGATGAACATTGTCATACGTCAAGACGGTGTGAGTGGTGGTGGTGGGGAGCACACAGCTCCCCTAACCATCATTTCTACCACTAGGATTATGTTGTGTGGGTGTTGGTGGGGTTGCGCACAGTTGCCCTAATCATCCCTTCCACCACTAGGATTATGTTGCCACACAGGGTTCCGAAGCTATGGAATGATCGCTCTGTGTGACATTTCTTGTTTTAATCTGGTAATGCTTTGCAAACCCCATGAATCATCAAAGATGCCATGCTTGAAAGATTTTGACAAGTTTTATGAGTCCAGCTAGTGCTATTTATTTTTGTTGTCTCTCATTCCTTCTCTATCAGGAGGAGCACTTTCAAGGGCATCCTTCTCAGAATTGGCCAGTAGCCACAGTGGCAAATCTAACTCCATCATCCTGGGGCAAGGAGTAGCATGCTTTGCTCTTGCCAGCTCCCTGGTGTGACTGATAGAGTCAGCTATTTGCACAACCAGTACCCAGAGCAGATTCCAGGAACTGGGTGTGAGCGAATGAGATGCTATTTTTTAGTGTAAATAAGCCATGCTAGAATGTCCAGATCCATGTTTGTTGAGGACCGTGTTTGTTGAGGACCTATCTGGTAGAACTGAAGACTCACCCACAGGCTCTATCTCAAATATTTCTGACATGGCACAGAGCCTAAATTATCCCCCATGATAATTCCTTCTTTGGGACATGGCATCAAAAGAACTATAAACAAAATTGATATATGGAAGTAGTAGCAAAATAGTACTATTTTTATCACCTAACTAATAAGTTTAGTTAGCCTAATTATCTAAATCTGTGTTGTCTAATACAGTGGCCACTAGCCACACGTGGCTATTGAGCACTTGAAATATGACTAGTGACTAAATCATCACAGTCTATTTAATTTCATTTTCATGAGATTTTGATTAGTATTAACTCCAAAACAAAGTAGGGATCTATAGTCACTGTGTTTGAGAAATCTGATTAAAAGAAATGAAAATTGTTTTCTACTGCACAATTTCTAAGAGCCTTCAACATGCCAATGTTCATTATGTCTTTCTCAGAAGGGGATGCTGTGAGCCAATTTAACAACAATATCTAACCAGGGGAGACATTTTGTTTCCACCGTGTATCTTGAGGAATGCCATTTGGGAAATGACTCTCTACATGAACAGGACCAGAAGGAATATGCTAGGCAGAGGTCTATGCCCTTAATGAGAGATGTGCCCCCAAAAGCAGAGGCCTGGGCTGCCAACTGAAGGGAGTTAAGATGGCTTCTTTGCAATGTACTTATTCATACAGTTTTTGTGAACTTTGACACCTCCTGGATTTTACCTATCACCTTTGCCCCAAACTGAACTTAGTGACACCTTTTCTCCTTTGAAAACAAGAAGGTTTGACGAGATGAGCTATATGATCTTTTCCAGAAAAGAAATTCCAAAATTCTATGGCACATTCACTCTGACTCTAATCCCTGAAATTTCCTACTTTTTTAACTCCTTCAAACCCTAGTTGGATAGTGCCTGATTAAGACAGAAAATAATCTGAGATAATATCCAGTGGATTGTAGCATTCTACTTCCCTGAATGCCTCCTAGACATAAGCAAGGATGGCAGACCACGAAGAGAAGTATACAGTCTTGAGGGATATACATGGTACCAAACCTAGGTGAATGCAGAAGCCTGAAGAAAAGGTAAAGCTGTTTCTTTTAAGTAAGTAAAGTGGTCTGCAAGGGCTTTAGATAATAGTTTATCTTGACAATAATTTCGAGCCTCTGAAGACGGATAAGTGACATAGTCACTGACAGATGGGGAGCAGAGAGGGGCTGGTGAGGTATCTGTGTGTAATTGGAAGTGACATGACTAGAATCAGAAATACCAGTTGGAAATCCTAACAATTATCTGAGAGAGTGATGTTGGCCAAAGATTATGCCCAGATTTGGGGCTTGGACAACCAGGTAGATGGAGGTATTCATTCTACGAAACAGGAAGGATTGAAGGATGAGCAAGTACTGGAGGTAAGATAATGATGGCTTCAAGTTGGGATATGTGGACTTTGAGATGGCTGTGACACTGTCCAAGTGGTGATGTATAGTAGGAAATTAAGAATATAGATCTAGATCTTAAAAGAGAGGACTTGACTGGAGATTATAGTATAGTATATTATAGTATAGGAGTATAGTGTCAACAGTATAGGAAGAATGACTAACTTAAGAGGCAATACAGGGTGATGGGTAAGAGAGGTACCTCAGGAGCTCCAACACACCCCTGCTGTGTAACTTTGAGCAAGTTACTTTACCTCTCTATATCTCAGCTTCATCATCTATAAAATAGGGATAACCATAGTTTCTATTAGAGTTGTCATGAGGATTAAATGAGTTAACACATGTAAAAGAATGCATGACATACTTAATAAATATTATTGTTACTATTTTCTCCTTTTCAAAGATAAGGAAACTAACACTAAGAGTGGATACCTAATTGGCCAAATATGACACAGCTAAAGTGGCAGTGTCAAGATTCAAAGCCAGTTCTTCCTGAGACACATCTAACGTTCTTTCCATTATATCACTGTGGCCAAAAACGTTAAACATTCAACGTATTAGCTCCTCATTCATGAAATGGGAATAATAATACCACATGCTTCATAGGATTATTATAATATTTGTATTTAGAACAGTGCCTGGGACGAAGGGCTATAAAATGTTTGCTATCAATAATAGTAACAAAAGTAATAGTAAAAACAACAAAAATGTGCCCATATCCTGTTGTTCGGAAGAATAAAAGTGCCTCCTTTTAGAACTAACTCAGGCAAGATTTATTGAGGATAGAATGGGGTAGGTGGAGGGAGTCGTTAGGGATGTGTGGGATGCTTCCTTTGCATAAGAAGAGAAGAATGGTAGGGCCTTTGCGGACAAGTTGAACAGAACTAGCAAGACCTAAAAGCTGCTATTCTTTGGACTGAGCAAATGGGCTTGCGAGGAGGTGGGTCAGATAGAAAAATTTCAAATCTTTCAAATCTGCAGATCTCCAGTGACAGTGGCCACATCTGGGGTCAGCTGAAACCTACCTCTACAAAATGAAGCTTGGAAAATAGACAAATGAGAGAAAAAAGAGGCAGGGGTACAGAAAAAGCACAGGTCAAAATAGATTTATTTTGACTCCTGGTTTCCTACTCTCCGATCCATTGATGTAGCTTCAGGATTTGTTTATGATTGTTTGCATAGTTGAGAATCTCTGGGGCTTTTTGATTGTTTTTTTGTTTCAAAATCTAACACAGCAGGATACAAGTTTTATGCTTCTATTCCCATTTTATCAGGGAAGAACAGAGTGAAAACTTTTCAATTCTCCCCCTTCCCACGCTGCTGAGATGATTTAATGCCTCATAACAGAAGTAATATTGTGATAATGACACAAAGGCAGCAATTAAAAAATATTGCTTGTTTTAGGGCCTATAAATTGGCTGTTGGTAATTGACAACAGAATGTGTTTTCTAATCCACTGAAATGATATCTTATTGTAGGCTGGCATGGTAATTACTGTATTTGTACAGTACCAGAGGAGTTCCAGCCTGAGTTTGACAGGGAGTTGATTAAATCACCCAGGTGTAATTGAAGGTTTTGATTGCATTGCCTCTGAGCTGATCAGCATTGGTAATAGCCCAGCTTTCTGCTGTCATGTGTTTTCAGAGCTGGTGGTGTATCAGCCCTTTCAATCTCCCTCCCAGCCCTCAACCTCTGTTGTGCTGGTGTCAAGGGGAGCTAAGAGAGCTCCTCAGAGCAGAAAAAATGAAAACAGACAGCAGATCCCTCGTGCTGGACCTGAATGACATCATTTGAAACAAAAAGAAACCTGTTCTGGCTGCCTGCTTTGTTTCTTTAGATGGAGAGGGCAGGACTCTGACACACAGAGATGTGGCTTGCACATGTCAGTGCAACATAAGTGTAACATGAATGTCCATGTTACACAAGGAAAGGGCTTCTGCTCATTATTTGCTCATTTGGTGATTTCAAATTTTTGAAAGTATTGCTTTTCAAAAGTGGCGATTGAACTCGCCCATCTTAAAGGCAGCATTTCAGTCAGTTATCAAGAAAGACTTTGTGATTCTGCATTGTGAAGAACCTTTGAATGTGTTGGTATTGTTCCATTTATTTATATGGTATTTTCTGAGTGATTGTTTTGCATAAAGGCTTTATACAAAAAAAAACTTTATACAAAAAAAAACTTCCCTTCTCTCGCAAAAGAGAAGGGAAGATACGATACATAAATAAATTCCAATTAAAAGCTGATGAGGGTAAAGGCCTTAAAAATAACATAAACTAATTGAGGTAGAAGTTCAGAAAATATTCAGCATCCCACAAATGCTTATTGACCACCAACTAAGATTATCTCTGGGTGATAGGAAGAGGAACAAGAACAAGATTTCTTCCTTCCAGGAATTTATAGTCTAATCAAGAAAACAACAATGACAACAATAAAATTATAACAGCTAGTATTTTTTTACTTTCCATGCATTATCTCTTTGAATTTTCATAGGAACTTCTGTGGGAGATGCAATCTTTATTCTCATTTCACCGATGAATAAAATTGGTGTAGAGAAGTTACATACATCTCCAAGGCAGAATTGGAAACTTATGGATTCATAATTTGAATCCAGGTCTTGCACAATAATCGGGCAAAATAGTTGTTATTTCCATTTACAAATAAGAAAACTGAGGTAAAGAAATTAAGCAAATTGCCTGTGTTCAGCTGTTAAAAAGTGGTAAAGCGTAACCATAATCCAAAGCAGAAATAAATGTTTTAGCATATCCAAGGAAAGTGCTATGTGAGCACCAAGGAAGGGGAAAGTAATTCAGATTGGAGTTGATTGAGGAATCCTTCATAAAGGACTCAGCTTTCGATTTGAGACCTGAGAGTAAGAAACTGAGAGGTGGAAATGTTGGAAAGGCTTCTTCACATTGGGGCGGTCAAGTCTAAATCAATCAGTTTTCTTTTGCTACCTATCATCAGATCCAACAAAGAACTAGACAAAAAGGAGAGAATTAAAAAAAGCAAAATTGCTGGCACAAACTTGGGAGTGTCTATGGAATTCCTTTATCCACTGCTCTTTCCATTACTGTGGAGAACTGATCACCGATTATAAAATCCAGATTTCATCCTTCCAATAATTAGGTCTGGCAAATAGATTTTGAGCCAGCTCTAGTCCTGCTGTTCTCTGGAATGGATGAACCTTGCAAGAAAGGGCCTCTTTTCAGGATTCTGTTGCTTTTTGGCGACGGTTTAGGAAAGGTCCTCTTTTCTAGGACCGCATCTGTGGGCAGATCTGCTTCTAGTCAGCCTCTAGGAGCCAACGCTGCATATTTGGTTGTCTGGATTTATTTTCTCAATGTTTAAACCAGTGAGGCCATTTCACATTATTTCTTCTGGACAATATCTGGCTCCATCTCTAGGGATTAAGGAAAGTTTTGAAATCCAATAGGAGGGGAATATAGCGCACGGAAGGCTGAGCACATTGAGTAAAGAATGACCCCCAGCTGAACTTTGTTTCCTATGCAAACTATGTATGAGGGTCAGTTCAAAAATACATATTTGGAACATTCCCATTTTCTGTGCTAATGTGGCCCAAGTCATTCTTAATCCCTTTGAAGAAGGGCAGGGAGGGGATGAGGGTGAGACAAGTGAGGCGCTTGCTTTGGGCACAAAATTTAAGGGAGCACCTTAAATTCAAAATCTAGGTTAATGCCCCCCAAAATCCACGATGAACATAAAGACAGGATCGTATTACAGATTTTTCCTTTTGCCTCAAGGTTCCAGTATGGTTTGGCAGGGCATCGCAGAGGGGTAAACCCCATGGTAGTACCCCAATATGAGCTGCTAAAGAGAGGGGGCAGAGCCCTCGACAACAGTTGACATCCTAACGATAAAGTAAGACATTCTAGAGACCTGATGAATTAAGATTTGATCAGTAACAAAGATCTTGTTCTACTACCCACATCATTTGAAGGAGTCCAGGACGTCTCAGGTCTAGGACCCACTTCCATCCCAACTCTGCTAGATGCTATTGCAAACTATTGTTTGCAGTTATATGTTGGCAACCAGAGGTCAAAGCCTTGCAAGTACAGTCAGAATGCACAAATGTAGTCATACTACACGTGGACTAACAGATACATGAATTAACATAGTGACTATGTTATTCTCATTGCTGAATAAATAAATGGATGAATAAGTGAATAGATAGGAGAAATAGGGCAGAAATATAGGACATTCCAGGAAATTCTTACGGCATGCTGTTGGTTCATGCTTTTTTGCATGCCTGCAATGAGAGCATACTCAGTTCCCTACTAATCTTAAGATATTAAAGACACTGTTACAGGATAGCAATTATCACATAGTTATTCAATAGCCTCTATGCTTAGCTCTATAATGGACATTTAAATTTGTTTTGCCATTTTTAAAAGATATATTTCTCATCTCTTAAAATGGGGACAATTAAACCTATTTCCAAGGTTGTGGTGAGGGTTAGAAATAAATTGAGGCAATTTTTTTTATTATCGAATTAACTTAAAATAGGAGTTTAGAAAAAATACAAACTGTAGTCTCTACCTAGTATCTTGACCTGAAATTAAATGGGAGCGGATCCCATATTTCTGCAAAAGATAAACTTGAAGTAAATAATTTCATAATATCCACAGGGTTTGGTCCATTGTTAGTACTCAATAAATGTTTAGTGTGAAAGAAAATTCAAGATAAAGACATTACATTAATTCAATATCTTTTGAAAGAATCATGCATGCTTTTTTTGATTTTTTAAGAGGTACCAAAGTAGAAAATACATTGTATATACTAATTATGTGCATTAACTTATTGAGTGACATGGTTTAAATGTCAATCAGGGGCCACCTGGAAAGAGGGTTATGTGTATGTGCAGCCTCTCCATGTATAACCATAATAGAGTTATAGAAAACTCTATATACTCTCACACATTTAACCGTGAATCGATCAAATGTCAAATCAATCCCAGTTAAGCTGCACTGGAAGGTGTCATTGGGCGGGGAGATTCACTTAAAAGAGGCAAAAAAAAGCGCTTCAGTTTCATGACATATTTTATCCTGTGACATTGTTGCTTATCTTCTAGGAAATAGACTCCGGTGGATAAGGTAATTTGCCAAAGGCTACATAGCAAGTAAGCAGAACTTGAAATTTGAAATTGGATCTTCCAATTCCAAAGTCCATGAGCATGCCACAATGTCATTGCATGAATAGTCTCTCTTCGCTTCCAAATAATTTCTCAACTTGCCCGTCTCACCCTACTATTCTGCCCGCTTCTATCTCCACCTATGGCAAGTATTTTTCTAAAGTCATTACCTACCTTCTAATTTTCAAATCCAATTACCTTGATACAATCTTTATTTTCCTTGTCCTGTCTTTAGCTTTCTATCATGCACTACTCCATCCTCCTTGAAACTGTTTTTCCTTGACCTCAATTTTGAACAAAATGACCCATCCAGTTTTTCAAATCAGAAACCTAGGCAGTGTCACTGTCATTAATGACCCCACTTCTCTAACTCTCTTTCTCAAACACACACACATACCACACTGAATTTTGATCACCAATATCTATCAAACATGTCTTCTAAATATCCTTCTGATTCTCTATTCTTCATCTTAACTATCTCTGTGTTTGTTTTTCTTCTATTGACTAGAATCTATTGCAATAACCCTCTACATGACCAATTTCTTTCTAAACCATCTATCTTTCCTCCCCGCACCCAACCATTCCATTCCTCACTAGATCTTAAAACTTGACTCCATGGGAGATGCAAGCAACAAGAGAAAGCCATGTTATTATGTGGCGGTATTTCCAACGTATCTTCAATAGATCGACAGCTCTTGGAAGAATCTATAAGTACAGAGGGTCCTCTTTGTTTGCTGGGCCATTCCCCTCCCTTGTCCCCTCCCCCAAGGCCTTTACATTCTGAGCATGTAGAGCTACCTGGAGGATGTGAAAGTGAGCTGTGGGCTACAGATGCAGCATAGGGTGGTGGAAATAGCACTGGGCTTGTGTCCTATCTCAACAACTTTCTAACCATGTGACCTTGAGCCAGTCCCTGAATTTCTCTGAACCTTAATTTTAAAGTAGAGTGATAATAATACCTGCCTATGAGGTTGTTATGAGGTTTCAAATAAATATTAAATGTAATAAATATAAAATGACTTTGTCAGCCCTATACATATTACATCCATATTGGTTATTTTATTATTAGGTTGTAAATGGAAAGAAATTTGGGGACTATAGCTGTAGAGAAAGTGAAGAGAAGAAAATAGTGGCAGTGAAATAGTGAGATGGATAAAGATACAGATTGGGATGCAGCAGGAATTGCTTGATACAGATGTTTACACTCAAATTGAGAGAAATTACAGCCCAGAGTTTACAAGCATGAGCTTAGACTGTTCTGGGTCGGAGTTCTAATTCTCCACTTATAAGTTGGTCCATCAGACAAGTTAACAACTCTAAAGTAATTAATAATAACAATATTACCTAACCTTTATTAGTACTGCTGTAACATTAACTTTGCAAGACCCAGATTCAGCCCTGTGAGTAGAACAACACCTGAGGATAGCAGAGCAATAAGAAGGAAGAAAGTTGGGTCCTTGAAGACTGCATGGTGCAGAGCATCTCCTCCAACTGCACCACTCACTGTTGGATTGCTACTGTCTCGTTTATTTAGGCCACTGTTCTAAATGTTTACATGATTATTTCTGAGTTTCAGTTTCTTCATGTGTGTTTCTTCATGTATAAAATGGCAGCAGTAACTTCGTACTTTCCTCGTAGCATTACTGTGAAAATTAAATGAATTAGCGTGGTGCTGGCCGTGTAGATACAACTCAAAACATAGCAGCCATTATCGTTATTACTAGCTATGGAAATACTGAAAGTGAAAACAAGTGAGTGGGTAGACACACTTCTCTCGATTCCTCGTGCTAAGTATCGTTTACAAACCCTGGACGTTATATATAAAACAAACACAGGAAGACTCAAAGGTGGAGCAAAGAAGGCAGACTGGCTAGGCACCTTGGATTGGAGGTATAAAATGCCAGTGAGTTTTTTGGGTTTTCTTTTTGCCTTGTATATCCCAGACACAAAGCTGAAGAAGCCAACAATCTGGAAATGCCAATGGGAGCAGACAACCAAAGCCCCAAGGAAAGCCTGCTGTCTCTAACCAAAGGACCAGGAATGGGGCACCCTACTAAGACAGAAAACTTTTAGACAAAAACCATCCTCCTCCAGCCAAACACCATGGAAAAAACCTGCAGCCTCACTCCTATCAGCAAAGAATAAGTGGGGAACCTAGACTTCCACGTTTACTTGGCTACAAGGCACTCCTACCCACCTCCCAGCTCATGGTGTCAGAGAAGAGTGGGAGCCAGGATTTTCATCCTTCCAGTGATAATGATCCTCCACTCCATGACATCAGTGGAGCCCACATGGGGACCCCACCCAGTGGTAACAAGGCACTCCTACCTGTCCCCGCTGGTGTAGTGTAAGAGGAGGCCAAATGGGAACTTGGACTTTCACTTCCTCATGGAAGCAATGGTGCAGCACTCCTCCAAATCCCCTGCCAGAGCAGTGTCAGAAGAGCCCTGCTAAAGCAAAAGATTTAAATGAAATACAGAATTTCTTGACAAAATACTCAAAATGCCCAGATTTCAATAAAAAAGTCACTCCTCACACCAAAACCCAGGAAAATCTCAATTTGAATGAGAAAAATTAATCAACATATACCAACGCTAAGGTGACATGGATGTTGGAATTATCCGAATAGAATTTTAAAGCAGACATCATAAAAATGCTTCAGTGAGCAATTTTGAACATGTTTGAAACAAATGGAGAAATAGAAAGTCTCAGCAAAGGAAGAGAAGATATATAGAAGACCAAATGGAAATTTTAGAACTGCAAAATACAATAACCAAAATTAAACACTCAAGGGATGGGCTCAACAGCAGAATGGGGAGGACAAAGGAAAGAACCAATAAACTTGAAGATAAGACAATAGAAATTATCCAGTCTGAACAACAGGAAGAAAAGAAACAAGTCCTTAGGAACTTGAGAGACTATAACAAAAGATCTAACATTTGTGCCATCAGACACAAGGAAGGCAAGAAGAGGTAAGGATGAAAAAGTATTCAAAGAAATAATGGCTGCATTATGGTGGTAATCATATTGCAATACATAAGTGTATCAAACCAACATGTTGTACACCTTAAAGTGACACAATGTTATCTGTATATTCTATCTCAATAAAGTTGGAAAAAAATTAAAAAGCCAAACTCATATAAAAAAACCTGAAAGATTAATTTAGGAAAATTAGAATATTGAAAAAATAAAAGAAAGAATGGCTGAAAATTTCCCAAATTCGGCAAAAGAAGTAAACTTAAAGATTCAAGAAGCTGAGCAAACTCCAAATAGAATAAATTAAAAGAAATCCACATCAAGACATATCATACTCAAACTTCTATAAGATAAAAACAAGCAAAGTGTATTAAAAGCACCCAGAGAGAAATGACACATAACCCATAGGGGAAAAATAATTTCAATGGCAATGGATTTCTCATTAGAAACCATTGGTGATGGAAGGAAGTGACACAATGTTTTTTTCAAATGCTGAAATAAAAAAATTGTCAACCCAGAATTGTATATCTAGTGAAAATATACTTCAGAAATGAGGGTGAAATCAGCTTTCTCAGATAAAGAAAATCTAAGAAAATTTTTTTTCCCACAGATCCACCTAAAAGAATGGCTAAAGGAAGTTTTTGAAACTAAAAGAAAAGATAAAAAAAAAAAAAGGAAGAATCTCCAAACATCTGGAAGGAAGAGAAAAGAACAACAGAAAGATTTAAAATATGAGTAAATTCAATAGACTTTCTTCTCTTGAGTTTTCTAAATTGTGTTCAATGATTGAAGCAAAAATTGTAATATTGTTTGATGTGGTTTTCAATGTATGTAAAGAAAATATTTAAGACAACTACATTGTAAATGAGAGAGGGGAAAAGGATTTAAAGGCAGGTAATATTTCTATACTTTATTCAAACTGGTAAAATGTCGACATCAGTAGGCTGTGACAAGTTATATGTGTACAATATAATGCTTACAGCCACCACTGAAAAATCTGTACAAACAGATATATCAAAAAACACTTTGGAGGGGGCCTGCCCTGTGGTGCAGCAGTTAAGTGTGTGCACTCTGCTGCTGGCAGCCCGGGTTCAGATCCTGGGTGCACACCAACACACCACTTGTCAGGCCATGCTGTGGCAGCGTCCCACATAAAGGGGAGGAAGATTGGCACAGATGTTAGCTCAGTGCCAGTCTTCCTCAGCAAAAACAGGAGGATTGGCATGGATGTTAGCTCAGGGCTGATCTTCCTCACAAAAAAACAAAACAAAACAAAAACTACTTTGGATAAATCAAAATGGAATTCTAAACTCTGTTCAAGTAACCCACAGGAAGGCGGGATAAAGAAAACTGAGAAATGAAAAATAGAGGAAACAAACAGAAAACAAAAAACAAAATGGCAGAGTTAAGCCCTAACATATCAATAATTACATTAAATGTAAATGGTCTATGATTCCATTTATACAACATTCTTGAAGTGACAAAATTAAAGAGATGGAGAACAGATAAGTGGATATCAGGGTTTAGGAAAGGTGGGGGAGATAAGTGGATGTAACTCTAAAGCAGCAGCTCCAAGGAGGACTTTGTGGTAAAGGAATAGTCTTATATCTTGATCACAGTTGTGGTCACATGTGATAAAATGATACAGAACTACACACACACATTGTGCCAATGTCAATTCCTGGTTTTGATATTGTAAGATAGTTACAGAAGATGTAACCAGATGTGAAGAGTACAAAGAATCACTGTGTCTTTGCAACTTACTGTGAAATTATAATTGTTTCAAAATAAAAAAAGTTTGTTTTTTTTTTGTTTAAGTAAGTGCAGAAAGCAGCAAGTGAGGGAGTTGTTTTAGTCCCCTGGCTCAAAATTTAGAGACAAGTAGGGGTTGGGAGTGAAATTTTGAACGCTTGTTATTCCCTCTAAGTTTTGTTTCAGTTTACTTTTAAGAACTTGCATGGAGAAGGTTGACTGCTAAGCTTTTGAGATCACTTGCAGTAAGAAACAAAAATTTGTCACAGACCAGCAGGCTGCCTCTAGATTCAGCTGGTTTAAGCCTCAAAACATCATCATGCACAAAGATATAACCACCAGCCAAATGTATCATCATACACTACTCAGTGCTGGGGTGGGGGAGAGGGTGAAAAAGGAAATCAAGAGTGTGACACATTTTTCACACAAGAAATGCCCCATTTTCTTGTGACTGAGCATGTTCTCATGCTTGGCCAACAACAATATTCTGTTCTGAGATCCAGTTTTAGATGGAAAACCTTCAGCATTCTACAAAGCCAGTTTTTTCTTCACAAGAACATGGAAATTTGATTACTTTCTGAGAGTGAAACAAGGATGGGCTCAGCTCTGTAGCTAGCATTATTTGAGAACACTGTTTGAGCCCATGTGTAATCGTATAATCTTGTGTGGGGATGGGGCACGCCTAGATTGCCATCATATCGAATTAATTATACTGTCTTTTGCCTGAAGAAAGAGTGCTAATGAAATAAAAAGAAATAGAAGAATAATAAAAAGAAAGCCCGAACAGCATGAATCTGTTGGTGTTTTCCAAGAACTGTGCAAAAGGGAGAGACACTGGGTCTCACTCGACCCAGGCCTACTCTGGCCAGTACCCTCTGGATCCGTAATATGTTACCTGTCTTCTCACTTTTCACCAGTAGGAGATGACTCCTCTGTTCCCATGTGTCTTTCCTCCAATAACCTGTCAGTACCTCTAGAAGAGACCTCAAGCTGGTTCCATTCATTCCTACTTAGCACAAACGAAGTGGGCTTTTCTTTCTGTTTTAGGGTAAAAGCTAGGTTTCTATTAAAAAAATAAGGCCAAAAATCACAGTGGCCTAAATAAATGAGACAGTAGCAATCCAGCAGTGAGTGGCGCAGTTGGAGGAGATGCTCTGCACCATGCAGTCTTCAAGGACCCAGCTTTCTTCCTTCTTATTGCTCTGCTATCCTCAGGTGTTGTTCTACTCACAGGGCTGAATCTGGGTCTTGCAAAGTTAATGTTACAGCCCATAGACAGGGACAGATGGGTGAAGGAGTACGTGCCCAATCTTCCAAGTCCATATTTAAGCCCCAGAATGGTACGATTTCTGCTCACATCCTAAACATGTGGATTTATCTAGCTATAAGGGAATCTATAAAATGCAGTCTCTGGTTCTCTAGCTGGGCAAGCACGTGTGCAGCTTAAACTGAGTGCAGGTATGTGTATTGTGTGCGTGGGTTGGGAGGGTAGTGTGTGTGTCTATCCCTAAAAGAAAAAAAGAGACAATAGGTGTGGGGAGACAGTTAGCAATCTTTCCACATTTTCTGTGTCACCACCGTTCCCCTAGATGTCAAGAGTCCCAGCTTCCAACTCAGAAGTTTATTTGTATCCTGAGATGTTGAATAAAGGTCTCCATATGAGGAAGTCAATAGGTTCAGAGCAGAGTCTCGGGACATGGGTCGTATCAACGAGTCAGTCAACTAGCAGTGCTCTGGATGTTATTGTAGCCTTCTTAAAACGTTAATGAGAAGAGAAACCAATGGGACAGGTGAGGGAGGGATGGAGTTCCCTCCAGTATTTGATCCTCTGTTGTTTATCCCAAGACCTTCCACTCCCCGGAGGTCTCATTTTCTAAAATCCCAAGGCTAACTTCTTCCTCTCTCTGTTTCAGCTCAGGCTTTCCTTCCATGAGGGGAGAAAGGCAGACTGCAAAATTGACTAAAAGAAGAGAAGACCAGCAGGGTAGAAGAAAATTGCAGAGCAAAATTAACAACAACATTAGGAGCATAGTCTTTATTTATCTTTACACTCTCAGAACCTAGAACAGTTCTTGGCATATAGTAAGTCTTAATAAATGTTTCTTGAACTGAATTATAATTCTTGAGAGCAAAAGTAATTCCTAGTTAATCTTCCAAAATAGCAAACAGGAGATGCTACTCCACCTTCTGATCGCTGGCCCTTGCAGTGGGATTCTGCCAGGTATTTAGTAACAAAGCTTTTGCTCCGGAAACCTCAAGTACAAATCAGCTAGACACTGAAATAACACAGATCAGGATTCAGCTCGCTTCTATGCTCCAAACAAAAGATAAGCTGTTCCTTTTTAGACAAATAAACCACATTAAATTTACTATGTTATTGTATCAACAACAAATACCATGTTGATGGCTAACAAGAAACATGTAACTCTTGTTTATTTAATCTACCCACTTTGCACAGATTTCTGATAAAGTTAAATAAATCTTTTTTCCCCAGTTTTTTTTCTTACAGACTTCTTCAAAAACTGTATGCCCATTTGTATTTTAAGGGCATCTGGTGAGTTTTTTATATTAACTCAATCATTTTCTTCACTCACAGGCCTTCTTCTTTTTAATTAAATTGAGACACTCTCTGAGTAGACCCTGCCTTCATCCATTCAGGACTCATCAGACTTCCTGTTTCGTTTCATAAAATGATTACTTTTTCTAAATAATGAAAACCTTCAAATAAACCTTTCTATAGCTTTTCTGGGCACATAATATACAGCAAAAATATTGCATCATAAATCAGAACTAACTTTTTTTGCATTTTACATTTTACAAATCACCTTTTACTTTCATTATCTGACAATTTTCACAACTTCATGAGGTAGTTATTTTTATTATCAAAATTTTATAGTTGAAGAAATGAGGGCTCAGAAACTTGCCTAAGGTGACACAATCTACAGCCAAATTCAGGTCCTCTGACTCTAAGTATTTTCACTACACCCTAAAATTTCCCCTTTTTGTGCTTTGTTTACAAAACCTCAGTATTTGTCATTAAAAGTCAAGGTGGATTATGGACATCCTCCCATGCGCTGTGGTTAACCATGGAAATACATCAAGGACAAAAGGACTGTTTCAAAGCCAGTCCAGAGACATTTGTGAATGTAAAATCCACGGAGCATTGTCAGCGTAAAAGATGACCAGCCTTGCATGGCATGGCAGGTAGTAGGAAGGATCATTAATGAGAAGCTCAGAGTTTGGTCTTCTACTCCAGAGCTTCTCAGCCCCTGCTGTCAGATAATAATCAATGAAGCCAGGTTTGTTTTTAATCCAAATCTCTGATTCTGGAGATATACACCTAATATACATTACTATGCTCTCGTATCTCCGTAGTTACATTTACAGTCTGCAAAAATATGTTAATATGATGACAGGTGGAGATGATCTTCCAAGAATTAAAAGTTAAAGGCTAATAGTAACAGGCTATCATGGAGATTACATCAGGATAGAATCCAAACCTTTCATCCCCCACACTACAATTTGTTTCTCCCTATAATTCATAGTGGTGGACAGGAAGAGGTTACATGGTTAAAATTTTTAAAGATTTAAAAGATTCTTCTTTTAGGACAGTCATCAGTTTAATGTACTGGCAGCTTTAGAGGAATACTTTGATCTTGGTCAGACATAGTTACAGAGGGAGGTCTGGAAAGAGGAAATAGGGGACCATCGTAAAGAAGGGCTTTTTGTATTCCAGGAGGATTTTTTCCTATTGGGTGGTCTCTGTCAAGAAGTGAGTTCTTCCTTAGGAATCACTGAAGTAGATGCCTTGCCCCTCCTGCCATTGTTCTATTTGTTTATTAAGTCATCAGATATTTTTTGAGAATCCCTTGTATGCCAGACTGTGTGCTACATGATGGGGATACAATGATGAACAAAATATGGGTCCCGCCTTCAAAGATTTTTGGTTCCCGGGGAAGTGGGGAAGAAGTGAAGTTGAGGTGTGATCATGGTCCCTGAGAAAGTGAGAGATGTAGGTTAAGATATAAAATTAAACAGGCAATTTCAGTATGCTGTCATAATGGATAGAATGTTGCTCAAAGCCCCCAGGGGAGAAAACTCACCCAGCCTTTGAGGATTGCAAAAGATTTCCAAAGGACTAACACTCAAAAGTGAGTCCTGAATTAGGAATCAGGAAACTGAACAGATTGGCTATATCAAATATATTTCCAGGGAGCAGTGGGCTTACAGGAAGAAGAGGAAGCTCAAGGCCAGTGCCCCTCACTTGCACAGGCCCCTTCCAAGGCCCTTGGAGGGGTCCTAGAAATGTATTCTATGGTCATTTGCTGTAAAATTTTATAAAGTATGACATCATAGCTCCAACAGATAAGAATCCTGTCCCTTTCCACTCTGACTTTCCTTCCATCACGCGTCCCCTTCAGTTGGGTGGTGTTAGAGTGACCTTGGGCATTTCAGAGACCCAGCATAGAAGAAGCTGAGTTGGCGATAACTTTAGTTTGCATTGGGCGGGATAAATTTGTATGATTTACAATCTCTTCCTTGAATCTCTTCTACCCACATATTTCCATGCCAAAGGATGCATTTTATAACGATATGACCTTGGGCCCTCTCAACTGCATGTTCCTTCCCTCCCAAACCCTCCTAAGCAAACCCTGCTAGAGGAAAGGCTGAATTAGTTTTCTATTCTTTTTATAGAAAATAATATTACACAATTGTTTTCTCATGAAGAGGCAGTTAAAGAGTATGCAGCCAAAAATGTAAAAAAAAAAACAAAATTTTTGATGGAGGGTGTGTTCAGAATATAGTTAATAAAACTAGTATGCTCTTTTATTTTTGATGCTTATGGTATTTGTCAGTTTAAAAAAGAACTAATTGTGATTTGTTGTGGGTTTTTTCTCATTCTAAGTAAATTTCACAACCGTATCTAAAATTTTGTACTTATAATTTTCTATTTTTTTATCTTAATGAGGTCCCCTCAAATTGTATAATCTTTAGGTCCCACAAAATCTGGATCTGCCCCTGCCAGAAATAAAGCTTCCTGCATATGATTCATTGGGCTGGTTAGAACAGGAGCAACATGAAGCTAGGTGTTCCAATGGCAGTCAACATGGGAGATGAAGATGTGCCCAATGGAGTCTGATCCTAGTGAAAGATGGCCTGAGTTTGGGTCTTCAGTGTGCCATTTTCTCTCTTTCTCTTTCTCTCCAGCCTGAAGAGGTCACCAAACATGTCTTTAGGGATTCTGGGAGAGTAACCCAAGGTAACCAGCCCCAAGCCCTAAATACCTTTGAAGTCAAAATCTCATATGAAAGACCTTTGGGAAATTCTGAGACCCTCCAACCTCATTGAATAATGATGTATTTTTCTCTTTCCTATAAGAAAAATTGAGGTTCATAGATTATAGCCATTGTTCGTTCTTAGTTATAATAAGAGAAATAGTTTTTATATTTAAAATGTTATTTCTCTCTTGCCTTGGTCCAGCCTCTAATAACCATCCACTTGGGAGAGGTTAGGGTTTGCCAGAGTAGGAATACAAAAGATAAACACTGAGTTAATATTCAGTTTCTGACATTCAAAAATAGATTGTGCAGCAAGACCAGAAAAACTTGCAAGCAGGCTATTGAGAGAAGACTTCCAAAATTCCTTTGGCTTGAACTTTACCCTGTCAGGGCTCAAGCCTGGAGGCATCAGTATATAGAGTTTTCCCAGCCTGACCGCCACCAAAGGCTTAGCCAGGCAGTTGGAAGCAGAAAAAGAGAAAATATAACTTAGGGAAAAACTTACCTCCTCCTCCTGGAGGGATGGTAGGAAGGAAGAGAGAGGTAGGAGCCCAGTGGCACCCATATACACCCTATGGATGGAGGATGGTGGAGGGGGAGTGCTGTAGATAAGTGAACATAACACTGAGGGCAGAGCTGTGTATCACCAGCCTGGGTTACAGACCCTTCAAAGTTAACTGGGTAGTGCAGGGCAGGATGGTAAGCCAGAGAAAGGCCCTGAGGTTCAGTGTTTGTGGACCATCCATGGCTGTCTTTGGAGGAGGGTTGGCAAGACAGTAGCTGAGAGCTTTGATTGAAGGGATTGCTATGGTGAGTGGGAGGGTGAGTGATAGTCAGAGTGAATCCTCAGAAAGATCCCTGCAGGAGCCACGGAGAGGTCAAAGTAACCTTGAAGCATAAACTTTGGCAGACAGACATCAGACTAGAAGTTACTCCAGCCTCAGGCTCTAGCCCCAAATGCCAGTAGGATGAGGAGTCCATAGGCAGACCAGGGACATCATCTCAGAGGCCGGAGGGGAAGAGGCCCTGGAGCACGAGGTGGCAACTTTTCCCCACTACTGCATGGATGCTTGAGCAGATGAGGCAGGGGCTACTTTTATTGCAGTAATACTGAGAACTATCTGAAGGTACTGCTTTGAATGATTGAATGAAACTAGGCTTAAAGCAGATTATACATTTAGCTAATAATTTCTCCCATTCACCAATGAGTAGGGGCTTAGAAAAAGGCCAAATCATTTATAGGTAAAACAAAGATTTGTTTCTCTGCATGTCCAACTTGGGGTAGAACTGAATTTGCGACCCTGGAACATAAATTACTCTAAGATTTTGTGAACATGTAGAAAACACTACTGATGCCCTGCTCATACCCTCTCAACCTTCCCTGGAAGTCATAGGCAAATAGTTTCCAGGCATATGGATATCTTTCTGTGTGTGTCTTTGCTTGAGGGAATTCAAATAGCTATGGAAGCATGCTCAGTGTGAAAGCAGGGCAGGCCAAGCTGGTGTCCCAGGAGCAACTCTGAGCTCATGAGGGACTGGAGTTGGTAGAAAATACCCCAGCTTTCTCTCCCCTCTGTGGAACAACTCTGAGCTATGGTCTGTGGCTACCATGAATATACAGCCTTCGGTCTCCACCTCTGCATCTCCTTTGTTGTGACAGAGGCTCCTGGATTGATGCTCTGCTGTGTGGATTCCATAAGCCTGGTTAATGGTGTTGGCTGAGATTCTGTGGACTGGAAAGGCAAATCCATACCCAGAAAATATATCTCTCCCTGTGAGGAAGAACCACTGGCCCTTTGAGAATGAAAGGGCCCCATGTAGTCATCTTCACACTAAGATGGTGTCCTGAAGCAATAGGCCTACATCAGGGGCTTGGCACTGCTCACTGTTGCCAGCAGGTTGGACATTCAGAAGTAGCAAGAGCTAGTATTCTTGGTAAGAGGGTAGCCACGTTTGGGGCCCATATGTAGCTTTGTCTGCACTACTGGCCATTCCATTCATGTGTACAACGTGCCAACTCTGGAGTGACTGATAATGAAGGCTAATGTCAACTTGCTGAGTCATTTTGTGTACTTGGTTGCTCAGCACATCTTCCACAGTGGGTGCTTTCTGGCAGATGTTAACATGTGAAACAAAATCTTCATGCTCCATGCCCACTGCATCTACCCAGACCTCCTGTCTCCAATCTTCCAGTCCTTTTTATTCCAGGCCCCTAATTAAATGGCAAGGTCATTGACCACTGCCTAAAAATCTGTACATGTGCTCATCTTAGGCCACTTCTCCTTTCATACAAAATGGAAGAACAGATGCATTGCTCACAGCTCCATCTATTGAGAAAATTATCACCCTCTCTACTGTCTTTCAAGGTCACCCCTGACTGTGGCTATAATGTCACTGCCAACCATCTTTGGCTTGTACCAAAGCTCATGTACCAAGCTGACCCTTCCATACACTAAGCTTGGGATTTTTCCTCTTCCATAAGCTGGTTGTATGGGACACCCCTGTCTCAATATGGCCATAGATGTGAGCTAGCGCAATTGAGATGGGTGACATGGGCATCTGGGCTACCTACTACTGTAGCTACTCACGTCCACTGATCCTGCTCAGGCTCAATCCTGAATGTACCACTTCTGTCTTCCAATGGACTACTGCTGTGCCTGTCTGACTTTAAGACTTGGCGGATCCAACAGAACTCGACTCACAATGGACAGTTCCAGTGGCATGGTCACTTGACACCTCAGAGTCAAGTGTTCTGTCTTTACCAGGGCAAAATTTCAGAGGTTATTTCTCAAAATGCTTATAATTCTCAGCTGCAGATGGCATGGCCTTGCTCCAGAATCCCAGGGGCTTGTGTTGTGATTCTTGCCCTGAGGCTTCCATAAGCTCCATACCAGGTCTTTTCCCATCACAGACACCTCCACCATCACAGGGTCTGCTTGACCGTATGGTTGAAGTGGCAGGGCTGCTTGCACTGCAGTGAGAACCAACTGCAGAGTCCCTTCTTGCTCCAGGCCCCACTCAAAGCTGGCAGCCTCAGTAAGTGGGCTGAAACAATATCCCAAGTGTGGAATGTGATGCCTCCGGATTCCAAAGAGATCTAATAGGTGCTGTATTGCCTTCTTTGTGGTAGACAACAGAAGAAGCATTAATTTACCTTTTACTTTGGAGGTTATACTCCTTACCCCTAAATCCCTAAAAACTTCAATGAAGTAATAGTTTTCTTGAATCTTCGTAAGGTTTATCTCCCATCCTCTGCAGCTTGTGTGTCTCACCAGCAAATTAGTCACCTTTTGCTCATCCTATCTGAACAGCATGAGATCATCAATATATCATATCAGTGATAATCTATGGGATGGATGTTCATGTATACAGATCTCTTATGAAGGTATCATGACAGAGGATGGGACAGTTAACATAGCCCTGAGGCAAAATCCTGCCACTTCAGCCAGATGATCCAACAGACCTTATGAATATTGTTGTCTGTCCTACATTAGTGTAAAGTCTTTCTAATCCTCTTTTTAAATTGGAATGGAAAATAGCACATCTGTCAAATCAATCTTACATATCATGGATTTGAAGGCTTATTAATCTACTCTAGCTACAATATATGTCTGGCATAGCAGCTGCAACTGGGGCTTCTACTTGGTCATGGCTTCAGTGAGTTGATTATGCCAATGAAGTCATTCATTCTCCAGGACACATCTGGTTTCTGCAGGAGCCAGATTAGTGTATTACACAGAGACATGATTACCACCACCCATGCATCTTGGTGATCTTTAATGGTGGCACTAACCTCTAACATGCCACCAGTGTTATGCTTTTCATTTACTATGGTGGCCAGGGTCAGGGGCAGTTTCAGAGGTATCTACTTGTTCTTCTCCACTGTAGTAGCTCTTACCCTAGAAGCCAAAGACCCAATGAAAGGATTATTCCAATTGCCAAGTATATCAATTTGAATTCTACACTCCCGGACTAGGAAAATGACCACTAGGTGGGTCCTGAACCTGTTGAGTCCACTGGAAGTCATATTTTAGCCAGGACTCCATATTACCTGGCTCTCAGAATCCTCTCTCTAACAGAGGAGCCATGAAGCACTTTGGGTCTCCAGCTACCAATGCTAACTCTGACTCTGTGTCTAATAGTCCTTAAAATATCTGGGTATTTCCGTTTACTCAATGTACAGTCACTTGAATAAATAACCATAAGTCCCTTTGAGAGAAGACTCAGAGAATCATCATAATTTATATTCATCATGGTATCACAGAGTACAGCTTCCTGGGGACCTGGCCGCTTCTTCAGTTAATGAGCTTCTGATCTGAAAATTGGCTAAGCTCTTGGGATTATGACTTTTTATCGGAGTAAACACCTTCAGTCAGCCTCATGCTCATCCATCCATCCACCCATTATTTATTTATTTTTATTTTTGGTTGTAGATGTTTAGCAACATCTTTGTTGGCCACCCTTCTATTTTGCCTCTAGGGGTGCCAAGCTCTTTTAACCACCTCCACAACCCCTTGTGTGTCAAACTCCATTGCTTGTCATTATGGCAATTGTGGCCTCCTGGAGTCTGGTTGGTAAGTGCTGCCACCTGGCCCATATTACTTTGGAACCACATCATTCCCATGGCTATTAAAGCTCAGTGATGCCTCTGCTACCATCAGCTCCAGGCTGTAGAGGACGCCACCACTGAACTTCTCAGTGGTGCTGGCACCCCTCTCACTTGTGCATTCTGGACAGCTTTGGTGAAGGTTGCATCCCCTGGGCGCCCTTGTGAAGCATAATCCTCTGGTGGGTTTTCTAGCCTCATAAAATATATCCAGGCCAGGATTCTCACTTCTCTCAGCCTCTTTATTCCTTCGTCTACCCTCTACCAGGGAAAATCTGGCACTTCTACATCACTTAGCTTGGTCATCACTTTTTCTAAGCTTCTAAGAGCCACCCTAGAAGCAAGTTTATCCCATTCTATGGGGTCCTTCCAAGTAGTTTAATCCCATGTCCCAAGAAAGTGCACCCAGATCAATGAATTCTTGTTTTTCCAGCCATACATTCTAGCCCTCTTGATCAAGTACTCTCAAAATTCTATCCTAACGGTACTGCATTTTCTCCTGCTGGTACATGCTAGCTAATTCATGAAACTTCTTAGGTATAGAGTTGCTGTCCATCCTTATGACGCTCAGTATGTTCCCAGTTGGGTTATGCTGGGATTTAACCCTAGTTATCAGTATGACAGTCAGGGCAGGAGACAGAGGCATCTCCTGAAAGAAACAACTGTTGCCTTGCAGGGAAGAGACCTCTGCAGCACTTTCCAGTGCAGTGGAAATGCTAGCTTTTGCTAGGGAAGAGTGAATCACCTCTGCAGGTTCTGAGGGTTTACAGGATTCTGCAGAACCAACACCCTCAGGAGCGCTTATCCGGATGTCCCTATCTCATGTTTCAGGTACTCAAGTTCTCCCAACCAGACCCCTAACCTTAAAGTAACAGAGCTGCCCTGTCTGAGCATACAGATGTTCATTGAGCTCTGTGACTCTACTATTAGATTTTCAGTCTGCTGCTCACTATGTCTACTTTTCCACTGCAGGAGATGAGTGCTTCTTTGTAAGCTACCAGAGGCCCTCTGGTTCCCACATTCAGCATTTAACTACTTGTCAATGACCTTCAGTTTCTCATTATTCCTCTGCAAGGTATCAATACAATTTGCAGGTATTTTCCTCCAGATTCTTCAAATACCTGAGTCATTGCTCCTACAAGGGTAATCTCTTCCACTGGGACATTCTCCCAAGTCACCACTTGTGAAATTGTTAGCTGCTACCTTGTGCCAGGGACTATCAATGCCCCCACCTACCACTCAGGATGGGATCCTCTTTGACTGGTGAGCAATGAGTATGCCAGTCTCAAATCCCCATTTTACTACCTTTTTTCTTAGACAACTCTTGGTACCACTTCTGTTCATTCAGGTCCTTAAAGAAGCAGAGATCAACACAGGATGAAACTTGTAAGAGATTTGTTGGGGGGAATGCCTGTGAGGGAAAAGGCTGTATTCAGACAAAAGCCACAATTCACACACATTAGCCCTCAGCCAATGACTAAGAGCAGCAGGGATACTAAGCCAGGCCCATTTCTGAGAGATGTGGACCCCCTCTGATGCACGGCTTTGGCCCCAGACTCCCTGTGGGCTGGCTATAATTTTCTTAGAAATATGCTGTAGTCTGAGATTCATCTTACCTAACTCTCCTTCCTTCCCTCTGTCCTTCACAGGGGTGAGACCTCCATTGTGGTTTGCTGGCTCTCCCTACCTCCTCCAGCTCCCTCCACTTTGTCCTTCACAGGCATTATGTCCACTAAATCTCTTGCACATCTAATTCTGTAGTGGAATCTACTTCTTGCAGGACCAAATCTACACATAGTCCTTCAGAGAACCCCAGTGGGTTTGAACCCAGTTGCCCTAGTGGTAACTTGCTCATTAGCATGCCCTTTATTGGCTTTTCTGCCTAACTTTCCAAGCCTCTTACATGTATCCTAAGATCTCCTTTCAAATAGACAACTAGTATCCAAATGCTTGTATTAGAGATGGATTTTGGAGGAACCCAAACTAAGACAATCTCTCTCTTAAACGATAGCTACATAAAGAGAATAAATAATTTCTGCAAATGTTTGTTAAAATCCTTATTTTAGAGATTACCTTTGTTTTCTGATTTGTGCTTCTTTTAGAGTTATGGTGGTAAGTTATGATTGGATGTCATTTAAGATGACCTCGTCTACCTCCACAGAAAGTTCAAACAGGATCAGAAACCCTCTGCCTTTTAAAACCGTGGTCTAGTCATACCCACAGTGCTTGCCTACTGGTTGTGGCAAACTCTTCTGAACTCTTCCAAAGAGCAAGGGAACTATGTTAGCTCAGCAATCCAGACCACTTTGACTTCCAGAGAAATTCTACCTTTGAT
This sequence comes from Ceratotherium simum simum, assembly GCF_057802395.1. Classification (NCBI taxonomy): domain Eukaryota; kingdom Metazoa; phylum Chordata; class Mammalia; order Perissodactyla; family Rhinocerotidae; genus Ceratotherium; species Ceratotherium simum. The sequence goes on from NC_141906.1 coordinate 48,849,611, forward strand.
AAAGGGCAGAGTTGGTCTGTATCTCTTGAGATCATAAAACTCCTACTTTATTGTGAATAAAAGAATCTAAGTAAGAGGTAGCTTGCAAGTGCAGGGAACGAATGGTCCTTATTTTTCGCAAACCCTAATACACTCCATATTTAATCTTTAAAATTCTTTAAATCTTTCATTTTAATATATTATTTGTTTTTTAAGATGAAATATCATCAAAATCACCAATTAAAATTGACATGCCAGAAAATATGATTTGTTTTCATAAGACTTCACGTTTTTTCCTCGAACACTGTTGCATATCCCAGCTTGAGAATTGTGGCTTTACATTGGAAAGATCCCCTGCTCCAAGACCTTTCCTGTGGGGTCCAAAGAAAAAATGAATTCTCAACAGTAGCGATATGAATGCACATACGAATACAAATGTATGTATAATATAAACTCTGCTATGTTCAAGCAGTTCCCAAAAATATACATATAAAGGAAAAATAATGAGAAAAATGATAAAAAGGGAAGATAAGGGTAGCAAGGTATAATAAAACTAGCAGTGAAGTTAGTCCATGAAATGCATATCCCCAAGTCTTAAGCACTGGCTTGAACAGCAATGGAAAAAGAGAGAATTTAATCAAACCCAGCACAACATGAAATGTAAAAGGAAAATAGAAAAATAGAGAAGAGAATTCCAATAACTACAGCCTAGAGAAAAAAGTACATCTATGAACAAAAATAGTCACAAAATCTTCTAAAAACTTTCCACAGTTAAAGGAGCAAATTCCATGTGAGAAAAATGCCTTTATGTTAAATAAACATAGGAGCCTCTGAAAGCCCCTACTAGTCAATCAGTCTAATGAACTCTCAGTTAAAAGACTACTTCCCACAACTGTCCTTAGAAGTAACATATGAATCTGACTGAACTAATTAATCATCTGTTCCTTTATTGGTGCCTGATGACAGATGGGTCCATGATTGGAATAAGTATTATCCAGTTTGGGATCTTGAAACTATCATACTTGGTTGGTCTACCTGTCCCCCTACCCATCAGCATGAGTGGAGGGAGGTGGTTACATCTCAGCAGTTGGACAGCAATGCCAGTGTTGCAAAGAACTGGCACCTGTACAGGGATGCTGAGCTCATAGTGGTGCCAACATTGTATGCCCCACTACCCTTGTCCCTAATTACACTTTGCCTTTAGCTACTCATTTATAATAAAGTGTCCTGGAATACCGAAGCATAACAAATTTTGACAAAGATTCCAGCAAGAGTGCAGATTGGCTCTCCGTGGTATATACAATACCCCAGGGGTAGCAGGTGAGGCTGTTAGAAGGATAAAAAATCCAGCAGTGTCTCTGTCAGTCCTTCTGTCAGGAAAAGACAGTGGCTGCTCAAGGCAAAAGAGATTAATCATTTATATGAGTACTCAAATGCAGTCTTCCCTCAGAAAAATGGCACCAGAACCCATCTGATTGCTTATGTTGAAAATCTAGGAATCCTTATTCTTTTAAATTTCTTCTCCCTCATATACCACATCCAAACCACTAGTATGTCCTGTCTTCCGTGTCTCTGAAATCATCTTGAACACATCTACTTGTCTTTAATTCTGCAGATCTTACCATGGTCCAAGCATCATCATTTCATACCAGTCTCCTGGAACTACCTCCTCATTCGTCTCTCTGATTCTTTCTTGCTCCCTTACAATATATTTTTCCTCATGGAAGCTGGTTATCTTCTTGAGATGTAAGTCAGATCTAGTCACTCCTCAGCTTAAGATCTTTCAGTGGTCTCTCATTGCCCTTCAGATAAAATCCAGAATTCTTACCATGACTTCCAATGCCCTAGATAATCACACTTTGCCCTCTTCACTGACCTCATCTTATTCTCCTATTCTTGCCATATTTTAGACACATAGACCTTTTTTTCCCTTTACGTATGGTCAGGGTCTTTGCACTTCCTATTATCTTTCCACTTACTTAAATATTGCCTCCTCATCCTAGACTTTATTGATGAATGTATCTAAAGTATCACTCCATATATCCTATCTTTGCTCAGAGTTATTTCCTATCATATTATCCTCTTTTATTATCTCCATAGCATTTGTCACTCACCCAAATCATCTTGCTTCTTTGCGTGTATTTATTTTCTGTCTCCTCCCATCTAGAAAATAGACTCCAAGAGAGAAAAGCTTTTGGTTCCCAAAGACTAGATCAGTGCTTGTCACATATAGGCACCCAAAACGCATTTATTGAATGAGTGAATGAATGAATGAATGAGTGAGTGAATCAATCAATCAATCAATGGGAACTATGTTTTTCATTCTAATAAAAAGAAACCCCTGCCACCTTTCATTCAGTAGGTAGGTCTAACAAATCCTCTGATTGTTTTTCTGGGGAATATGCATGGTGATTGGAATGGCAGGGTAAAACTTCTGGGGCAAGTCTTTCAGGGTAAGATTTTCAGTGACAGTACAATTCAGACAATTTGATGTTAAGAATGAAATTTCAGTCAAACTCACCTAATAGAATAGAACTTTCCATGGACCAATAGGAACATGCTTATGTATTTCCAGGATCAGGGCCTGATATGGGAAAAAAATAATATAAACGACTCCCCTCCTCCCATTACCCTTGACCTAACTTCTCCCCGGCTGCACAGAAGAGGAGACATGGGTGGATTCCCCAGGAAATAGATTCTGAGATGGAGTTTAGCATGCAGGAAGTTTATTAGGAAGTACTATTAGGATCAACACCTGTGGAAGGGAAGAGAAAGAAGAACTGAACACAGGGAGAAGTTGAGCTGGGGTTCAGTCTCATTGGAGGCCTCAGCCAACCCCAGGGGGAGTTCTAAAGCTGGAATGACCCTTCATTTGTCCCAAGTTGGGGCAAAGAGGCCGAGCCTCTATACTCTCACTGGAATCCGTCATTGGATGTGAGCTGCTCTGGAAAGGGGCATGGCTTTCAGCCAGGCAGCTCTCTGGAGCAGAGGTGATCCCCCAAAGGGAAGCCAGGGCTCCCAGCCAGCCACACTCCCGGCAGCTGGGAGAGTCAATCAGTCATTCCTGAAGGGGAATCTGCATGAGCACCAAGAGTCCACCACAGACCCAAAGTCCAAGAAGGACTGAAGTTAACCCTCCCTCACAAACAGACAGGGAATGGAGAACTTGTGCTCCCTGCTTTGAACCAACATCACGCGGACTCAGGGCAGTCCACAACATCCTTAAGCATGACATTCAGCAGCTGTTTTTAAAAGAGAGGCTTTGTTCTTGTTCTTGTTTTCTGGTTTTTGTTTTTCTTTGTTTTAGTTTGTTTATTTCCCACTTAGGAAATGGAAAGTCTTCTCTCTTTTCTCTGTGTCGGACTGCGGTTAAGCTCTTTTCAATCTAAATTCCTGCCTGTTCAAGGGAGCCTCCTCATTTAAGTGACTCTTCAATCCATTCTAGGACATGTTACTCCAGGTTCTAGGACACAGAAGGGTGCATCTGAAAGAAACACTTTCTCTAAACCCAATAGTGACCAAAAAGTAGCTGTAGGAGTTTACCCGAGAAAACCTATGATGAGTGTACTTCTAAAGTTTGGAAAAGAGGGAGCAATTGTGTCAAACTGTCTTGCTCATGTTTTTTGTTTTGTTTTGTTTTTAATTCACTCTAATGTCCCTAACATCAACAATTTCTCTTTCTTTGGACCTCAAACTCTAGTGTGTCTTAGAATAAGCTGGTGTGCTTGTGAAAAACAGATGGTTGAGCTCTATCCTCACGGAGTCAGAAGATCCAAGTAGGACCCAGGAATCTACATTAAAAAAAATTCCAGGTAATTTCTGATGCCGGTAGCCCAGAGGCCACACTTTGAGAATAACTAATTCATTTCCTGGGCTGGCAACCACCATTTAACTAAAACAACACTCCCAGTGACTGATTCCTATAAGCAATACAAATAATGTAATTTGAGCAAGAGCTTAAAGACAGGGCTGCTGCCTTGCACAACTCCAGGAATGCTATTGACACCAAACACAATGGAATTATGCTCCAAGGTTTCCATTCATGCTGCATTCTCCTCTCTGTGAATGATGCTCCCAGACTGGTATAAGAGAGGCCTGGTTAAAGGAAATACACAGAAAGAAATCTTACTCTCACTCCATCCACATCAAGTTACCCAGGACACAAACTTTTCCTAATTTCTTTCCAAAGCCACCTTGAACCCCTGCTGCCATCTCTTTCATATGATGCCAACCTTCCCCTTTATAGGAGGCAGGGAGCATTCCTTAGTGTGGTCTTTCTTCTAAGCCACTCACTCAAACTTCTCTCAGTTAGGGAATGTATTCTCTAATTGGTAGCCTAGCTTCTTTGATGGGTCAGCCTCCTCTCTTTTGAATATTTTAAAACCACCAAACAAAACACAACATGTTATGAAGAAGCTTATACAGATTTACCACAATTATAACGTGCCCAACCGAAAGAAGCAGTTTCCTGCTTGGGGTTGGGTCAGGAAAGGAACCATATTCACATTTGCTATCAAAAGCTCCATTCTAAAGAGCAATTGTGTAAATTAATCCCTCTTTAGGTCAAACAAACAGACTTTGTATGTACATAAACAGATTTTTGGAAGATATGATTGTGCACTTGAAATATATGAGCTACTGTACCAGATATGCTACCTGTATTAATTCATTTAATCCTCATTAAAAATCCAAGATCGGAAGTAGTGTCAGTCTCCCCATTTGAGGGATGAGGAAACTGAGGAACAGTTACTTTCTGAAAATCACGCAGCAAGAATTGTCAGAGCCGAGACTCGTATCCAGGTTTATGTGATTACAGAATTACAATTAACCACAAAAATATACTTTCTTTTTTCTTTCTTTTTTTTTTTTGGTGAGGAAGATCAGCCCTGAGCTAACATCTGTTGCCAATCTTCCTCTTTTTGCTGAGGAAGACTGACCCTGAGCTAATATCTGTGCCCATCTTCCTCTATTTTGTATGTGGGATGCCACCACAGCATGGCTTTGATGAGCAGTGCGTTGGTCTGCACCCAGGATTCGAACCTGCGTACCCCGGGCAGCCAAAGCAGAGCACGCAAACTTAACCACTAAGCCACTGGGCCAACCCCAAAAATATACTTTCTAAGACAAAGCTGCAGCCTATATTGTGAGACTTTGCAGATATCACAAGGTCTTACCTGCCCTTAAGGTATCTTCCCCCAGTCTTGCTGCCATCAAATTCCTATCATTAGACAAATTACTTAAGTTGAAACCATATTTTCAGAAAGCCATCATTAAAGCAAGAATATAGCCAGAGAACAACAGGACTTTTCCTCTTTTATTCACAGCAGCACTAGAAAACATTTCTGGAATATTTTAGGAGATAAATCTGCTGTTATTTTGAAACACAGAGACCCAGAGTCCTCAGGGAAAGGGACTCAGAACTGGTAAATTTTGATGGAGGAATGAAAGGAAAGATCTGGAGATTAAATCACTGATTAAATTTCATTGCATTTCTCTGGGCAGCCATGATTAGCAAACATGCTTTAAGAGGTAGGATTAAAGAGAAGGAGTAGATAAAACAAAGCCAGGAGATGGGATGCCCAGGACAGATTTAGCCAACTTTATCATTTTCCTTCATTTTCACAGTCTTCTTTCTAACTGGACATTCGGATATGGACTTGCGGTGCACAGCCTGGAAATTTCCAAGAGATGGTCAGTAAACCTCTTTCTCTAGATCTGACAATTAAGTGCTTATTGATCATTTAAAATAAGCCCCTACCCACTGGCCCACACCACTCCCCCATCACACTTTATCTTCTATCCTGCTTACTCATCATTAAAACTCACGTCATTACTTGGAATCATATCCTATGTTATATTTTATTTTGTTTTGTTATATTATTGGCTTGTTTATTACCTGTCTCTCTGTCAAGACAGTAAATTCCATGAAGGGTAACTTTGTCAATCTTGTTTATCCCTGCATTACTAGCACCTAAAATAGTCCCTGACATATAGTAGGTACACAATAGATATTTGTTAGATGAATAAATCAATTACAGTATAGACTGCTATAAGAGGTACTGAGGGAGTTAATATGTAACATTATTTAGTGTTTACTATTTCCCAGGCCTGTTCCAAGCACTTCACATCCATTCACTCCTTGAATACTCATTATATTTCTGTGGGGTGGATACTCTTATTATCCTCATTTCATAGATAAAGAAACTGAGGTACAAAAGGCTATGTAACTAGCTCAATGTCATGCCTAGGAAGTGGCAGAGCCACACTGGAGACCAGATTGTCTGGCTCCAGGGTTCCCTTTAAACATCACACTAAAGTAAGACAAGACACTACCAGTTTGTTTGGGAAGAGAAGTCTTGCCTGCATGAAAAATAAAGAAGTTCATAGTGAGTAACAAATGAGGTATAATCAATAAGTTTTCCAAGGGCTGAGAGGAGAGAAGGCTCCCAGAGGCCTAAGGCGGTCAAAGAAGGTGTCACATGTGTCTGAAATTTGGACTAGTTCTTGAATAATGACTTGGCTAGTGATGGAGGTCTCCCATCACTGAAGCTCCAATAATTACAGTAGAAAAGTCTTGTTCTGGTAAAAATGTAAAGGACCAATGATCACATGAAACACAGACATCTTTTCGAAGGTTCTATTTGCCTTGTCTTCAAAACATTTATTGATGCTTATAAGGAAGCAGGGAAGAGAGGGATCACACAGGCTAAGGGCCTGAAGGTGTCATTCCCCTGAGATGGTTCTGGAGGAGACAGCATTGCTTTTGGGACAACAGTGGCCCAGGAGTCAGGAACTCCTCCTGAAGAAGGAAGACAGTCAAGAAACACTCACTCTTCTTCCCCAACTCTGTCTTCCATCACTGCAATGAAAACTGATGTTATTATTACCAGAGTGTTTAGAAAGTCAGAGCATTTTTAAGAAGGGCTCACCTGTATCAGTTGGTAATTTGCCAAGTGAAGTCAAAATTTCAATACATGATTCACCACTGATTGCTATGATGATTACTGGGATGTCAAAAGATTGGCTTTGTTGTCAATGAGAAATGAATGCTGATTCTCTTCTGGGTTATGATCTGAGAAGAAGTCTTAAGCACTGCAGGGTTTCAGTGAGGTGGAAAATGTGTTAGAAAACAACATACAAGACACAGCTGCCATTTTGACTTCCCCATCCAAGACCAGACCACAAGATTCCATTGGTGGTGCTTTCAATTCCTTCTATTCATTGGGGCAGCAGGATTCACGACTCAATGAGCTAAGAATGAGAACCCTTTCTCTTGAAAATTGGTTTTTAAAAGTGCCTGGTGGGTATGACTAAGAGGTTTTGTGCACTGGGGTTTCAATTGATGTTTGTATTTTTTCTTATTATGACTTAAAGGAAAAAACCAAAATCTAAAATTAGCACTTGTTTTTTTCCAACTTGGAACTTTGTAAACACACCAGCAACGGTGTGTGTGTGTGTGTGTGTGTTTTGCAATAAGCAATATTACAATTTCTTGACATTTTCATTGCTGTTCCTTGACATATTTAGCGAAGTTTTAAAGGTTTCTTGAGAGAGGGAGGAAAAAAAAAAGGAAAAAAAAAATGGCTGGCTTCCAAATCACCATATGTTTCCAATTGCAATTCAAAAGCAGAAGACAGGCCTTAACTCAAGCTGAACAGACTTTTGTGGGAGTTTTAGAGCTGGGGAGGTAGGTCCTCTTTTTAAATTTACTTATTAGAATTTCAGTGTTACCCAACAACAAATGATTGGGAATAAGATAAAGCATTAGGCAAATATCCTTTGAGTACCATCTATGTGTAAGACACTGGGTGGGGGAGGGTATAAAGAGGTTTAGATAGGATACAGTTGGGGATACAAGATATGAGAGAAAGCAAAAATCCATTACAAGATGGTAAATGTATTCAACGAGAAATTATCTAGGAGATCAAAGAGTAAGGAGCTGACCTGGTAAAAGAAAGATTCATAAAAGAGGTAAAATTTGAGCTGGGTCTTGAAGATGGACACTAAGACATTCCAGGTGAAAAGAAGTATAGAGCCGAAGCCACAATGATGGAGCTGTGCACAGCACATTCAGGTATGGCGGCTGAGTCTGTGTGACTGGAACTGAGTTTGTATGGGGGTGGGGAGGGGATAAGGAAGAAAAGATTGGTAAAGTAAGTGGAAGTTGGATTTTGGTGAACTTGAATGACAGGCTTGTTATTGTTGTCATTGTTTAAATTTTATTTAATCCAAACAACTCTATGAGTTGCATATTAATTATTAGCCTCATTTTATAGATGAGGAAATTGAAGCTCATGTAGGGTAAGTAGTTGTCCAAAGTCAAATAGCAAATATTCGGTAAAGCTAGACTTGAACTGAGGTCTGTTTGATTCCAAATCCTCTTAACCTCTTGAGCTCCAGTGGTTGGGCAGACTTAGGTGATAACTGTTGCTAGCCGGTGAGTGAGTGAGGTCTTCCAGCAGGAACAGTGATCTTTTATGGCAGGGAAAGGAAAGTAGAATGTGTAAATTAAACAGCAACTGCCTAGACCCAAGGTGACCACAGGGCAAGGTGGAAGTAGCAAGACTCCTAGAACTATCATGCTGTGGAAGAAGCCTCAAGAGGGACCTCGTAGTTGAAGGCTAGACTTCCTAGCCTCAGAGTTGCACAGTTCTCCTTCCATATGAATGGCCCTGGGAAACATTTATTACAAAGCACATGTGGGGCGGGAAGTCAGAGTGGTTAAGGATATTTGGAGCCATGACAGTCCAACACTTTCTGTTTGAGTAACTATCTTCCTTGGAGCATTTAATGATTTCTACAACTCAGGTTCTTGAGTCAAATCCAGTTAATAAATGCCCCAAGGCACTGTGAGTCACCAAAGTGACAGGGGCTAGGGCCTCAGATGCTACTTTGTTTGCAAGTAGCATGTATCTAATTGTAAAAAGAATTTATTGTTTCATGTTACTGAAAAAACAAGGGGCTGAGGTAACTTCAAGCATAGCTACATCCAAGTGCTCAAAAAATATACGTAATTTGTTTTTCTCCATCTCTCAGCTCTGTTATCCTCAAAATTGGTTTCAATTTCAGGTCAGTACTCCAGCTGGTGGTAAATATGACCAACAGGAGATCCAGGCTTACATCTTTCAGTCCACATACCCCGATGGAATGAGGATAGTGTGGTTTATAGAGTGCTCCTTTCTCCAGAAATGCAGCAAAATTCCCAGCACTGGGTCTCAGTGATGCAGCTTGAGTCACATGCTCATTCCTAAACCAATTACAATGGCCAGAAGAATGCCATGCTCTGATTAGCTAGTTCTGGTACACACAGTTAGGAAGTAGGCCCAGTGGCACCCAAACCACGTGATATAAGAGTGGGAAATGGGTGATTCTCCAAGGAAAATTGGGTTGCTGTTTTACTAAAAGAAAGAACAATGGTTGATGGGCAGCTGTCATTATAATGTTGAAGATATTATTGATATGAGGAGTGGAGACAGGGCGAAGGGAATAGAAGAAAAGGAACCATCTGCCACTATGACAAAGTGGAATGGCTTCCAGGTTTCCCCCTTTCTCTGAGACTCCTGTGCCTCCTGTCTCTCACAACTTCCCCACTACACCCTTTGCTGCAGACTTGCCAAACAAGCTGTGCTCCCTCACGCATCCAGGTCTTTGCATGGGCTGCTCCTATGTCTGGAATGTAGACCCACCCCACCCCACCAGCCACCTGGTAAATGTGCGCTTTCACATTCTTGAGCTTACCTCCCAGCAGAACATCAGACATTCTTTTCTGTCTGTTCCCATAGCAATTTAGCAATTTTTTTTTTTTTTGCGATGACCATTGCTTTTTATGGGTTTGCCTTGGGAACAGTGACATGTAGTAGGCCACCTTGATAAGCCCCAATAGTATGTTGAATAAATTATTTCCTGATTGCTGTCTGTGAGGGACCCACGAGAACCCAGTCACTTTTTTGCAGCTGATGTGTTATAGACCCTACACATAGGTCATGCACGTGCATAAATTAATATCAGCCTTTAGCAAAGTCATGTAATAAGGTCTGTGATCTCACTTTCTGCTGAATTTCTCAGAGAGCCATCTCTGTCTTCTTCAGAGAACATGTGTCTTTTAAGGAGATGTCAAAATAGAAAATCTAGAACCTTTTGAAAAGACTAATTTAGATCCTTCCCTTACTGCTATGGCTCAGTGGTGAATGAGCCTTTGAGGTCCCTTCTAACTGTATGTGAGGTGGCTTGATCTTCCTCATTGATGTCATGATTTGGCAGATCATCAGGACAGGTTTTAAAGGATGGCAGAATATTCTAGGTCCCAGGCCTGTCAGCATGCAGGTTTGATGAGAGGGTTACCATCCACCTTTAGGTAACCCAGTTTATTCCACAGGAGGACCCCCAGGGAAGCCTTCTTGGGGTTAATATTCTTGCCATCATTTTTCACAGTGTGGCATATTTAGGACAGGGAGAGTCAGACACTTTATAATTATGTTTCCCGTGAAGCCACTGACAAACTCACAGCCCTAGCTCTTCACCAGACAGAACTCTTGCCTTTTGTAGGTTGCAAGAACTGTACAGGGGGCTTGCCAAGCTTCCAGAATGCAGCAAGGCTTGCCCAACCAGCCTGTCAGAGAATGAGGTGATTTATAAGCCAGAGTCTGAGGGAAACAAAGTGAAAAAGGAAAGGAAAGCCTCTGAAGAGGACAGCTAAGCATAGTTTTCTTTCTTCACCCTTCCATGATGCTCTGGGGCAGGCTTGGCAAATAGGCTTCTGCATCAGTCTTGGGGAACCCCATGGCATAGTCAGGCAGACATTAATCATCAGTCAAGGCATTCTTTCTCTCAGGACCTAGGATGAGTCTCATCATCCTCATCATAGTCAAATATTTAGAAGAGACGCCTGAAAGGAAACTCATTCTTCTCTTGGAATACTCTTCTATGGCTTCCCACTGAGTTCTAGTACCATCTTTCCCTACTCTAGCCAAATCTCATTGATTCTCTATTATTTCTCTTCTCTAAATTCTATTAAAGACTATTCCTCATTCCACACAGTTTAGCATTTATTTGTCCTCTGTTTATCCTAGGGCTTTCCAGTAAGATCGTAAGGGTCTTAATGTGCTCTTCTGTATCTGTAACTTCCACAGTGCCAGCCAGAGTAAATACTCACAAATAACTTACAGATTGGTTAATGAGCCTTGCACAAATAATTTATTTGCTGAGGATGGGGGGAAAAACCAACATTTATTTAGCAATAGCTGTGTGCCAGGCAGTGTGCTAAGTGCTGTATACACATTACCTAACTTAATCCTCACTGCGGTACTTTGAGGTAAGTATTATCATCCCCATTTTTACATGTTAAGAAATTGAATTCCAGAGAAGCTATAAAACTGTTTGGTAATACATATACCCCAGAAGAATGAATAGATTTAAGGAACAGCAGTTCTTGGAGAAGTCACACAGAAGAAATTGAGATATAGAAGACATCATGTTTTCTGAAATTCAGTATACGTATTAAGTTCTATATTGTGATAACAGAAAGAAGAGAATAGTTTAAATCAGAATTGCCTTGGAAAATCCAGGAAATGTGGTAACTGCAATAACAGAGGAGTTAAAGGCTCTGTTTTTGTAGGATATATATACATTTTTTTTAATGAGAATGTACTTACTACGCAAGGCTTCTTTCAATGTATTTATTGAAATATAATTGACAAATAAAATTGTATATATTTAAAGTGTAAAACATGATCATTTGCTGTACATAGACACTGTGAAATGATTACCACAATCAAGTTAATTAACAATCCATCACCTCACATTGTTACTTTGTGTGTGCGTGTGTGTGCGCTAAGAACAATTATTTGCTAAGTTCTACTCTCTTAGCAAATTTCAAGCATACAATACAGTATTATTAACTATAGTCACCATGCTGTACATTGGCTCCTCAGAATTTATTCATCCTGTAACTGCAACTTTGTACCTTTTGACCAATATCTCCCCATTTCCCCTACCCCTCAGCCCCTGACAACCACCATTCTACTCTCTGTTTATATGAGTTCACTTTTTTTTTTTTTAAGATTTCACATATAAGTGATACCATAGTATTTGTCTTTCTCTGTCTGGTTTATTTCGCTTAGCATAATGCCTTCCAGCTTCATCCATGTTGTTGCAAATAGGTTTTTTTCTTTTTTATGGTTGACTAATTTTCCATTGTGTGTATATACATACATACCTATATATATATACACACACCACATTTTCTTTATCCCTTCATCCATCAACAGACACTTAGTTTGTTTCCACATGTAGGATATATATTTTTAAATTCCCATTCATTGTTCTTACTGTCCAAAAGGTTTTCACTGTTGATGGTTAAAATTGTGCATTTTCATATGTTCACTTTTTAAAAAATTAAGGTGAATAATGCATAGTTCTCAGCCTCAAAGAGCTCAAGGTCTGCTGGATAGGACCAAAACAAACAGATAACTATATTACATAAGACAGATGAAGGATACATATATGCAGAGGATATTAAGGGACCTCAGAGAAAGAAAATCTAGTCCAGTCTGAGGAGTCTGGAAGTTTCTTGGAGGAATGAAACTGTGTTTTTCTTTCCACTAGTGTTTCACCAACACCTAGCATACTGCCTGATGCCTAATATGAGCTTGGCAAGCATTGCAGGATAAATGAATGCATGCATAAATGATTGAGCTCTTAGTATTAAAGTTGGTGAGGAATAATGTTGGTTCTCTAGTTGTGTTTTGTTCAATGAATGCTGGTATGCAGTAGGTAGAGGGATGGATTTAAACAAAGTAGTGTTTTTTTTCAAGTGGGTATGAACAAGAAGGCCTGATGTCAGAATTATCTGTAGTGTTTCAGTTACTCTGTATTGTGAAAGGAAACTGAATAAGGGGTTTCTCATGCTGTCTCTTGAATCAATTTCACATACACACCCCTACCTCTCGCTTCTCCCCTTCAAAAAATAAATTTCTTAAAAATGTTGTCTACATGATTGGCTTCAGTTTCTCACTTCCCACTGAGTTTTCACTCTACTTCTCTGGCCACTCCTTCCAGTGTCTTTTGAGAATTCCTTTCCACTTGTTTGTCTCCATTTCTTCCTACCCTTCACATTACCCCTGGGCTATTTATCCACTCCCATGGTTTTCATTACATATGCTTGCAGAGGACTTACAAATCTGTGTCTCCAGTTCTTATCTCTCTTCTGAGCTCCAACCAGCCTCTCCCACTCTTTCCTGGACCTAACCATTCAGATGTTCTTCCCAGACCACAAGCTCAAATGCCCTAAGTGATTTATGATCTTTCACTCTAATATGTTCCTCTTGGAGTGTTCTCTATCTCAATGGTTCCAGCATCTACCAAGTTGTCCTAGTCAGAAGCCTGAGGATTCACTCAATCCCCCCTTTCCTCATCACACACATTCTATTAGTTAACTATCAGGCAATCGTCAATTCTCTTCTTTATATTTTTCTGAATTTCCCAAATTACTGGCAATGAATACGTGATCAGAAACATATCTTAATTAAAAGAAATATTTTTTTAATGTCAACTTGGGTCTGGTCAGTTTGGCTCATATCACCTCCACACTCTTGGGAAACTTACCGCAGACATTGGCAAAATTGCTTTTGTCTCTACCAACAGCTTGACAGTTTTTGGCTTCTGCAAAAAGAGACTGAGGGCAGAGCTATGAATATTTAATCTGTTTCTCATTGAATTATCCAAAAAGCAGGAATGGAAACCCCACCCACTGACCAGCCCTAGTTGCAACACTCAACATTCTCACATTTTACGGTTGAGATCACAAGGGAAAATTCAAAGCAAAAGTATGGGCCCTTTATCTTATTGTGTCAGAGCCTTCCACAGGCTCATGGGGTGAGAGCGTACCTTTCTTTAGAGCTGCTCTACATCATGACTTCTAGAAGCAAAGCAAGCTGAGCTGCTTTCTCAGGAAAGGCTGGGTAGCTGGGGCAAATCAAAGGGAATTTGTAGGTTTGGTTTATGTGGTTTGAAAATTCTTGGGGCAAAACTTCCTTCCTGTTGCTTTTGGAAACTACAGTCCAGAATTGGAAAGGAGGTAAACAACAGGAACTCCCTCACCATTTGGTTTGCTTCCCATTTGTACTTAGCTAATTATTTTATGCTAACAAGAGAGCATGTTTCTCTATAGTCTTTTTTTTTTTTAAGGCTTGCTGCAGCGGTGGAACACTTGGAAGATGGAAGCCAAATCAGTTTACTTTTAGTGTAGACACAAATGGACCCAGAGGCATTCTGCCAGGCAAACCAATAAATGAACTTTCTCATTAGCTTCCCTACTCTCTCTGCTCTATTGTGCCTAGAATGGGTGGAATTTATTTGGTATGTGATCAGCCATATCCAAGGGTAACAGTACTGAAAATTTCAAAGTAGTAGTTGGTGATTATGAATTTAAAGTAGGGTTATTAGTCGTGTCCAGTGTGCCCACCTCCCAGCCCCTAATAAGCATTAGTAACTACTTGTGGGCAAATCTCGCCCTTCCTTTTGGTATCCCTCCAGCAGGCCCTTCCTTGGGTTGTAACTTCTTCTATTCCTCTAAATCTGCCACTTCTCTCCTATCTGCTTTCTTTATTCCAACAATTTGCTACTTGCTGTCGTCTCCTCTATTCTTTTTGTCCCCATGGATTAATACCTCTTTCTATTCCTTTACAATTGTTTTAGCAGAATTTGAAGAAGGAGAGGAGATAAGCCGGTACCATCAGTCAATAATTTTTAACCAGAACTCTTAATTATTTTTGTGTTCATGTTTTTGCCACTAAATTCCTTCAGGGCAGAACTGAGTTGATTCATTTCTGTCCTGACTACCTTGCACAATGCCTGGCATTTTCAGTAATTCTTACTGAAAAAAAATGCAATGAATTTCTCTGAGTCCTTTGCTAATCTAATGCCTAGAACAGGATGTAAGCTGCACGTAAAAGTTCAGACAGATAATGATTACAGAGCAGATAATAATGTTAGAACTTGGGTCAAATATGCTTTTGGATCTACATAAAAGCCAAAATGCATTTTTCTAAATTGTGTTGTCAGAGATTCTATGCTTGTCTTGGGCTTATATATATTCAGGTCTCCAAGAAAAGTTTTCCCATTGCTCAAGTGTGGGGGCACTTTTACATGCGATAAGCCTTGGCCCTCTCACTGTCTTTCTACGCCGCCACCAACCCCTACCATAGATGCATCTTCTCTGAGTTGTTTTCTGATGCTCAGGGGTGCCTGCCAGCCTGAACTCCTGGCTCAGGTAGTTGAGTGTAAGAAGAGGTGGGTGGTGCAGTAATTGATTTTTGCTTGCCTGATTTCAACCATCCCCTTCTCACCAAATGGGAGCTTTCAGCTGTTAGAGAAGACGTGCAGCCCCTTTTGTCTCGCTGCTTTTCAAGCTGCAAAGATGCCTTTCACCAGATCAAAAGATTAAGGCTCCTTCCAGAATTCCAAACCAGCTGGTTCTGAGAATTTTAAATGTGCCTTAAAAAAGCATCTGTTCTTTCCATGTTACTTCTATCTTCCCTTTATACTAAACACCTATTCATTTATGTCTGCCAAGGCTGATAAGTGGAGAATCTATAGTTGATAAATCCAAAAGCAGAACCCTCTGCCGTGCACTTATTATTTCCCTAGTTTTGCTAGTTCCATAAAGACTCTAAAATAAGGCTTTCAGTCCCTGTTTTTGACAGGCCACCAGCCTGACATAGTCAATGTTGACTGCAGCTATCTGTCTCAGCGTAGAACATCGCATTCGCACAGGAACTTGGCTTATACGTTTTGAGAAACTTAAAGCCTTGAGAGGCTTTCTTGAACTGGTGTTTTGAAACTTCCTAATGCCCCAATTAAAGAGGTTTGCAGTTTTCTCTGAGTTTCACAACTCAGCCTGGTGTAATCTGGATTGGGACGGTTCCAGGAGAGGAGGTCAAAAAAAGTGCAGACTCATACATAATGTATGTAGGATTTTAATAAGCACCCTTTCATACTACAGCTTCTCTTCCTGGCTTCCCATAAAACTTCACAAGCCACAGGCACTATGACTATTATTTTTTAAAGGATTAACAGAAGGAAATGTTCAACCTCTTGCAGTCTAAGTTGCTCCAGGAATTAAAATGTCTTTATACAGATGCCTCACAACAAAAATCTGTACTCTACGGCAGTAATCCTCACCAAAATTAGATAAACTCAAGCTATATCAGTTTATATCAAGCTTGAGAAATTTCAACACTCATTTCCCATTGATAAAGTGAAGATAGATTAATGTCTAATGGAAAAGGAGGTTTGAGCAACTACCTGTTAACCCTAGAGATGGAGTAGGCAAGAATATGTAATAGGAACAAAATAGACTAGGAAAAGCATTTTTTTAAAGTTGATTTTTTTTTCTATTTTTATTTCATAGGATAAGAGTATATCAGGTTTGAATGGGACTTAAGGAATATATAAGATATTCTCTACAAAAATATCTGCTTAGTGGTCTGGCACACATTAGTGATTGTTTACCCAAGAACCATCTCTATCCATTCTTGCTCATGCAGGAATCCTTGGAAGTACATCTCTGAGCACCAAGAAGAGTCACATTGGACCTTGATGGAAAGAATGACACATTGCCTAGAGCTTATGTACTTAGAGCTAGATACAGCCCTGGATGAGGTTTTGAGTTGTCTTCCTTTGGGTAGTGAGTGAATGCATTTCATGTTGATGTGGTTATCCGGTTACTGGATAACCTCCAGGGAAAGGGTATTCAAAATAGTCCATTCCATTCTTGGCCAGCTCTCAATGTTAGGAAATATTTCCCATATAAGAAGCTGAGTATTAGTCATGAATCTTTCAATTGCAAGTCACAGCTCCCCAACTCAAATTATCATGATTTTTAAGAGTGGATTAATTGAAAATTCCCTTGAGTGTTTAGGCATAACTGGATCCAGTGGTTTGAAGACTGATTGGGCTGATGTGTCTCTCACAGACATCTGTGCACCAATCACTGTAGTTGTGAGCATGGAGGATTCTGGTCCATCAGTTCTGAGTCAAAGGCCCATCTGTAGGGACTGAGGGGGTGAGGGAAGAGGAATCAGTCTCCTTTGAACCACACGAGCTGAACAGAATTACTGTGAAGTGGGGGAAGGATAATTACCCAAAAGAAGGAATGCAGAATGATACTGTATAGACAAAAATATTTTACTCACCCCATTCTTCATGCACAGACAATTTAGGATATACCCCCTTCCCCCACATGATGTCAATTACTCCATATACAACAGGAGAGAAAGGACATACTTCCTCTGCCAAGGGAGACACTCAGTTACCACTAGTTCTTGCATCTAGCTATAAACTGAGGTTCTCCAACTGACAAGCGTTCTTTTAGGGCAAGGCCAGATGTGGCTCCTCATGGACCTATAACCCATTACTAAGTGCTATATTAAAGCATTCTCCCTCAAAAAATGAGTGTGCAATAGGGAGGGAAAATAAAATATTCACAATTTAAATTCTCAGTTGGAAAAGGAGAGAAATTAAGACAATATGCAAGAGTTACTAGTCCACAGCATATCCCACACAGGTAGATGGAATTAGTGAGGAATCCCTGTATGCAGTGGAGTGAGACAGTGAGATCTTGGACAGTCCTCCTAGCTGATTCCAGGTTCTGCTCCAGGGGGATCTTCCTTATTCTTTGACTTCTGTGGCCATGTCCGAGAAGAGTGTTACATGATTCTTCTTTGGGAAACTGCCCTGCATCTATTAGATCTAACAGATCTAACAGTGCACTTGCTATTGGTGCAGATCTTAGCTTTAGCAGTTTCTTAGGGTTGAGATGCTGCTTGCTTAGGGTTTCTCTGGTAGCACAACCCCCTTAAAACTTCAATCAACAGCTGGTCAATTTGTTACTAAACAGAGCTAGCTGTCTTACTGAGTCAAGGTCTTTGAATATGTAACCTGTCCTTATAGTTTTTGTGTCTTAGGAATAGACATTCTTCTTTACCATCTTTCTAGCTCTCAAAGAACTGCTTCCATTTTGACTCTGCCTCAGAGCAACTCAAAACAATAGGCTGGACAAGGGAAGGCACGGGTAATTTGCGTGAAATACACAAGAGGTGTATCCTCCTGGACCCCGATCTTATTGCATGCTGTTCACCCCACCTCCCTGCCTTGCTCCCATCAACATTTGTTTGAGGTAGAGGGAGGCCTTTGGTGAACACAGGGTTGCATATCCACTGTGGCAGGTGGATGGAGGATTCTGATTGGTCAAGCTGAGCCATGTCCCCACTCCTGGGGAGCAGAATCATTCTCACCACTACCACAGGCACAGTACCTCTGTGCCCACCTCATAGCCTCTCTGTGCACTTTTCTACTCCAGCCACCTACAGCACCCAAGCGTAAAATGACTGCACTTTGCCTCAGTTATATTGTACATCTGTGTGTGTGTGTGTGTGTGTGTGTGTGTGTGTGTATACATAGAAAGAGATAGGATGTATATATAATATATATGTAGGTGCTATTTTACCTATGAGGCTTGGGAAGGATAAATAACTTGTCCGAGGCCACACACCCATTAAGCAGAGGAGGTAGAATTTGAACCCAGGCAGCTGACCACAATCTTCACTTTTCATCACTACACTGTACTGCTTCTCAGACTCATCATGTGGTCTCACACCTCTTTGATATGTTTGTGTAGAAATATTAGAAGACATCTTTCAGATTTTTCATGACTTCCCCAGGTTAAACTAAGCATATACCTCTACAAATTTTTATTGAGAAAAAACTTTGTGTTGAGCAATGTGACAGGCATTGGAGCACAGTGATGAAGAAAACAGATGCTTTGGTCTCAAGATGCTTATAGACCAGCAAGGGCAGGAACTGATGGGAAGGAAACAAGAAAAGAGGGGGCGTTGTGTGATAGCCATTGAGATGAGGGTCTGCACAGCTGCGATGGAAACGCCTGGGAGATGTACTTCTCTCAGACGGGAGGAAGCACGAATGTGGGCCTAGTGACTCACCAGGTGCTGGGACTGATTGGAAAACGGAGGTCCAGAGTGTGTGACATAGACAACTGGGTGTTGGTGGTACCTTCACTGAGAGAGAGAACACTCTAGAAGGAGGACTGGGGAGAAACGTAGTTTGGTTTTGGAATAAAATAAAGCTGCTTTGGGACCTGATATGATATACTCTCCTCATCCTGTAAGCACGTTTGTTTGTAATGTGGAGAGTTTAGGGGACTGCAAGGATAGGATCCTAGATTTTTTTTTTTTTATAATAAATGTAAACTCTGTAATTCCAGCCAATGGTAATCCTAAATCTATCAAAAAATATATGTACTCTTCTACTAAGCTTCATGTTTTTTAAAATACCACCCCCCGCTTCCTGAATATTGTATTACTTTTTAAGTAGTGTGTTTTATTGTTTTTGTTTGTTTTTTTCTATTTTTGTCAGCCACATCACACTTAGGACTCCTACTAAAGCTGACAGTCAATCAAAATCTTTGATTTCTTTTCATAATTCTTTTCTTTTCTTTTTCTGCTTAAATATAAGAGTTTATACTTTCTAAAATGTGTTTCATGAAATTAGGTTCATTGTTTTAACTTGTTAAGATCTTTCTGGGCCTGGATACTGTTCCTAAACATTTAGCTTCCCCTCCAGTTTTGTGCCATTGATACAAGGCTGTAATTTTAATAATCACAAGAATAAACAAAGTTTCAAAAATATTCAGGTACCTGCTATCCTAACTTTAAAAAGGAGGAGAACAAAAGATCTCAGAAAAAGTAGGCCACTAAGATTGCTACTGATTCCTGGCAAAATTATAAAATAAAGCATTAAATAGATTTATGATAGCACTGAGCAAAGAAAGTGATGATTGCTTGAAAACAGCATAAGTCTACTAAGAAAAAATATACCAAACTAATCTAATTTCTTCCCTTCATGGTGCTGCTAGATCAGGAGAGGAAAGGACTACTGTCGACATATGGTATGTGAATTTCAGCAGGAAATTTAACAAATTCAGTCCTTGCAGATGAGATGGATTGAATTATAACAGATTAAGGCATCCCAACCAAGGGTATATGGTATAGCTGAAAGAGCATGAACCCAGGCTTCTTGTCACAACGGTACTGAGTTCCCTTCCCTGCTCAAACACAGCAAAGAAAAATAAAATATTGGATGAAAGATAAAAAGATGTAGCCTTGCTCAAAAACAAGATAACTTCTCTGTACACCAAAGAAAGAACAGAAACATAGAATGCTAAAGGCTAGAACTTCAAAAATAGGCAGAGATAGCTGAAAGTTTGAGCCCTACAGGGTGAAAGTGCCCTAAAACAGTCCATTCATACATTTGGGCAGCCATATGCAATCAGTATTTGAAAGAGCTGGATTTACAGGTTCTCTTAAAAGAAAAAAAGAGACAAGCTTGGACAATAACAAGGTTGTAA
Source organism: Ceratotherium simum simum (assembly GCF_057802395.1). NCBI lineage: Eukaryota > Metazoa > Chordata > Mammalia > Perissodactyla > Rhinocerotidae > Ceratotherium > Ceratotherium simum. The sequence goes on from NC_141906.1 coordinate 48,870,012, forward strand.
CAATAACCTGCTGGAAGTAAGTGTAAGCTCTCTGCTTTAGATGAGATTTTATTCATCCCATCTACAATATTTTTTTTTTAACTGCCTGGCATCTATACCCTATTGAGTTTGATATCTCCACCAAGGGTAAAAGTCAAAACGAATGGTTTACATTAGTGTGGAATTCAAAGCACGGATCCAGAAGTCAGCCAATCAGGGCCCTGCATCCATATCACACCTACTCTCCTTGGCGTGGACTTGGGTGGCGTGCTTCTGTAAGAAAGACTGTGAATGTCAACCACTACTTCTCATGTTGAAATCTCAGCTATAAATGGTGTGGACCAGTAGAGACCTGTCTCATACTTGCCTGTTCCAATTCCTATTGCTTTTTGCATTGTGGCTTTTATGGGTAATTCCTGACCATCAGAACATACAATGCTTTCCAAGGTGATTGTTTTCTGTTTACCAAAGTGGTGCCTGAACCTTGCTGTCTGTGAGAAATAAATGAATTCATTTTAGGATATTCGTTCTTCATTCACGATCATGTGCCCCGATGAGGTGCCGCTGAGGGCTGAGTATCCTGTCTACCCTCCAAAGTTCAGCAGAAACCTGCTTGGATTCTGTGGCAAGAATTGTGTGGCAAGCTGGGAACTCTGGAGCAACGTGACATGCCTTGAAAACCTTTAACACACACACATAGTCCATAGGCAACCCCAGTAAATTATTCAAATGAATACCAGCCAGTGCTGAGACCATTTAATAAAAAACCCGGTTTGAATGTTACATATGTGTTTCCCATTAGCATGCAATTTTCAGTTTGCTGCAGTGGAAGGTAGCAGTCTGCTGAATGCCAGGGTGTGGGAAAGAGCAAAAAGTCCTGCTGTTTTGCAGCAGAAACTCACCAGGGAAAACTGACACCCTGCAAAACACACCCAGCTCCTGCTTTCCTATGCTGGAGAAGATGACCTCTAGCCTCTAGCCTTAGTGCCGGACAGTTGGGGGAAAAAGAGATTCATGACCACCAGGAAAAATAAGCGACTCGCATGTGTATCATCTAATATTCTCTTTCCTTTCCTCTTCCCTCCAATTTCAACTCCCTTTTCTCTCCCTTCTTCAGCAAATCATCTGAAATATAATGCTTCCATGCAGCCTGATAGAGGAAACACTTCTAGGAGAAACTTTCCTTCTTAATGTCTTCAACATTTTTCTTATGGCATCTCCTTGTTCACAATTTATTGGTCCTATGTGAACACCTAAACCAAACTAGCCCATGAGTCTTTTTCTTGTAGTCTTGAGCTTGAGATGGTAGAAAAATCTGCCAGTCCTCCCCGGAGGTGGAAACTGTAAGATCTAAAACTTGAAACTATCACTCCCACCCACTCTCCCATGTTTTCAGCAATGTGGACAAAACTGATACGCAGTGACACAGAATGAAGTTCCCGTGAGGAAAGAAGCCCACATAAGAACTGGAGAGAGAGAAAGAGAGAGGGGGCAGAGAGAGAGAGTTCTGACATCATATGCGTCTCTGGTTCTAGTTGTTTCCTTGTCCGGCAGCATCCCTGTCCTTCTCATAATGTGGTTGTTAAAAAATTTCTTTGATTTAATAAACAAAATAAATTCCCTTAAAAAAATTAGTTCAAGTGTTAGTGCTGTCATTGCAGCCAAAAGGGTCAACTAATATAGCATTAAAAATATTCTAGTAGGTAAATGTCTTTTACCTATGATTAGACTATTCCAAATGCATCATTCAGACTCATCAAGATGGGCTGGTTTGCCAACACCAAGTCTAGAAGACAGTGCCCTACTTAACTGTGGAAAGGTCACATCCTACAAGTGCTTCAAGTAGAGCACCTTCCCTGGAGGAGATAAAAGCAAGTTACCACCCGTGTGCCCCAACTCATCTACTCTTCAGTTCTCTTAAATGGTTACACATCTCGCAACCTAAGAAAAAACCCATCTTCGTCTTACTCACTCAATGCTAAAGAGGTAGGGAGCTGAATCAGCTAGAATTTCAGACTACCGTATGTTGGCCTGAGGGAACAAAAAGGCGTAGTTAAACCATCTAAAGCAGTGGTTTAGAGTCAGGGGGCATGGGAAAGGGGCGTCCCCAGAAAAACTGCATCAGAATCTCGGGACAGGGGTGGGATGGGGATGGATAAGAACATCCATTTATGCTTATTCAGCCTGCCCAAAGCTCAAGCTACACTCTTCTCAAAACTGAAGACCTAATTCTGTCTACAGCTTACAATTTACTACTATGAGTCCATTTATTCCTAAAGACAGAAATCATAGCTAGATGTGGTCTTTGATGAGAAAATGCACGCCCAAGCCACTCAGAGAGTATAGGTTGCTGGCAAAGGTCAGCTAAACAGTGTTTCTCAAATTAGGTGGCAAAACCAACTATAAGATATGCTTGAAATACAGTATTGCTAATAATAAAGTACTGAAATTTAAACTTTCTTTGATAAAATATAGCAGACTCACAGAAATCCCTTATATCACTTTTACTCATTTTCACTCTTCTATGTTTCCTTGAGGGGAAGAAAAATGTAAAGTTATTACATTTAATTAAAACACAAGAAATTGGATATAATCTTAGGTAAGTTTAAGACATAACCCTAGGAAAATCTCATATATGAATGCCATCAATCATGTCTGTGAGGGAAAAAAAGCTGAGAAACACTGAGCAAAGGGTGGGCTGAAAGAGGAATGGGCCATGGGATGATTACATACAGAGATGAACACCACATTTATAACGGTAAAAATTTGAAATCAATCTAAATATCCAACCACAGAGGATTGCTTAAATACACCACATTATGTAAATACACGCTTATTACTGTGATTAAAATCCATGTCCTCAAACACTAATGACATGGAAAATGCTTTAGATATACTTTCAGTAAAAAAAAAAACTTATTTTTTATAATCTCAATTTTGGAATAAAAGATAGAAAAACAAATTAGAAATATGTCAAAATGTTAACAATGTCAGGACAGCGGGATTGTGGGAGATTTTATTGTGATCTTTTAAATTTTCTGTTTATGCCACATTTACTCTGAGGCACATGTAGGATCTCCAAAACTGGGGTTGGTGGGAATTCATTCAGAAAATAAGAATTAAGAAGGCTGAGGTCAAAATGAACATGGAGAATGTTACTGTTTCCCCTCTACTTTCTCCACACCAAGTCAAATGTATTTGAGCAGCTAAAATGTTGGAGGAGGTAAATTGGAAGGATGGAATAGCTCCATAATCTCAACTGGAAATTATTTAAGATTTTAACTTTTAATGTTTTTATCTTTTTCTCATTTATAGCAGAACCACTTAAAAAGAGGTACTCTGCTTCTTAGACCAAAATCAAAATTATTTTACTTTCTGACATTTACTCTTTTGACGCCAATTTTTTTTTCTGCTTGGTTTTACTCTGTGTTTCTACTTTCTCCCAAAATTGAAACAGTCTCTTGAAGCCTTTTCTAATAAATATTGTTGGTTAAAATTATGATCAATTAAAATGACAAAGGCTGGCCCTACACAGTACTAACACCTAAGTGATACTGAGCTGACATCCAGTGTTCCTTTCTCTAATTTTCTGCCCTTTTCTACTCTCCTCTGTACTCACCAGCTCTGTTTCCACTATTTACCAATGATAAACTCATTCATACTAAAGGATGGGACTCTGTGAAGGTATTAGATCCCACCTTCCCTGTCTGCTTTTTCATTTAATATCTTCCTGGTACTCAAGTTTCTAAACATACCCCATTTTGCACTTCTGCTACCAGATGCCATATGGGGATTTAGAAAGAATTGTGAACCTGCAAGCAAAAAAAAAAAAAAAGTAGACTTGATTCCTGGCTCCACCAGTTACAAATCAGATGATCCTGGGAAAATTTCTTAATCTCTTGGTATTGTGTTTCACTTTCAAAAATGGTGGTAGCATTACTTGTCTCATGGGGTTCCTGTGAGAATCAGATGAAATAATTTAATAAATATTTTAGCACAGCACCTGGTGGATGCTCAGTGTATGTTTATTGAAGCTAAATCTGATTTCTGAAAGGCAATCTGTGAAAGGTAACACACAGATTGGAGAGAATTTGTAAGTCAGATATTTCTGGGTTCAAATCCCTATTCTATGACTTACTAATTTTGTGAACTTGGGCAAGTTTCTTATACTCTCTAATCACTGGTAACAATGACATTTACCTTGCAAGTTCATTGTGAGGATAAGCATATTTAGGAGCAAATTCATGATAAATGTCTATTACATAGAGTATGTTTAATAATAATAACTTTTACTATGATGATTATTAATTAGTGAGGGACCAGAAGGAAAAGCTATAGCAGAAGACTCTCTAAATAGGAAAAAAAAAAAAAAAGGAAGGGAAACCACAAAATAAAAAAAGATTTTCCAATTTCCATTGCTCCTAAAATCCACCCAAAAAAGAATTCCCAGCTAACATGAGTGAACATGAAGGTGTTTTCTTTCCCTGATCCCCAGAGATGGTAGCAGAAATGGAACTGGTGAACAGGCCCAATTCAAACAAAGATATCTACAGGAATAACACTGGGAGAGACACAAGATTTGTTTTGGCAAATACAAGAGATTTCTGATTGTTTTGGTTTTCTTCTCTTGGAGCCAGTCGGCATCTGGCTTTGAGAACTAGGGGTATGGTCACCATATGTCCTACATTTTTTTTTCTAGAGCTGTCCCGATTTAAAATATTGAATCATGTTGCCCCATTAAGAACACTTGTATTTGTGAGACTATGGATCCTTATCTGTAGTTTAGAAAATATGGTCATGTAACTACAGAAGTCTGTGTCTGACAGGGTAAAAGTAGAAATCACAGGAACATGGGGCAGGTCATGAACTAAAGAAAAATAAACTGGGATATATATTTTTTGCCTCTATGATATTGATCCCCTCACACTTTATGCCAAGTACTGGTTTAGCACTTTTCTCTAAAGAAAAGAAGCAAGATAATAGGTTTCCAGGGTGATTGTGACCAATCCAATGTCTTTGAATAGAGTCAGGCAATGTTGGGGAGATTTCAGTCCCTCTAGTCTGACAATTTTTTATTGAGAGAGCAGAGCAGGGGAGGATGTAATAATAATAGTAACAACTATCATTCATTAATTCATTGAGAGCTTATATATGTCAGAATTCAGCGGAGTGTTTACATGCGTTAGCTCATCTAATGCTTACAAAGATCCTATAAGCAGACATTAGCATTCCCTCCTGTTACTTGTATGGAAACAGGCTCAGAAAGATTAAGTAACTTGCTGACAGTCACACGGCTGGTGAGTGACAGAGCTAAGATTTAAGCCTGGCTGATCTTAGGCTTTCTCAGTAGGTAGGCTCATCATACATTTAAATAAAGTGAAACAGGAAGGTTGAGGATCAAATCTAACATTTTGGGGGTGACCATACAGCTGTGGGAGTATCAGGCAGGCTGCTGCTCACAGAAGAGCAATTCTCTCTAGGAGTTGTTTTTCATACTGGAAAAATCTTGGAACCAGAAATCCATTATGTGAAAGTAAATGTATCTGGATGGGATTATTAGAGATGTGCAAACCCAGGGGTGTTTGAGGTTTGGCTACACATTGTGTTCTATTTTTCAAAGGTTCTGGGAGAGGCAAAATTCAAAACATGTTTCTGCACAGTAATTATCCATTTTTGTTTCAAATCCATGTGTATTTCCAGAGGAACTAACTACCCTGGACCTGTTTCTTATTGTAGTGGGTGCCCCTCATAAATATCCACAGACAGACCAGGCCAACAGCCTGCAGGACACTGGAAGTCAGAAGACCCAGACTCAGCTTAGTGAGACTAGAACAACAAAAACAAAGAAACATGCTTAAGAATCTCAATCTACTCTAACCTTGGAGATTGTATATATATATATGTTTAGAGCAAGTCTTTGAAGTGTTTGGGTAGAAAAAGTAAAATAAAAAAATATATTGGATCCCTACTATGCAAGGCACTGTTTTTGATGTTGGGGACACCATCGTCGTCCTCAGGGAACTTTCACCAGGAAGGTGATAAAGGCAACTGAACAGATAATTATACTACAGTGTGGTAAAAGAACAGTGTTCTTTAGAAGCATAAAGATATGGCATTTAAAGCCAGCCTTGAGTGATATTCCAGTTATGTACTGCTGTGTAACAAACTACCCCGAAACTTAATAGCTTAAAATAACAGCCATTTATTTATATCTTATTAGTTTGTGAGTCAAGAATTTGGTCAGGGGTCAGGTAGGTGATTCTTTTGTTTCACATAGTATTGACAGAGGTCACTTTGTAACATTCATCTAGTGGGTTGATTAGTCTGTAAGATCCAAGATGGCTTCACTAAGTTGTCTGTTACCTTGCCAGAGATAATTGGACTCTATTGGTCAAAACAGTCATAAGTCTTCTCAGGTTCAAGGGGAGAAGATTTGGACCCCTTCTCTCAACAGAAGGCGCATTCAAGAATCTGTAGCGATATTTTAAAACTGCCACAGTCATCTCTATTACCATAAATTATTTAAATTTATCATGTATGCAAAATGCATTCACTTTCTCCTCCTTTAAAAGTCTCATCTTATTATGGCATTGGGTTCAGGCCTGAGGTCCAGGATCTCATTGTCCAAATTAGATCCAGAAACAGATAAGTCTCTTTAGGTCCAGTTCCCTGGGTATGGTTACTCTAAATCTGAAGACCTATGAACTTAAAGGGACCTTTTCCTATCCTCACCCCACAGTGGTGGGAAGGAATAGAAAAACTGCAATATACAGTCCTGTTCAAAAAGGAGGGCGACAGGAAGCATGCGACAGTCACAGGTTTATAGCAATTTTGAACTTCAATCAGGAACTTGTCTACTCTTTGATGAGGCCTTAATCATGCTCCTAGAAATTCTCCGTGACTCTCAGGTCTGTTTTCTGCTGTCTTTGTTCCACCCTCTGAATCATTAAGGCTTATGTTTGCAGCTGAGTAATTTTCTCAGTGTGCTTCTTGCTTGTAGAAATTCAGGGATCCAAATCTTTTCTTTTTGTACTGTTTCTGTCCCTTTCAATTTATATTGATATAATCCCTTTAAAAACTTTGTGGGTTACTTATGTACCAATTTATAAAATTCACTTCAGCAAACAAAAAGCCACAGTCACAAATCTCTTAAAGATTAGCTCTTCTCAACTTTGGGTTGCCTGTGGGGCTGCTGTGGAGAAATGCCCTTCAGAGTCTTAGACACACAATGGTTTAATGAAGAAGGCCTAAAAGACACATCCTTAAGATACTTAGAGGTCTTTTTATTAAACTAAGAGGAAATATGAGCTCTTCACTTTCATTGGCCATTTTCATGTCTCAGCTCAAATGTCATCTTTCCAGACAGGCCTCCCCTGACCACTCTATCTAAAGTAGATCTCTCTAAATAAGAGTCAGAGTAGATCACTCTCAATCATATCACCTTATTTTACTTTTTTCATACCTATTACATTATCTGAAATTATCTTGCTTATGATGTATGCATATATGTATTATTAACCTTATTTCTTCCCCACAGGAACATAAGCTCCTTGAGGTCAGGGCTTTGTCTGTATTTCCAACAACCGAAACACCACTTGTTGACATTCAGTAAGTATTTATTAAAAGAAAGGATGAATGAATGAATGAATGAATGAACTTGGCAAACCCATAAGGTATGCAGCCAAGATTTGAACACAGCACTGTCTGACCACAGAGTCCTTGCTTCTGCCCATGTCTCTCAGTGCAGCCTCATGAAATTCCAAAATCATAGGACTGTCTATGTCTCGTTCACCACTGTATCCCTAGCTCTAGATTAGTGCGTGGTGCATAATAGGTGCTTAATAAATATTTGGTGGAAGAATTACATTTGAATGAACATGACTATCTTAAAGAATCTGCCTCATTACTTTATAATCGCATGGTAAACAGGGCTGCTATTATAGACACCAGCAGTATAATAGGGTGTTTTAACTGTTGACAAAATACACAAGACCATAACAATTTTAACTGTCCCAAGACCATCAAGCCACGTTATAGGGAAATGCACTAGAAAATCTTATAGTTGTCCAGGCAAGAGAGGACGAGAACCTGAACTAAGATAGTAGCAGAAGGGATGGCAAAGAGGAGCTGTGGGTTCAAGAGAGCATTAAGAACAAAATGGGCTGGGCTGGGGGTTCTATTGAGCATAGTAAGTGAGGGAACAAAGTAGTCATTGATTTTCATATTGGGTGTACACACTGGATTACAGTGAGTTGAGGAGTGACTACGTTCTGGAATTTTGGATGAGATGAGTAGAGTGGAGATTAGAAATTAGAAGATTCAAGGGAACATTGATTTAGGATGAGAAACGCTAGAGTGTATTTGTAAGTTTAATAGAAAGAGTCAAATGAAAGTCAAAGAAGGAAGCTGTAGGAAAGAAGGATTGAATGATAGAGCAAAGTGCACAAATGTTTTGAAGCTGTTTAATAGTCCCTGTGTGTGTGCATGTGTGGCATTTAGCTCTGTCTAGGAGAAATGGTTTTTAAAATAAAGTTGTCACTTCCTGTCCTTCCTAGGTTGCAAAGAGCACACAGCTGACAGGTGACATAGAATCTGAAGCTCAGAGACCAAGTCTAGTCTAGCAATCATTATTACCAAATGCTTTCCTCAAGGAGAGAAATTACTTAATTAGAAAGAATGCAATGTTCAAGAGAAAGTATAGCGTGGTTCTTTAAAATGAATTTTTTCTTTAATTTTAATAAGCTCTTGGCAATATTAAAATTTCTGATCTTACTTAATCAAACTAAAAGCAGTAATCACCAAATATCTTCTTCTACCCTTGGCTCTCTTCTTGCCTTTCAACAGACCTACTCACAAGCATATATGTCTGGATTGTGAGCCTGACTATCCAAATACAACAACATATTCTCCAATTAAGAAATCAGTACATGTTTATTGCTGTCCATGATTGTAAGGTACTATGCCTGGGCTTGGACAAGGGAGTAGGTGTTGGGGGAAGAGCCGTGTCGCCTTGGACAAGTCTCTTAATCTCTACACTAGGATGTCCTCCTCGTACTGCATGGCTCTTTGGGATTGCTATAATTTGTAAATTGTCCCCAAACGGCAGAGATTACATATAGAAGCATACAAAACGTCCCTCTCTATAAGAATTTTTCAATGTTATTGGGGTATGAAGATAATATTGAAAAGGTCTAGATATAGAATTAAGAAGAGAAAGAAGCAAGACATGCCTGATGAGAATCATAAAATGGTACAGATGTTTATGACTGCAGTTCAAGGAAAAGAAACACATAAGAAAAGTTGAGTGTATGGATTTTGGCTTAATATCTTTATTGCAATCTTTGATAATGTGTTGTAACACAGATTTTGCTGGTAAATAAAATTATTCAAAAAAAATTATGTGTAAATTAAAGTTAGCTCAGTCCAGATTAGCCTTGCATCTTCTGGCTTCTGCCCTTTTCAGCATCATCTCTTAGTGCTTCCCATTTCTTATTGCTTCCCAGGGTGCTTCATTCATTCATGCCCACCTACCTTGTTTTCCAAAGGAACCAGGATCTCTTGATTGTCAGTTCTTTGTAACTTTTCTCTCCCCGCTTCATTCATCCACTAGAATTCGGGGTCAATACCAATTTCATAAGAATGCCTTTCCTGAATGTCTTCCTACTCAAGCCTGGCTTACTGGCCATTCGAAGTGCTATTATTACTTGTACTTCTCCTGTTGTAGTCGCTTTAATATTGCATTGTAATCACATGTATTACGTGGGATACCCACTAACTTTAAGTTCTTCAAAGGCAGAAATTGTGCCATTGTGTCCTCAGTATCTGGCTTGATGCGCGGCACAAACTGGTGCTCTATATTTGAATGAATGCATCTAAAATAAAAGAACTATAAATCAATATACGCAATTGGATGAACCACTCCTATTTCCATTCTGTGGATGAGAAAACTAAGGATCTGAACAATGACTCTTCTCCCAGACACAGGGCAGAGTGGGCGGGGACAGAGTCAGAGCCCCTCCAAGGCCAATCAGCCTCCTTCCCCGGGGGCATGTGGCTAAGGCGGCTTGGAGCTGCGTCACATGCCTTTCCCCTGAACTCTCACAGGAGATTAGCTTTTGCTTCTCAGAGAACTGAACTGAATAAGTGGAAAGAAAAGATGTTTGTAACTAACACCAAAGAAAAGTCTGTTTGTTCTCAAGACACTGAGCATGTTGTTCAACCCAGTGAGTTCATCCATGAATTTTTTCGTACCTCAAAAGGGTCATAATGGCAGCAGGGTGACAAGCTACTGGTTCAAGTCAGGCCCATTCAGGCTGCCCCCAGGGCAGTATTAATTTAGGCCGTTGCTTTTCTTTCCTTCCCTGGGTTAAAAAAAAGACTCAACAGAGGGTATATGTGCATCTTGCTTATTTGCTCACTTGGATTCTCCCTCTCTCTCTCTCTCCCCCCCCCCCGCCCCCCGTCCCTGTCACTACTGCCTTTGGGGCAGAGATGACCTCTGCTTGTTCTCATTCTCAATAACAACTCTTCTTCCTTAGTTTGGCATTGCGTCACAGGGTTGGTGCTTCTGGCAGAGATATGGGGTCCAGGTTGAAAACAGGGAGGCCTCTAGCCCCCCCTGGAGCTCAGCTCCCAGGATGCCACAGGAAAATGGGGAGAGCAATGAAGGAGCCCCAAGGAGCCAGATCTAATCTAGGTGCTCAGGAGTCAGGAATTCTAATCCTTGATTCAATCTGATTACTGCTGACGGTCAAAATCCTATAAGCACTTTAAGGTGAGGGCCCAGTTCTGGGGAGTTCTTATCCTAATAAGGCCCAGCACAACATATGACCAATTAGATGAGGGAAAAAATCTCTCCTTAATCAGTCATGTGTGCAAAGATTAATGTCTAAGGACCAGTATTGCCATACTATTTAAGAATCCAAAACTGGAATTAACCCTAAATATCTACAAGAAATTGACTGGATATATTTATGGAACATACATAAAGTGAATCTATGCAATCACATAGTAGAGAATATTCAATGACATAAGAAAATTCTCAATACACTAAGTAAAAAAAGATCATGTAGAGATTGATCCTAAATTAGAAGAAATGTATAATTATTTGTAAAAGAAAAAAGACACGTAGTTAGGTGTAATTTTTTTTCTGCATGATTTTAAAATTATTTTTTTCAAGCTTTTCACAATAGACATGTCTAATTTTTATAAGCAGAAAAGCAATTAATACTATTTAAAATAAACAAATAATTTCTGATTACGGTGGTTCATATGAAAAAAAAAAACAAAGCATGGGGGCCTGTTCTTATCTAACTGCTTGGAAACCAAATAATTAGCAAGCGTTTTCTATGGGAAACTGAGAGACTGACAAAAAGTGATTTGTACAGACTTGCATGACAAGAACACTAGGTTCCCTCTCCTTTCAAGTCAGAATCGCTTCCTAGGAGACATCTGGCATCAGCATTTAATACTCTAGTGTTACCAGAAGTCAGTCTATTGTGCTTTCTCTCTTCCGCATATCTGCATTTTAAGTCTTATCTCCAGTAAAACCACAAAAGCACTATCATTTGTTGAGGAACTTCAGACATCTGGAAGTATACCGAAGGCATATGTAATTGGTTTTATCATGAGAGCATTAGATCCAGATTCAGAATCCTGGGCCTTGAACCACTGCTTTGTTAGCCACTCTGTGCCTTAACAAGCTTACTACATTCTCTAAGCTTCATCTGCCTCATCTGTAAAATAAGGATAATAACAACTACCTTCGCATGTGGTCATGAAGATGTATTTATTTCATCAAAAAGTATTTACTCAGCATCTACTTTGTACTGTGCTAGACACTTAGGACATAATAGTGTCAATCCCTTTTCTGACACAATTTACCATCTAGCAGGAGATGTAGGCAGATACACAGAAAATGACAAGAGTGTGGCAATTGCTGCGATGGGACAGTATACACACTGTCAGAGCCCGTAAGAATGGTACCTAACTGGAACAAGTGGTGATAACTAACAGAAAACTCAAAGGATGAGCAGACATTTTCTGGGCAAAGATACGGAGAAGATAGTCCCAGGAGGGCCAGAAAATATGTTCTAAGGCCTGGAAATAACAATGGAGAAATATGAACCAGTTTAATGGAAATTAGGTAGTTTTAAACTGGTTGAAATTAGGTAGTACCCAAAACTACTTAGTGAAGCCCTAATACTGTAAGACTCTGTGTTAGGATATAACATACTCAATATTTTTATTGATGACTTGCATAAAGATATAAAATGTTTACTCGTCAAAATTTGCTAATGATGAGTAGTTAGTTGAAAGAGCCTATTAATACACGGGATAACGTATCAAAAAATATCTTGGTATTTCAGATTGTAAAGAAACAAAAGAGCAACAATGTTTTAAAGTTTCTCATGTCATCTCCTGGGTCATTTTCCTTACTTTTATTCTCCCCAGCTCTCCAGAGTTGATGATACATGGACCATGTCCATTTTATGGCATTGCCTTAGGTCCAGATATAACTGTACACATAAAAACATAAGGAAGATGTGCACGAGGACCAGATCTAGGTGTTCTGTGGCCAAGGAGCTCAGTATAGTCAACAGTGAGTTGTGATAATGTGCAGTAGAAGTGTATATATAGGACCAAGAGTTCGTAGTCTCACTCTACTATGGGGTGGAGGGCCCACACACGGATATTATGTTCAGCTCTGGGTATTACACTTTAAGAGAGACATTGATAATCTGGAACTTGCTCACAGTACAGGATGTTGAGAAGACTGGAAACTATCAGGAGTAATGAGGGAAACAATAAGGCAGTTTATTTGGAGAAGATTGACTCAACGAGACACGCTAGCTGTCTTCAAATATAAAAATAGTCATGTGAACGGAATCAGATGTACTCTCTCTGGCTAAAAGCATAGAACCACAAGAGAAAATTTAGTAATGTGACAATTTCTAGCTCAATAAAAAGGATAATTTTATGATTATAAAAGCTGGCTAGGGATGGAATGAGTTACTTCAGAGGGGATGAATCCCCGATTACTGCGTAAGCAGGTGTTGAAGGTCCTCTTGGGGGTGGTACTTTAGAAAAAGATTCAAGCATCAAATAGATAATGAGACTATACAAAATTTAACTTCCCTTCCCAAGCAAAGATACTGTGTGTCTGGCATATTTCGAGTTAATATAATTACATTATTATCAACCAAAAAATGAAAATCTACTCTTACTCTCTGGAGATACACTGTTCAATGCAATAGTCACTTGTGGTTGTTGAGCACCTGAAATGTAGCTGGTCTACAGTGAGATATGTTGTAAGTGTAGAACACAGACCAGATTTAATAATTCTTTATATAAATTTCATGTTGAAGTAATAATATTTTGGATATACTGCATTAAATAAAATCTAGTATTAAAATTGTTTCACTTGTTTCTTTTTATTTCTTTAATGTGGTTGCTAGGAACTCCAAAATTACATATGTGGCTGGCCAGGAAGAAGGCTCTCATTCCCGGCCTGACCCGGGTTAAGATCACTTTCCACACACACGGTCTTGGGCAGAGCTTTTCTTAGGCTTCTCCACATTCACCAGGACAGGTTATGGGCCTACAGGAAACCCAGACCATGAAACCCAATAGCCAGGGCCTTGCACCAAACCTGACTATAAACCATGACGGGGACAAACTGTGCTGAACTCAGAAACAAGCCCAAATGGATCAAAAGGTTTTAATTTCCTAAAACACTCAGCTGAAACACGACCACGGAATGTCTTCAAATTGGAATTGAACCTACCTACATATTTCCTAAAACTAGGGAACAACCATATCACACTGAGCCAACATTAATTGGATTTGGGTCCTTGCTTGTAACCAAGTACAAAATATTTACCAACCCTGTGTATTTTGGCTTCTGGCACAGAGACTGCTTTTATAGCAAAATGAGTAAAGTCAGCACTCTTTTCTACTAAGCAAGCATAAACGGGTGTTCACTGTTCACAAGTAGGCGGAACTGCCATATCCACATTAAGACAACCTGAACAGATGGGGTGACTTTTTCACATGCTGTCAGACCTCAAGGTCAAAGAGCTCAAAGTTGAAGAGCACGACTCTGGAGTCCGAGGACCTGTGTTTGAGTTGAGGTTCTTCCTGCTGACCAGCTGTATAACCCTATGTAGGTTATGTAATACTTCTAAAGCCTCAGTCTACTTATCTGTAAAGTGGACATGATACCACCTAGTTCATAACTTCACATAGTTAGCGTGAAGATTATAGTATTATGTACCATCATCATCATTATTCCCAATTAGACTGTGGGCTCCTTAGGGACAGTGTTGTGCCTTTATTCATTCATCATTCAACAACTACTCATTGAGGCTGACTGTGTGCCAGCCCTATTCTAGGTGATGGGGATATGGAAGGGACAAGACTGACAAAGTCCCTAGGCTCTTGGAGTTTATATTCTACTGGGAATCATACACGAACTAGTTTGCAAATAAATATATAATTTCAGCAATGATAAGTGTTAAGAAGCAAGACAGAACAGGATAAGGGGGAGAATGGCACAGGATGGGAAGGGATGTTATTTTCAGTTAGGATGTTGAGGTGGCTTCTCTGAGCAAAAATTTGATTGAAGTGAAGGAGAAAGGCTGGTGAAAGTCCAAAGGAAGCACATTCCAGGAAAAGAAAGCAGCAAGTACAAAGGGGGAAAGAGTTTGGTGCTTTGAAGAACAGCAAAAATGAACAGAGTGGTTGAAACAAATTGGGCAAGGTATGACATGATCAGACTGTTGGTTTTGGTAAGATGGAAATCATTGGTGGCCTTGATCAGAGCATTTTCAACAGAGTTTGGAGATACAAATGTGACTGGAGTGGGATAAAAAAATACAGGAGGCTAGGAGTTAGAGACAGTTATATAATATAGTATAATATGAAATAATATAATATACTATAATATGATATAATATAATATAATATAATATACTCTTTTGAAGAGGTTTGCAATAAACAGGAGCAGAGAAATGGGTCAACAGCTAAGATGAGAGATAGTAAAGCAAGTTGTATATAGACGAGAATGAATCTGCAGAGAGAGAGGAACTGTCAATGTAAGAGAGAAAGGGAATAATTTCAGGATAATTGCAGGAGCAAACTCCTTGAGTAAATGAAAGAAGAGAGGAACCAGTGCCCACGGGAGGGCCCAGGTCCTGGTAGCAGCAGAAATCATCTCTGCACATAATAGGAAAATGAGCAGATATGTGAGCCTGAATGCAGGCAGAATGGTCAGTTTGGTAGTGGATAGGTGGGAAAGGTCTCGTGGCTTCCATTTGCTCAGGAAATAGGAAGTGCTGAGAGGGAGGAGGCGGTTAGTAGGATCACATTTGCCATCTTACCTCCTGCACCTAAAGCAGAGCCCATGTGAAGGTTCTCAGAGATCTTGTTGACTACCCAAAAGAGCTCAGCTACCAGACCTGCAGGAAGAGAAAATACCCACTTCCCCTCCAGCTTTGTTCCCACCTCTCCCCTGTCTTCTTATTCTCTCTTGCACCTGCTGAACTTTGCTCATGCTGACATTTCAGTTCAGGTCAATAGGTATTTATTAAGTGCTTACTCAGTGCCACATCTATGCCAGGTATGGCCATATGGAGTTGAGTAGCTAAGGCTGAGGAGTTCATCCTCTTGTCTAGATGTCTGAAAAATACACAATAGATTATAGTCCTGTGGATAAGTGCTTTGATGAGTCCCCACAAGGGGTACCTTAGCCATTTGGAGTATCATGGAAGATTATTCCTGACTGAGTCTCCATCCCTACCCAACCTACCCAAGTTTTTCTTCACTTATCTTATCCGGCCATCTTTTTTTTTTTTTTTTCCTGGTGAGGAAGATTAGCCGTGAGCTAACTTCTGTGCCAATCTTCCTCTATTTTATACGTGCATTGCTGCCACAGCATGGCTTGGTGGGTGGTATAGGTCCCTGCTGGGGATCCAAACCCACAAACCCGGGCCACCAAAGTGGAGCGTGCCAGACTTAACCACTACACCATGGGCTGGCCCCTCCAGCCATCTTAATCATCACTCACTTTAATGCCCTTCTCAGATGCTACTTCCCCAATCAGAAGTGAGCTTTTGCTGTCCTGACTTTTTAAAGGATATGTGATGGTGTCACCTCCAGCACCCCAGTGCCAAGTGCTTCCCTCAGGAGAGGTGTCAGTGGTGTCAGCAACTTGATTCCAAACCAGAACTGTGGATAGAGGAAGTTCGTAGTTCCCATTAGGCCTTTCCATTGCAGCTGCCAACAGGGTGGAGTGAGCGTGGGGAGATGTGGGAGGGGCCAGGCTAGGGCCCTGTTCAGATTCGTCTTATGCTGCTCTGTGGGGCTCTGCTGAGTGCTCCAGTTTCATTTGAGATGCTTGAATTGAGCAAAGAACTGGAGCTGCTGTCCTGTGGGGAGGCCATGGGCAAAGCAAACATGCTGTCTGGCACATTTGCTAGAGGGAGAACAAGGCCGAGGGTTGTAGGGCTGTTTTGCGGGACAAACTGCCAACTTGAGCAAGTGAAAGAGCAGGCCCAAGACTCTGCAGAGGGTCCTGAAGCACAGGGAACATCATTAAAAGGGATCTGGTTTGTATTTTGCTCAAAGACATAGCAAATATTTGCTGTGTTTGCTTATAGTTATAATACAAAAAAACCTCACCATATACAAAAATTAACTCAAAATGGATTAAGGACTTGAATGTAAGACCTGAAACCTTAAAACTCCTAAAAAGGAAAACATAGGCAGTAAGCTCCTTGACATGGGTCTTAGCAGTATCTTTTTGAACATCAAATCTCCTCAGGCAAGGGAAACAAAAGAAAAAATATACAAATGGGACTACATCAGACTAAAAAGCTTCTGCACAGCAAAGGAAACCATCAACAAAATGAAAATACAACCCACCAATTGGGAGCAAATACTTGCAAATCATATATCTGACAAGAGGTTAATATCCAAAATATATAAAGAGCTCATACAACTCAACGACAACTAAAAAACAACCCAATTAAAAAACAAGCAGAGGATCTGAAGAGACGTTTTTCCAAAGAAGATATACAGATGGCCAACAGGCACATGAAAAGATGTTCAACATTACTAACCACTAAGGAAATGCAAATCAAAACTACAGTGACATATTACCTCATACCCATCAGAATGGCTAGTAAAAAGACAAGAAATAACAAGTGTTGGAGGGGCTGTGGAGAAAAGGAATCCTCATACATTGCTGGTGGGAATGCAAACTGGTGCAGCCACTATGGAAAATAGTATGGAGATTTCTCAAAAAATTAAGACTAGAACTACCACATGATCCAGTTATTTCACTTCTGGGTATTCATCCAAAGAACACGAAAACACTAATTCAGAAAGATATATGCACCCCTATGTTCATTGCAGCATTATACACAATAGCCAAGACTTGGAAACAACCTAAGTGCCCATCAATGGATGAATGGATAAAGAAGATGTGGTGTGTATATATATACAATGGAATACTACTCAGCTATAAAAAAGATGAAATCTTGTCATTTGCAACAACCTGGATAGGCCTTGAGGGTATTATGCTAAGCGAAATAAGTCAGATGGAGACAGACAAATACTGTCTGATTTCACTCATAGGTGGAAGATAAAAACAACAACAACAAACAAACACATAGATACAGAGATTAGATTGGCAGTTACCAGAGAGGAAGGGGGGAGAAGAGAGAGTGAAAGGGATAAAATGGCACATGTGTATGGTGACAAATGGCAATTAGACTTTGGGTGGTGAACACAAGGTAGTCTCTGCAGAAGTCAAAATATAATGATATACACCTGAAATTTTATATAATGTTTTAAACTAATGTTACCTCAATAAAAAGTTAATGAACAACAACAACAAAAACCAAAACATGCTTGGAAAGGTCCACACATATCCACATAATATCATCCAGCAGCTGGCCATTGCGTCCCGTCTGCCTCCTATCCCCCATGAAAAAAATTTTTCTGAGTCCAGTTCATTTTGAGAATAGAATAAAGATAGAGACATTTGGTGTGCTGACTCTACTTTCATAGATTTACTGGCATGATAGCCCAGGGCTGGGGGCCAAGGGTGAGCTCATGCAGTAATTTTTTACCTACACAACAGTGGAGCTAAAAGCCAAGTGCAATTCAGATCACTTCACTAAACAGGCTGAGAGAGCATAAGGGGAACCACAACTTCTTTAAAGCTACTATTGCTTCTCAAATAGCACCCCCCCCAAACTTTCTCCTCACCCAAAGCCACGAGACACGAATCCCTACCCGACACCTTCCAGACTAAAAAATATATTAAATATTGGAAATGTGCTGGAACCACCCAACAGATGTGAAAATAGGTATGTAAATTGTAAAATACCACTTCTCTCTTGTTCTGAAACAATAAAAAAAATCACAATTTTTCATCTAGATAGAAAATAAAAACTACTATTGCTAAGAAATCCAAGTATTCTGTGGTCCCTCAACATTTCAGTCCCATTAAACATGTGAAAAGCCCCATTCAGATGTACTAATTCCCAAAAGGATGGAAAGGAGTAGATGATACTACCTGTTTTGCGCAATAGTCTCCACACCAAAACTTGATATGCTTCTGTGATTTAAGTACCCAGAATATTAGGAATGAAAAGTGAAAATTACATCTCATTTTCCTATTCTTTTCTTCAGGAAGCCGTTGATTGTCCTAAAATTTGTGACTTCATCCTTCATGCTTCTCACACCCACTTTCTGCAGCTTTGGTAAAGGCTTCTGTTTTTCTGAGACATCTCCCTCCTGCTACCTCCCAGGGGGCCTGGAAATGTTGAGAATGTGCGGATTTAAGCTCAGGTACCCGGCATATAAGAGGTACTCCATAAATATTTGTTGAATAGATGAATGTATGAATGCATGGATTGACCAACTGGGATATTTCAAGGTAATGATTACCTAAAATCATATGAAGTTTGCTATCCCCGAGATGAGGTACACGTTAAAAATAAAAATAACATAAACGTGAGCTTAGAAGTACCCATCCTTAGAGGAAAGATCAATTCTAGGCCATGAAGAGCAACCCATAAGGGTATCTGTGGTATGGGAAGCAGCGTAGAGGATGTCCTGGCCATTTCCATACTCTCTCCTTTGGTCTTCTTTTAGGAGTCCTAACATAGCTCTGAGCGTTGACTTGACTTAGTATACTCAGTTTTCTGTTCTCAGGGGAGACATCTGAGGTCTGGTGGGAGTCCAACTTTCTCAGATGAATTAAGCTTCCAATAAACATCTCAGTCTGAAAGCTTGGAGCTACTTGTTTTCCTATTCATAGTCCCATGGTCTTCCAAACTACCTACCGTAGTTCACTCAATACCATCCACTGAGGCAGAGCCATCTCAGAGAGGCTGACTCCATCTCTGTCTCAGGGCTGTGCCTTTCAGGAAGAGGTGCAAGGCTTCAGCTACCCACCTCTGCCCCCAGCCCTATAAGATGCAGATTCCCATCCCTGGGACATCCAGCCTCTCTGTAGAAGGACATGTAACCTGTTTCCCCCAACTGTTGAACAGACATAGGACTCATGACTCAGTTCCTGCACTGTCCATGATGAATGAGAAAGGTCTTAGGAAGCCAGCTTAACAGGGTGATAGAATCCATCCACTAGAGGTGTGTAGAGCCTGACTCATGATGCCATTGATGCTTCACAAAAACTTGGTCTAAGCTTTGCACAACCACTGTGCCTTGAGCTTAGGTTGTTTCAAAATCTGGTTTGGGAGGGAACATGGTGTGAATCCTAGAGAAATAACACTGTCAGCTTTCAGCCATGAGCTGGAAAAGGACTGCTATGGCAGCAAGCATTAGAATTGAACTTGGAGTTCTTCTGAGGGCAAGAGAGGTAAAATGAGGGGCATCGGATGATGGGAAGGGCAGGCTAGGATGGAACGCCAATGTTGGTAGATGACTGATGTATCTGGCCTGTTGAACAGTCTCATAAAACAGTGTTATATTTTCCTGTCACTGCCTGTGCTGTCTGGATTTTCCCTTTCCCTTCCCTTAATGATGCCTTGAGTAGATTCCAAAACTTCCCAGGTTCCATAATTGCTCCTTTGTTTTTTAACAAAGAGTCATATCTACTCCAGTTTAAAATTCCCAACTCAAACCAATTTACTCACTATCTCTTCCCCACATCTCCTGCACAGACCAGGCTTGTGGAATTGGAGTGGAGGGGAGCCTGTTCTTCCCTGTCTGTCTTTTCTTACTCCAGCTCCCTGGAGAGTGGGGGAGAGTGTGGTCCATGCTGGTTCTAGAACACTTCCTCTACTTTTTCCAAGGCCTAACTCTTCTGTTGTTTGAGGCTGGTTGTGAGACTAGGGGAGGTGGGGCCCATGGTGGTAGTTCCCTGCCTGGTGGATGTTGCTGATTATTTGGCTAACGCTGATTCTATGACTAACACACTTAGCATCCACACTTGCTCTCTGGGGGATACGTGTATGAGCTCCTTAGTCTGGCTGCACCTCTCCACAGCCCAGTTTCCTTACACAATTCAGGTCCAGACATTTCTCCAACCAGGGAAGAGTCCCACAGAGGCAGAATCTAGCTCTAGACATGTTCCCAGTGTTAGGAGGTGTGGAGTGCCAGGGCAACCAGCACTGGAGTCAGAGACTGAGGTTTATTCCAGCTCCACTGTTTACTTAACTACTCTGAGCCTCAGTTTTCCCATCTATATATTGGAAGTAATGATGCTTATCTCATGGAAGTATAGTGAAAAGGACCGTGAGCTCTGTGAAGTTCCACTGCCTGGGTTCAAATCCCAGATCCACTAGTTGTTTCCTGTCGTTGTTAGTGCAGTCAAGTCAATTCTGACTCCTAGCGACCCAGTATACAGCAGAGCAGAACCCTGCCAGGTCTTTTTGCTCCATCCTCTCACTTTCTGGCACTATATCAGACAATGCTCCCCTGCTTATTCATAGGGTTTCATGGCCAATTTTTTCAGAAGTGGGTGGCCAGGTCCTTTTTCTTAGTCTGTCTTATTCTGGAAGCTCCACGGAACCTGGCCGCCATGGGTGACCCTGCTGGTGTTTGAAATATTGGTGGCATAGCTTTCAGCATCACAGCAAAGTTAGTTCCTACACGTGGGATACTAGGCAAATCTTACTTCTGAGACTCCGTTTCCTTATCTGTAACATGAAAATAGCATTTTTAACTCCCTTGTACAGTAGACGTAAGAATTAAATGAGTAATGCTATGAAATGTATCCAGAATAATATATGAGACAAAGCAAGCACTCAAAATAAGTCAGTTATTGTTATTATTTTGCAAGGAAAGCACTTAGCTTGAAGCCTGGCCCCTGTAGCTGTAGTTACCAAGCTGAGGAGGGAATATTATGTACTAGACCTCTGCACTAAGGTTGATGTTAAAATAGGGCATTCTTCTTATGACTTTGCTTGCTTTTAAACATTTCCTTGGCCTTTGAGAGTTCTCTTTCCACCATGTTTGTGCCTCTTTGGATTTCTCAGCTTCCTGTGGCCTGCCTGTGAACTCAGGAGCCTATACAAGCCTAGGCAGTGCTATTTCTGCCCCGGGAGCCAACACCATCCACTCCTAGTTTAGCTGCTTCCCCTCAGAAACAGGCCACTGTTTACCCAGAGGGTAGAGCTCTGAGCAAAGCTGTTTATCCCGTAGTCAGACTCCAAAGGCTTCTACTCAGCAGATTTCCCCACAGTCTGAGCACTTAGGCCCAGTCAGTCATTGGTATTTCTGCATCACCCCCTGTGTGGGATCAGACACAAATCTGAGGCAACTGATTTGTCAGCAACCAGCCTTGTACTTTGAGTTGTTTTGCCAGAGTGGATATGAATTAATACCTCCTCACCCACGCTCTCACATTCAGACTCCCTTATGAGCAAGAGGCATAATAGCCTCTTCATGGTCTGAAACTTGCCTACCTGTCCTGTCTTATCTTCCTGAGCCCCAGACAAAACAAATTACAGATATGAGAGGCACTATATTCACCACACTTCCAAGCCTTCCCAAACACTTCCCCTCTCTCTGTTGGGAACCTCCTTCCTTGCAACTACTTCCACCCCTGACAAACTTATACTCATCTTTCAGAATTCAGTCAAGCATCACCCTCCCTGGGACCCCTTCAGAGTCTTGTCTGTCTATCCCTTTATCAGTTGGGTAAGGGAAACCTAATTTTGGATTTTCCCATACATCGTGGCTATACCTATTACTATACCATGCTTAACTTATATTTTGTCTTCCCCACTAGACTATGAGTTCCTTAGGGGCAGATATTTCATGTTGCATAACTCTGTATCTCTAGTACAGAGTCCGTAGCAATATACTTGTATGGAATTGGTACTAAGCAAATAGTGAACCCTGAATGAATTTTCAAGGTTGCTTCCTAGAGTAGTTCTGTGGACTAGTAGCTCAAAGAAAAAAAAGAAATAAAAATAAAAAAGGAAACATATCATCTATCATGGAACTCATTAATATACCCTGGATACACAGGGCAAACAAACTGAGCTCTCCAGCCACAGAATAGAATCTGTGAAGGGTTACAAATCTAGGAAGAAATCCTTATCTAAACAATAAAAACTCTCTCCAGCAGATGCCATCTTGATCATTATCACCATCTGGATTCCTGGAAGAGGTTGTTAAGATGGCCAATATATAACAATCTCTCTTTTCCACACTGTACTTATGTCAAAATGGTAAACTGATATTAAGAAAATGATTGAAACCACGGTGGCTCAGATATATCCAGGCAGTACCAGGAATGTTTATGAAGGAGCGGGGCACTAATGCTTTTTATTTCCTACCCAAGGACTTCTACAAAGAATGCCCCTATGTTCTCATGCTTCCTGATTTGCAAGAGCCTTCCAATGAGGTGTCTTTCCCCCATCCCACACCTATTCAAATGCGTACACTTAGCTCTGCTATTATTGGGCTGCCCTCTGAAACAAAATTCAAATTCCTTCTCCCAATTGCAGGAAAAATAACTTTAGAGGAAAAGTTCTTTTCATATACAATGCTGGGAAGCAGACATTTTTATCTCTATTTTTATAGCCATGGAAACTGAGGTTCACAGAAGTAAAATACTTGCTTAAGTTTAAACTAGTTAATAGAGAATTAATATTGAATAGAATAGTAATTATGAGTATGAACTTTGGAATCAGATGATCCTGGGCTCTAATTTCTACTTTTCTACTTATTAGCTATATGACCTTGAGCAAATTAGTTTGCCTTTCTGAGCTTTAGTTTTCTTAATTGTAAAATAGGAATAATAATGCTCATTTAAGTAAAAATTAGTTGCTTAAGTAAAGCGTCTACCCAAATTATTAAAGAAGCATCTGAAAAAAGCCATTATAAACCTTAAATTAGCTCCAGGACTTAAAGGAAAACTGAACATAATGAGTAGAGAAATGGTAGACATAGGAAAATGCAAACGAAACTTCCAGAAATGAAAAATACAATATGTGAAAGGAAATATACACTAGATGATAGGATTAACAGCAGATTAGAAACTGAAGAAGAAAGGCATAGTAAATTTGAGAACAAAGCTATAAAAACTATACTACATGAAACACAGGGAGAAAAATAACCTGAAATAAATTAACAGACCCTCAGTAAGCTGGGGAACAGTATCAAGCAATCATAATATATATATCAATATAATATATATAATTGTGGTTCCAGAAAAGGAGAGATACTTGAAGAAATAATATAATAAATGTCCCAATGTGAAGAAAACTACAGATTCACACATCTAAGAAGGTCATCAAACACCAAACAAATAAACATAAAGAAAATGACACCAGGGCATATCATAATAAAGTTGCAAAAAAACAGTGACAAAGCAAAAGTCACAAAAGTAGGTAGAGGAAAAAATACACACACACATTACATAGACTGGAACAAAAACAAGAATGAGAGCAGGTCTCTCATCAGAAACTACATAATCTGAAGGCAATAGAACCACATCTTTAAAGTGGTAAAAGAAAAATTTGTCAATCTAAAATCTATGCCTAGTAGAAATATCTGTCAAAAATGAAGGCAAAATAAAGACTTTATGACACAAACTAAAGCTGAGAGAATTTATTGACAGCAGATATGCACTATACAAAATGTTAAATGAAGTTCTGTAGGCAGAAGGAAATGACACCAGATAGAATTAACACAGAAGAGTAAAGAATCCCAGAACCATACAACATGGTAAGTATGTTGGTTAATATAAAACATGTTTCTTTTTCATGTTTTAAACTCTTTAAAAAATGGTGGAGAATTCCAAGTCCTCTGTGGCAGTATAATATCCCTATAGCCAATCCCTTGCACTGATTATAACTATAAACTCTGGAAAACATAAAAAAAATCAACTACCTGAGAATTCCGAAAAGTAATTAAGAACTCTTCTGTTTCTGGAAAGATGGAAGTAGACATATTTACCCTATTCCTCTTGCTGAGTACATTGAAAAATCCCTGGACAGTACATATAAAACAAACATAAGACTCTGAAAGGTAGACAGAAGAAGGCAGACCAGTTAGGGATCTCAGGACCCAAAGAATGACACAGTGATAAGTTCCTTGGGTTTTCTTTTTGTCTCATCTATTCCAGATTGGATACAAGAGAAGTTGGTAATTTGGAAATGCCAATGAGCACAGACAAAAAAGCTCCAAGGAAAGTTGACACTCTTTAGCCAAAAAACCAGAAAAGTACAGCTACGGAAACCAGAAAATTTTTAGATAATAACCTGTTTACTTAAGCCAAATATCACAGAAACAACTGTGGCCCCACCCCATCCTTGCCAGCAAAGGCTAGGTGAAAAGCCTAGACTTTCACTCATATCAGGCTATGAAGAGGTACCCAACCCCCAACCAGGTGTTGTCGAAAGGGCCAAGTTGGGGTATGGGACTTTCATTCCTACCAGCTGGGAGCCTGGACTTCTGTCATACCAAGTGGTAATGAAATGCCCTCCTCCTCTCTCCTGGGGTGGTGTCAGAGGAAACCTGGTGGAAGGTCAGGACTTGCATCACCTCTCTGCATTAACAGTGCCACCCAACCATGGTATCAGGGAAGATCACATTGGAAACCTGGACTCCCACTCCCACCTCCCCACTGGGGTTGAGTCTGAGAAAGCTAAATGGAGTGTTAACACTTTCACCACCACTCAGCAGTAACAAGACCACCCTCCCACAGTGTCAGTGGAGGCCACCTGGAAAGCAATAACAAGGTACCCCTCCCCTCACAATCAGGATGGTGTCAGTGGAAGCCTGAACTCCCAGCCCTCCTCGGTAACAGCAAGGATCCCTGACCCCTGGGCGTCAATAGAGGCTAAGTGGAAAAGCTGGAATTCCACCTTCACCTGGCAGTAACAAAACAGCACTCACCTTCCCCCACCAATACCATGTCAGAAGAAGCCTGATGAAATGAAATATTAAAAAAAAGATTCAGAGTCTCAGGACATAACACCCAAAGTGCCCAGATTTCAGTTGAAAAATCACTCACTCTACCAAGAACTAGGGAAATTTCACCTTGAATGAAAAAGACAATCAACAAATGCCAAAACCAAGAAGATAAAGATGATGGAATTATCTGACAAGGATGTTAAAGCAGCTATTCAAAAATTCTTGAAAAAGCAATTAAAAACATGCTTAAAAAATGAAAAAATAGAAACTCTCAGCAAATAAATCGAAAGTGACAGCAATGATATAGAAGGCATAAAAAGAATCAAATGGAAATTTTAGAACTAAAAAATTCAGTTAAAAACACCCCCAATGAGTGGGCTCAACATCAGAATGGAAAGTACAGAGGAAATAATCGGTGAACTTGATGATAGAACAATAGAAATTACCCAATCTGAACAAAAGAGGAAAAAAAAGACTGAAAACAAAAACAGAGTCTCAGAAACATGTGGGACTACAACAAAAGATCTAATAAGGATACATTGGTGTCCTTCAGTCTCAACAGGAGAGAGAAAAAACATAGGACTGAAAAAATATTCAAGGAAATAATGGCTGAAAATTTTCCAAATTGGGAAAAATCCTCAAAATCTGACAGATTCAAGAAGCTCAGTGAATTCCGACAGGATAAATCAAAGAATCTATGC